>NC_090381.1:99784875-100107999 GCF_036365525.1 Heterodontus francisci | reverse complement strand
ATCCTTCAAAGTATCTTGGGATGTGTTGCCACGTTAAGGGTTTTGTATGGAGGGCAAAATATTGTAAGGCTAATAAACCTATACTATTTCTCCACTATGATTATGAGATAATGACTCAAGTAACTGTACTGAGACCTGGGCGATAGGATGAGGTGTTTGTCACAGTTCAATTCAGATAGATGTACAGCTTTCCAAAACAACATCAAGGCCTTTTTTACCAATGCTGGCATGGGGGCCTGCAGCTAGATTGCCAATATCTTGAAAAGGCAGCAGACAGCATGCTGCAAACACTTCCAAAAGTTATCAACCTGGAAACCTACTAAACAACAGTTTAAAAAAAAAGTAAAAGATTGCTCCTTTAACCAGTCAGCATGCTAACAGAGAGCGTAAATAAGGTCAGGGGGAGGAAAACCCGTCCATTAAAATATCTTACTTCTTTTTTAGGAGGTTGAAAAAGTAGTGGGCAGTTCCATGGTCAAAGGATCAATCTTTTTCTTTTTTATATTATTGTGTAGTAGGTTTCTAGTAGGGTAGATAAAGGAGAACCAGTAGATGTAGTATATCTGGATTTCCAAAAGGCATTCGATAAGGTGCCACACAAAATGTTAATTGGCAAGATAAGGGCTCATGGAGTTGGGGGTAATATATTAGCATGGATAGATTATTAGTTAACAGACAGGAAACAACGAGTGGGCACAAACACAGCATTTTCAAGTTGGCAGGCAGTAAATAGTGGAGTACCGCAAGGATCAGTGCTGGGGCCTCAGCTAGTTACAATCTATATCAATGACTTAGATGAAGAGACAGAGAGTAATGTATCTAAGTTTGCTGATGATACAAAGGTAGGAGGAAAGGTAACGGGTGGCGCAGTGGTTAGCACCGCAGCCTCACAGCTCCAGCGACCCATGTTCAATTCTGGGTACTGCCTGTGTGGAGTTTTCAAGTTCTCCCTGTGTCTGCATGGGTTTCCTCCGGGTGCTCCGGTTTCCTTCTCACATGCCAAAGACTTGCAGGTTGATAGGTAAATTGGCCATTAGCAATTGCCCCTAGTATAGGTAGGTGTAAGGAAATATAGGGACAGGTGGGGATGTGGTAGGAATATGGAATTAGTGTAGGATTAGTATAAATGTGTGGTTGATGGTCGGCACAGACTCGGTGGGCCGAAGGGCCTGTTTCAGTGCTGTATCTCTAAACTAAACTAAACTAAAAACTAAACTAAACCATGGGGAGGACACAGAGAGGCTGCAAAGAGATAGAGACAGGTTAAGTGAGTGGGCAACAAGATGGCAGATGGAGTGTAATGTAAGGAAGTGTGAAGTTATGCACTTTGGTCGTAAGAATAGAAAAGCAGAATATTTTTTAAAAGTTGTGCAACTGGTAAGCGTCAATGTTCAAACAGACTTGGGCGTGCTTGTACAAGGCTTGCAGAAAGTTAACATGCAGGTACAACAAACAATTAGGAAGGCAAATGGCATGTTGGCCTTGATTGCAAGGGATTGGAGTACAGGAATAAGAAAGTGTCGCTACAATTGAGACCACATCTGGAGTACTGTGTGCAGTTTTGGTGTCCACATTTAAGAAAGGATATAATTGCATCGGAGGCAGTGCAGCGAAGGGTCACTAGATTGGTCCCAGGGATGATGGGGTTGTCGTCTGATGAGAGACTAAGTAAATTGGGCCTGTATTCTCTGGAGTTTAAAGGAATGAGAGGTGATCTCATTGAAACATATAAAATTCCAATATGGCTGGATAGGGTAGATACTGAGAGATTATTTCCACTGGCCGGGGAATCTAAAACACGGGATAAGGGGCCAATCATTTAGGACGGAGATGAGGAGAAATTACTTCACTCAAAGGATTGTGAATTTTTGGAATTCTCGACCCCAGAGGGTTGTGGATGCTCCATTACTGAATACATTTAAAACTGGGATGGATAGATTTTTGGTCTCTCAGGGAATCAAGGGGTATGGTGAGCGGGTGGGAAAGTGGAGTTGAATCCTAAGATCATCCATGATCATTTTGAATGGCAGAGCAGGCTTGATGAACTATATGGTCTACTTCTACTCCTATTTCTTGTGCCCTTTTGTTCCTGAGTGATAACATCTGGAAGTGTATGCTGCATGAGATGTTCAGGCTATGCCCAGAACCAGTGCCAGGCCAGGCATATTATATGTATCATTTATGTGTCTTCCCAAACCTTGAAGAACAGGAAAAACCAACCTTCATCCCTGTGCATTTCAATTCTTAGAAAATGCAGGCTTGCCTATGGAAGCAAACCTTGTGAGTTGAATACAAGTAAAAGTATTGGGAAGAAGCTGGAATTCTTACACTGCTGGCAAATTACAGAGCACACTGCAAGTGCTTATCGGGAAATACCACACCTCAGCCCTTGATTATCCCAGCATTAATTTTAATGGTTGGAAAATCATGGACTAGGGTATGGAATTTCTCACTATATGCTCCTGTCATATAGCATGGAATTGGAAACTCTCAGCTCCAGATTCACATGGGTTTGTGAGGCTGCTTCCAAATTTAGCAGTGTACGTATTGGCAACTCGCTGATGGATGCCTATTGCCCAGAAACTGACAAAGTAGCACGAGTATAAAAGCAGCTTCTAACACATAGAAACATAGAAAATAGGAGCAGGAGTAGGCCATTCAGCCCTTCGAGCCTGCTCCACCATTCATTACAATCATGGCTGATCATCCAACTCAGTAACCTGTTCCCGCTTTCGCCCCATACCCTTTGATCCCTTTAGACCCAAGAGCTATATCTAACTATATTCTAACGCAGATTAATGTTTCTAATTCATCAGTTCAGCATTGTTCAATTTAAGGAATGGGAAAAAATTAGGTTGGTAGAGTTCTCAATGCTGTCGTGTGCCACTTTGCAAACCAGCCTTATCTTGCCTTCAATATTTCTCACCACTGGGCTAAAGTGAAGTCATTGTCAGAAATAACACTTTACATCTCGACTCTGCTACTGCCAACAGGAAGGCCTTTCCCCATATATTTGACACAAATCAGCAAATCGAGTAATGGAACTTTTCTACTTAACAGAGTTGATGCTGTTCAAGGAGGCTTCTCTTGTAAGAGTTGGTAGCAGAGTCATAATGTTACTGGACGAGTAATCTAGAGGCATGAACTAATGCTCCAGCAACATGAGTTCAAATCCCACCATGGAAGGTCAGGGAATTTAAAATCAATTAATAAATCTGGATTGAAATGCTCATCTCAGTCATGGTGATCATGAAACTACTGGATTGTAATAAAAATCATTCTGGTTCACTAATGTCCTACAGGGAGGAAATCCGTGTCCTTATCTCTTCTGGCCTACATGTGACTCCAGCCCCACAGCAACGTGGTTGACTCTTAACTGCCCTCTGAAATGGCCAAGCAAGTCATTCAGTTTTAAGGGCAATTAGGGATGCAGAAATATGTATACCAAATTTCCCAACATGAACTGGAAGGCCTTGGATATTACAGTGGCGCAGTGATTAGTACCGCAACCTCACAGCTCCAGAGATACGGGTTTGATTCTGGGTACTGCCTGTGTGGAGTTTGCAAGTTCTCCCTGTGACTGGGTGGGTTTTCGTCGGGTGCTCTGGTTTCCTCCCACAGCCAAAGACTTGCAGGTTCATAGGTAAATTGGCCATTGTAAATTTCCCCTAGTGTAGGTAGGTGGTAGGGAATATGGGATTACTGCAGAGTTAGTATAAATGGGTGGTTGTTGGTCGGCACAGACTCGGTGGGCCGAAGAGCTGGTTTCAGTGCTGTATCTCTAAATAAATAAATAAATGTTGGCCTGGCCAGCGATGCTCACATCCCATGAAAGAATTTTAAAAAAGATTCCATTCTGCAAAATTAACCTGCTGACACATAACAATCACTGATGAACCTGGTACATTGAGGGGGCAAAATTGGATAGCCCCTGAAAATGGTCATGGGGATCACAATGTGTGCTTAACTTGCACCTGTTCCTTACAATGCAGGCAGCAATTAAACTTTGTTTACACGATTGTAGTGTTCAGGCAGGGCTAGGCATGCTGTTGAGTGGCTGCACTCCTTAGCAGGGGCATAAAATCATGAGAGCCTAGCATGAATTCAGGCTTGCCTGCACTACTTAAAGCCAACCAGCTTTCAAGATGAGGTGTATTTTGACAGGAGCAGGCACTAGAAGTCATTCTAAAAGTGAGTTTGTCCTGGGAAAGACGAATGAATGGTACAACATGGCAGAGAATATGCTCCAAGATTCTCCGATGCAGAACTGGAGGCCTTGGCACAGGAGGTGGATAGGAAGAGAGAGGTTATGTATCTACAGGGCCTAGGAGCCCCTAGAGGCAAACAATTCAGAGGCAGTGGGACCAGATAGCCATCACAGTCAGTGCCAGCAGTGTAGTCCTGAGGGCTTGATTGTAGTTCTGCAAGAAGTTCAGTGACCTCATGTGAGTGGTCATGGTCAGTGAATGCACCTTCAAATGCCATATCCGACGAACTACACCGCTAGCCTCAGACACTGTTCAATTCACCGCAGTCACTCACCCACCACAATCTCTATCAACCACCACTCATACTTCACGCGCACAGCTTCACCTCACCCTATCACAATTAACATGCTTAGCACTTCTGCAAGCCTCACATTCACATCTCACTGCCTACACACAATACTCAACTATAACAGGCACATCACAAAACACATTGCACCAGACTCACTCAGACACTTCCCTCTCTCTTGCAGGACAAAATAGCACACAACCACAGGCAACAGTACATAACCAGTTGGGAGCAAGCACGACTGCACGTCCTCCGTCAGTACACGCCATCACCGGAGTGGCCATTACTGAGGCCATGGCCAGTGGCGGGGCTGAAAGCATCAAAGATGCTGGTATGCTCATAACAAACCTCCTTCACATATCCCACGTCCCCCTCATCCCATAATATCTTCTGATTTACAAACTGCAGATGGCCTAAGCCTGCACGTCTTTGTTTTCTCCACCCACCCCTCTGGCCCCAACCCCCCCACCCACCCCACCCCACTCCACCCCAACCCTGCTTCCTGAAAGCCAACCCTTGTGCCTTTCTCCTTTCAGATAACCGAGAACTGCAACCTGGCTAAGCAGTGGTGCAGGAGCAAGAAGTGGATGAGGGAGAAGAGACATGATGAAGAAACACTGTCACTTGATCTCACACTCGCAGCCACCGGCTCAGACAGTGACACTACGAGTACTGTAGAAGGTAGCTTAGAGGGGGATCTGCACATGGTGGAACACCGGGCACAAGTGGACTGCAGAAAGGGCAGGGGAAAGAGTAGCGCAGGTACCAACTCACCAGAGGCTGAGGTCACACACAGGTTCTGCATAACAGGACTCAGATGAGGATATTGATGGGTTAGCATACAGAGAAAGGATGAAGAGTATGCACTCAGAAAAGCTTGGTGCATTGGCAGGCCTGCCAGAGAGCCTGTGGTCACTGTTGAGGAGCATGGAGAGTTCCAGCACCAACTTTGCACTGGGAGCCCCTCTTTTCTAGCGTGAAATTGGTGACCAACTCCATTACCACACTTGTGGATCCAACCATGAGACAATGTCTGAAGGCTGATGTCTCAACTTTCATTGCAGCACTAGCAGAAACCACCCAACATCTGAGTGTTGCAATGGAAGCTCAAACTGAGGTCTTGCCAGCGCAGCTTTTTGACACACAAGCGTACACTGCTGGCATGATGGCTGCAGATATCAGTGTCCAAAGGGACCTGTGAAGTTTCACAGCTGTTCAGTAATCGGTTCTCCAACAAATTACTAGGATTGCTGGCACTCTGTCCTGTAAGTGTGATAGTAGCTCCATGGAGCAAGGATCTGCTGTCCTTTCTCAGGATGACAGAATTCATGCTCCCACCACCGCCCATGTCCTTGCTGTTGCCTGTCAGTCAGCCAGCCCATACTGCTGCCGTCCAAGCCAAGGTGGTGCAGTCTGAAGACGGGCCTTCTAGGCCCAGAGCTGTTTGAGCAAATCCTGCAAGGCCATCTGTAGTCTCTCCCTTTGAAAAACAGCTGGCCATGCTGCAACCACTAACGTAGGACTGCTCAGCAGCACTCAGACAGGCAAAGGCACATGGAAGACAGGCACTAAGGAATTGCACAAGGGTGATTAGTTGACCTATGTATGAATATTGGATGGTTTGATTTATAAAGATGGTTGGGAATGTTTCTTCTGTGGTAGCTTTTGTTTCAGCATTGTGATCAGGAGGACTATCAGAGGGATGGTATGGATTGGGACAGTTATTAAATGGTGAATTGGGGTTGTGCTCATCTGTATTGTAGCTGGATAAGAACATAAGAAGCAGGAACAGAAGTCAACCAATAAAATAAAAGGGTCACTGACCCGAAACGTTAACTCTGCTTCTCTTTCCACAGATGCTGCCAGACCTATTGAGTGGTTGCAGCATTTCTTGTTCTTATTACATAAGTCGACCATATGGCCCCTCGAGCCTGCTCCGCTATTTAATACGAACATGGCTGATTTCCTGCTTCAACTCCACTTTCCCACCCACTCTGCATATCCCTTGATTTCCTGAGAGACCAAATATTTGTCTATCTCAGCCTTAAATATACTCAACGATGGAGCATCCACAACCCTCTGGGGTAGGCAATTCCAAAGATTTACAACCCTCTGAGTGAAGAAATTTCTCTTCCTCTCAGTACTAAATTATCAACCACTTATTCTGAGACTGTTCTAGATTCCCCAGCTAGGGGAAACAACCTCTCAGTGTCTACCCTGTTAAATCACTTCAGAATCTGGCATGATTCAATGAGGTCACCTCTCATTCTTCAAAACTCCGGACAGCATATGCCCACGTTATTTAGCCTCTCATCATAGGACAAGCCTCTTATCCCAGGAACCAATCTAGTAAATCTTCACTGTACCATCTCCGATGCAAGTATATCCTTCCTTAAATAAGGAGACCAAAACTGCATAGAGTATGCTAGTTTTTAGAAAAATTTGTTCTTGGGATGTGGGCGTTGCTAGCTAGGCCAGCATTTATTGCCCATCTCTAATTGCCAATGAGAAGGTGGTGGTGAGCTGCTTTCTGGAACCACTGCAGTCCATATGGTGCAGGTACACCCACAGTGCTGTTAGGGAGGGAGTTCCAGGATTTTGATCCAGCAACAGTAAAGGATTGTTGATATAATTCTAAGTCAGGATGGTGTGTGACATGAAGGTTAACTTGAGGGTTGTTGGATCTGCACTCAACTAGGAACATAGGACTTAGGAGCAGAAGGGAAAATGTTAGAAGCTATTATTAAAGACGTTATAGTAGGGCATTTAAAACAACTCAAGGTAATCAGGCAGAGTCAACATGGATTTGTGAAAGAGAAATCATGTTTAGCCAATTTATTGAAGTTCTTTGAGGAAGTTACATGTGCTGTGGATAAAGGAGAACCGGTGGATGTATTGTACTTAGATTTCTAGAAGGCATTTGTTAAGGTGCCACATCAAAGGTTATTACAGAAAATAAAAGCTCATGGTGTAGGGGGTAACATATTTGCATGGTTAAAAGATTGACTAGCTAACAGGAAACAGAGAGCAGGCATATTTAGGTCATTTTCTGGTTGGCAAGATGTAACGAGTGGTGTGCCACAGGGATCTGTGTTGGGGCCTCAACTTTTTACAATTTAAATAAATGACATAGATGAAGGGACTGAAGGTATGGTTGCTAAATTTGCTGATGACACAAAGGTAGGTAGGAAAGTAACTTGTAAAGAGGACATAAGGGGGCTGCAAAGGGATATAGATAGGTTAAGTGAGTGGGGAAATTCCTGGCAAATGGAGTATAATGTGGGAAAGTGGGAAATTGTCCACTTTGGCAGGAAGAATAAAAAAGAAGCATATTATCTAAATGGTGAGCGATTGCAGAGCTCTGAGATGCAGAGGGATCTGGGTGTCTCAGTGCATGAATTGCAAAAGGTTAGTATGCAGGTACAGCACGTAATTAGGAAAGCTAATAGAATGTTATCGTTTATCATGAGGGGAATTGAATACAAAAGTAGGGAGGTTTTGCTTCAACTATACAGGGCATTGGTGAGACCACATCTGGAGTACTGTGTACAGTACTGATCTCCTTAGTTAAGGAAGGATGTAAATGCATTGGAGGCAGTACAGAGGTGGTTTACCAGACTAATACCTGGAATGGGTGGGCTGTCTTATGAGGAAAGATTGGATAGGCTAGGCATGTATCAACTGGAATTTAGAAGACTAAGAGGTATCTTGATTGAAACATATAAGATCCTGAGGGGTCTTGACAGGGTGGTTGTGGAAAGGATGTTGTGGGAGAATCTAGAACTAGGGTTCACTGTTTAAAAATAAGGGGTCTCCCATTTAAGGCAGAGATGATGAGAAATTTTTTCTCTCAGAGGGTCGTGAGTCTTTGGAATTCTCTTCCTCAAAAGGCAGTGGAAGCAGAGTCTTTGAATATTTTTAAGGCAGCGGTAGATAGATTCTTGATAAGCAAGGGGGTGGAAGGTTATCGGGGGTAGGTGGAAATGTGGAGTAATCAGTTTATTCATGATCTTATTGAATGGCGGAGCAGGCTCAAAGGGTCGAGTGGCCTACTCCTGATCCTAATTCATATGTTCATATGTTCGTAGGTAGGCCATTCAGCCCTTCGAGACTGCTCCATCATTCGATAAGATCATGGCTAATCTGGGTGTGATCTCCACTCCAGTTTCCTGTCGTTCCCTCCATAACCCTTAACTCCATTATCGATCAAAAATCTATTTAACTCAGCCTTGAATACATTCAATGACCCAGCCTCCACTGCCTTCTGGGGAAGAGAATTCCACAGACTAACGAGCCTTTGAGAAAAAAAAATCTCCTCATCTCTGTTTTAAATGGGAGACCTCTTATTCTTAAATTGTTTCCCCTAATTCTTATCTCCCTCACAAGAGAAAGCATCCTTCTGGTCTATCAAGTCCCCTCAGGATGTTATATTTTTAATAAAATCACCTCTCATTTTCTAAACTCTAATGAGTATAGGCCCAACCTGTTCAACCTTTCTTCATAAAATAAGCCCTTCATCCCCTGAATTAATCGAGTGAATTTTCTCTGAACTGCTTCTAATGCAATTATACCATTTTTCAAGCTTCTTGAGTGTTGTTGGAGCTGCACCCATCCAGGCAAGTGGAGAGTATTCCATCACACTCCTGACTTGTGCCTTGTAGATGGTGGACAGGCTTTGGGGAGACAGGAGGTGAATTACTCGCTGCAGAATTCCCAGCCTCTGACCTGCTTTTGTAGCCACAGCATTTATGTGGCTACTCCAGTTCAGTTTCTGGTCAATGGTGACCAGGATGTTAAAAGTGGGGGATTCAGCGATGCTAATGCCATTGACTGTCAAGGGGAGATGGCTAAATTATTTCTTGTTTTGAGATGGTTGCTACCTGGCACTTGTGTGGCGCAAATGTTACTTGCCACTTATCAGCCCAAGCCTGGATGTTGTCCAGGTCTTGCTGCATGTGGACACCGGCTGCTTCAGTATCTGAGGAGTCGTGAATGGTGCTGAGCATTGTGCAATCATCAGCTAACATCCCCACTTATGATGGAGGGATGGTCATTGATGAAGCAGCTGAAGATGGTTGGGCCTAGGACACTATCCTGAGAAACTCCTGCAGTGATGTCCTGGTACTGAGATGATTGACCTCCAACAACCACAACCATCTTTCTTTGTGCTCGGTAAGACTCCAACCAGCAGAGAGTTTTCTCCCTGATTCCCATTGATTTCAGTTTTGCTCAGCCTCCTTGATCCTATACTTGGTCAAATGCTGTCTTGATGTCAAGGGCAGTCACTCGCACCTCACCTCTTGAGTTCAGCTCTTTTGTCCATGTTTGGACCAAGGCTGTAATGAGGTCAGGGGCTGAGTGGCCCTGGAGGAACCCAAACTCAGCATCACTGAGCAGGTTATTACTGAGCAAGTGCCACTTGATAGCACTGTTGACAACCCCTTCCATCACTTTGCTGATGATCGGGAGCAGACTGATTGGGCTGTAATTGGCCGGCTTGCATTTGTCCTGCTCTTTGTGCTCAGGACATACCATGGCAATTTTCCACATTGCTGGGTAGATGGCAGTGTTGTAGCTATACTGGAACAGCTGGCTAGGTGCGTGGCTAGTTCTGGAGCACAGGTCTTCAGTACTATTGCCGAAATGCTGTCAGGGCCCATAGCTTTTGCAGTATCCAATGCCTTCAGTCGTTTCTTGATATCACGTGGAGTGAATCGGATTGGCTTAAGACTGGTATCTGTGATGTTCGGGACCTCAGGAGGAAGCCGAGATGGATCATCCACTTGGCACTTCTGGCTGAAGATGGATGCAAATGCTTCAGCCTTGTCTTTTGCACTGATGTGCTGGGCTACCCCATCGTTAAGGAGTATTTGTGGAGTCTCTACCACCTGTCAGTTGTTTAATTGTCCACCATTCATGACTGGATGTGACAGGACTGCAGAGCTTGGATCTGTTGGTTGTGGGATCGCTTAGCCCTGTCTATTGCATGCTGCTTCCACTGTTTGGCATGCAAGTAGTCCTGTGTTGTAGCTTCACCAGGCTGACACTTCATTTTTATGTGTGCCTGTGCTGCTCCTGGCATGCCCTCCTGCACTTTTTATTGAACCAGGGTTGGACCCCCAGCTTGATGGTAATGGTAGAGTGGGGGACATGTGGGCCATGAGGTTACAGATTGTGGTTGAATACAATTCTGTTCTTGCTGATGGCCCACAGCGCCTCATGGATGCCCAGTTTTGAGTTGCTACATCTGTTTGAAATCTATCCAATTTAGCACAGTGGTAGTGCCTCACAACACGATGGTGGGTATCCTCAATGTGAAGACGGGCATTTATCTCCACAAGGACTGTGTGGTGGTCACTTCCACCAATGCTATCATGGCCAGATGCATTTACAATGGGTAGATTGGTGAGGACGAGGTCAAGTAAGTTTTTCTCTGTTGTTGGTTCCTTCACCATCTGCCACAGACCCAGTCTAGCAGTTATGTCCTTTAGGACTCGGCCAGCAGTGGAGCTACCGAGCCACTCTTGGTGATGGACATTGAAGTCCCCCACATCCCCCCAAGAGTACATTTTGTGCCCTTGCTACCCACAGTGCTTCTTCCAATTGGTTTTCAACATGGAGAAGTACAGATTCATCAGCCGAGGAGGGGCGGAAGTTAGTAATCAGCAGGAGGTTTCGTTGCCCATGTTTGACCTGATGCCATGAGACTTCACGGGCCCAGATTCAATGTTGACGGCTAGGCCATTTCAGAGGGTATTTAAGAGTTAGTCACATGTAGGCCATACTAGGTAAGGACAGCAGATTTCCCTCCATAAAGGGCATTAGTGAACCAGATGGGTTTTTACAACAATCAACAATGATTTCATGGTCACCACTAGACTATCTTTTAAATCCAGATTTATTAATTGAATTCAAATTACTCCATCTCCCGTGGTGGGATTCAAACCCATGTCCCCAGAGCATAAGGCTGGGTCTCTGGGTTACTAGTCTACTGACATTACCACGACACCACCGCCTCCCCTTGCAATAAGGGCCAAAATACCATTTGCCTTCGTAATTGCTTGCAAAGTGATGTGTGTGCAGTCAATGGCACTCTGCACCTTGGGGAGGCCTGCATGCTCACTGCACCTGCTTCTCTCTGGTAAGAGATAATGAAATGTATTAACTCTTCTTGCGTACAAAGCCTCAGTGACCTTCCATATACAACAGTGAACAGCGAACTGCAAGAGTTTGGAAATATCACCTGTTCCAGCCTGGAAGGAGCGCAAAGCGAAAAAATTGACGGCCACAATCAGTTCCTCAGCCACTGGCAATGCCATCCCTGCCCTGCTCTGAGGGTGCAGGTCTGCCAACTACAGGTGGCAGGTTTCAGTGATCACCTCCTTTGTGACATGTAGATGTCACAGACACTGTTCCTCGCTGAGGTTGAGGTAGGAGAAATGTTCCCTATAGACCTGGGATAGATACGGCCCCCTGCTGAGGGTCCTTCTCCTCATTATTCTCCTCCCTTTTCGAACAGGTTAGCCTGCTCTGTGTCAACTCTGCTAATTCTTCCTGCCATGCTGTAGGCCAAGGAGGATGGAAACTACTGTACCCAAGACTGGGAGCAAGTGGTCTGAGCAGAACCATTGATGGGAGAACCAAGGCCTTCACCATGTGTCACACCACTCCCTGTATACTTCACCAACTTTCAGTGACAGTACAATCCTCTAAACACTTCGACTAACTCAACAAAAGCCAATAGAAATCAATCAGCAACTAACCAGAAAGAGGTTGATGATCCCTTTAATTTGTGGGGCTGGGGAGAGTCCTTTCTGTTGCTGAATGCATGTTCAGCTGTGCAAGGTTAAGAAAGGGCATTAACTGGAGTGTTGAGATGAAAAATCGCAGCGCTGGTGTCAAATCACCATTACACACTGATTTTTCTTTACAATCTGTCTACCCAACAAACTTTGGGGGCTTACTGCCAGCTCATCCACTAAGGACCTCATCAAAAATTATGCCAAGCACTGCCAGCACCAGAAGTGTGCACACTTGGCATGGACATTATTTTGCACTTGAAACAGCACCAGAAGCCCTGAAAATATAGGGTCTATGCATCCGAATTTTGTGGCCAATAAGGGTATAGCAAATCATCGAGCGCAGTCTTTTGAGGAACATCAACTCATTCAAATGATAAAAATAGTTTGCTTCTCAAAGTCACAGAGCATCATTACGTAAAATAAGATGCAAATTACATAAGAATACATAGGATGTATGGCACAGAAACGGACCATTCGACATTTATGCTCCACTCGACATTCCTCCCATCTTTCCTCATCTAAATCTATCAGGGTAATCTTCTATTCCCTTCTCCCTCATATGCTTGTCTCGCCTCCTCTTAATAAGTGCATCTATTCTATTCACTTCAACAATGCCATGTTGTAGTGAGTTCCACATTTTCACCATTCTTTGGGTAAAGGAGTTTCTTCTGAATTCTCTATTGGGTTTCTTGTTGACTATTTTATATTGATGGTCTCTAGTTATGCTGTTGCCCACAAGTGGAAACATTCTCTCTGTATCCAGTCTGTCAAAACCTTTTTATAATTTTGAAGACCTCTATTAGGTCATCCCTCAGCCTTCTCTTTTCAAGAGAAAAGAGACCAAGCCAGTCCATCCTTTCCTGATATGTATACCCTCGCATTTCTGGTATCATCCTTGTAAATCTTCTCTGCACCCTTTCCAGTGCTTCGATATAATTTTTATAATATGACATTCATGTTAAGCATAACTTCGAGGAATATTCTTGTAGGCTTTTCGGGAGAATTACTTCATCAGTGGTTTCAGATATCACACTGGATTTTCAGAAGATTTTTCAAAACAGCTGGAAAAGGATGAGTTGGGTGGCTTCTATCTTAGCAGGCTATACACCAACTGAGCATTCAAACAGTTCAAGTCCAAATCAGAAAGCCAAAACTCCTGACGATCATAAACCCAGACATGTGACCTCTTTGTAAACAACTCCAATAGCCAGCAAGTCTCTTCATGTTTATTTAGTACTTCATTGGCTTTCCAGTATGTGTTTCTTTAAGAAAATTCCTAAGTGTCCTTCCCGTAACCCTTTTAAAAAAAACAGATCCAGTCTTCTCCTCCATCTTTCAAATGAACCAATTTTCACAATCTTTTAAACATGAGTCCTCAAAAAATATGAATAATGGAGGCATTTTCATGACAGTGGTTTAACAAAGGTTTGATACAGGTTTAACATAACTTCCCTACTTTTCAATTCTATACCTCTAGAAATAAACACGAGTGCTTTGTTTGCTTTTTTTTAATGGCCTTGGTAACCTGTGGTGCAACTTTTAGTGATTGGTGTATTTGTACTCCGAGAGCCCTTTGATCCTCTACCCCACCCAGTTCCTACTCGCACCTTTCAAGTAATAAGTGACCTTCCTATTCTTCCTATGACCTCACATTTATCTGTGTTGAACTTCATTTGCCAATTACTTGCCCATTCTGCAAACTTACAAATGTCCTGTAATGACTGTCCCTCTCAATTTGGTGTCATCTTCAAATTTTGATTCCAAAGTCATAAACGTTAATGTAACTTATGAAAGCAGTGGTCCCAGCACTGATCCTTGTGGAACACCACTATCCACCCTCTGCCACTGTGAATAACTACCCTTTACTCCCACTCTCTGCTTTCTGCCTTGAAGCCAGCTAACAATCCATTCTGCGACTTTTCCCCTGACTCTGCATTCTCTGACCTTATTCATTAGTTTATTATGGGGCACTTTATTGAAGGCCTTTTGAAAATCCTGATAAATTACATCTACTGAATTACCAGTATCTACTCTCTCTGTTACCTCCTCAAAGAACCAATAAGATTGGACAAGCAAATTTTTTTCCTTTTGAAATCCATGCTGACTATTCGTTATATTTTTCATTTCTAGATGTTCTTCGGTTCTCTCCTTTAGTAGGAATTCCACTCTTTTTCTTCTCACTGATATTAAGCTGATTGGTCTATAAATCCCTTGACATGTTCTATCACCCTTCTTAAATATAGGAATTATGTTAGCTATCCACCAGTCCTCTGGCAGTATACCTTTTTGTAATGAACTATTAATTATGTGTAGTAATGCCTCTACTATCTCTTCCCTAGATTCTTTGAAAATGTGTGGAGGCAATGCATCCGGACCAGTTAGATTAGTTTATTTAATACATCCCTTTTTTATTTTAAATACATTTACCTCATTGTTCATTTCATCATCCAAACTCATGTTCACTTGTTCCATCTCCCTGGTGAATGCAGAAGCGAAATAATTATTTAATATTTCTGCCAGCTCTCTATCATTACCTATGGTGTCATCTTGTCTATTCCTTAATGGCTCTATTCCCATCCCAGCCTTTCTTTTTTAATGTTGTGCCTGTAAAATAGTTTACCATTTTAAGTTTCTCAATAATTTAATTTAATCGTTTCCCTTTGCTTTCCTAATTGTTGATTTAACTTCTTTCCTAATCTCTTCATATTCTGTTATCATGCACTGCTCTGCTACCTATATACTTAACGTATGCCTCTTTCCTTACCCTCAATTGTTCCCGTATGCATTTATTCATTGTGGAGTCTCACTAGTGTTTAGTTTGTTCTTGTTGAACACTGTTTTAAATGTTTTCCATCATTGTTCGACATCGTTGTTTGCCAATATTGTTGTTCATTTTATTTTCCCAAGTCCTATTCTCAGCTCCTCAAAATCAGCTTTTCTCCAATCTAGTAACCTGATTTTTGTCAGACTTATGTTCTTCGCTATTATCATCTTAAAGCGCATTATATTATGGTCACTATCGTCTAGATGTTCCCTTACTTTTACTTCCCTTATATGCTCTGGTTCATTCCCTGTTATTCGACTCAATAGCGAATCTCCCCTCATGGGCTTTTTACATACTGGGTTGGAAAGGAGTCCTGTACATATTGTCGGAACTCAATTCCCTTATCCCCTTTACCTATCTCTTTTGTCCAACTAATATCAGGGTAATTGAAATCCCCCATGATTAATATTCTATGTTTTTTACTCAGTTCCCTAATTTGTCTTCATATTTCTTCTTCTACCTTCCTTCCACTATTAGGTGGTCTGTAGACCACATATATTAGTATGATTTATTTTTTATTATAGAAACATAGAAAATAGGAGCAGGAGTAGGCCATTAGGCCCTTCGAGCCTGCTCCGCCATTCATTATGATCATGGCTGATCATCCAACTCAGTAACCTGTTCCTGCTTTCGCCCCATATCCTTTGATCCCTTTAGATCCAAGAGCTAGATCTAACTCCTTCTTGAAAACATACAATATTTTGGCCTCAACTGCTTTCTGTTGTAGCTAATTCCACAGGCTCACCACTCTCTGAGTAAAGAAATTTCACCTCATCTCAGTCCTGAAAGATTTACCCCGTATTCTTAGACTATGACCCCTGGTTCTGGACACCCCCACCATCAGGAACATCCTTCCTGCATCTACCCTGTCAAGTCCTGTTAGAATTTTATAGGTTTCTTTGAGATCCCCCCTCACTCTTCTGAACTCCAGCGAATATAATCCTAACTGACTCAATCTCTCCTCATACGTCAGTCCCGCCATCCCAGGAATCACTCTGGTAAATCTTCGCTGCACTCTCTCTATAGCAAGAACATCCTTCCTCAGATAAGGAGACCAAAACTGCACACAATATTCCAGGTGTGGCCTCACCAAGGCCCTGTTTAATTGCAGCAAGACATCCCTGCTCCTGCACTCGAATCCTCTCGCTATGAAGGCCAACATACCATTTGCCTTTTTTACCATCTGTTGCACCTGCATGCTTACCTTCAGCGAATGGTGTACGAGAACACCCCAGGTCTCGCTGCATATTCCTCTCTCTCAGTTTATAGCCGTTCAGATAATAATCTGCCTTCCTGTTTTTGCTACCAAAGTGGATAACCTCACATTTATCCACATTATACTGCATCTGCCATGCATTAGCTCACTCACTCAACTTGTCCAAATCACCCTTAAACCTCTCTGCATCCTCCTCACAACTCACCCTCCCATCCAGTCTTATGACATCTGCAAATTTGGAGATATTACATTTAGTTCCCTCATCTAAATCATTAATATATATTGTGAATAGCTGGGTCCCAGCACCGATCCCTGCGATACCCCACTGGTCACTGCCTGCCATTCGGAAAAAGACCCATTTATCCCTACTCTTTGTTTCCTGTCTGCCAACCAATTTTCTATCCATCACAATACACTACCCCCAATCCCATGCGCTTTAATTTTACACGCTAACCTCTTATGTGGTACTTTGTCGAAAGCCTTCTGAAAGTCCAAATAAACCACATCCACTGGCTCCCCCTCATCAACTCTACTCGTTACATCCTCGAAGGATTCTAGTAGATTTGTCAAGGATTTACCCTTTTGTAAATTCATGCTGACTCTGCACGGTTCTACCACTGTTCTGTAAGTGCTCTGCTATAAAATCTTTGATAATGGACTCTAGAATTTTCCCACTACTGACGTTAGGCTGACTGGTCTATAATTCTCTGCTTTCTCGCTACCTCCCTTTTTAAATAGTGGGGTTACATTAGCTACCCTCCAATCTGTAGGAACTGTTTCAGAGTCTATAGAATCTTGGAAGATGACCACCAATGCATCCATTATTTCTAGGGCAGTTCCTTAAGTACTCTGGGATGAATACCATCAGACCCTAGGGATTTATCGACCTTCAATCCCATCAATTTCCCCAACACCATTAAGGTGGACAAGTCCCCAGGTCCGGATGGGATCTATCCCAGGTTACTGAGGGAAGCGAGAGAGGAAATAGCTGGGGCCTTAACAGATATCTTTGCAGCATCCTTAAACACGGGTGAGGTCCCGGAGGACTGGAGAATTGCTAATGTTGTCCCCTTGTTTAAGAAGGGTAGCAGGGATAATCCAGGTAATTATAGACCGGTGAGCCTGACGTCAGTGGTAGGGAAGCTGCTGGAGAAGATACTGAGGGATAGGATCTATTCCCATTTGGAAGAAAATGGGCTTATCAGTGATAGGCAACATGGTTTTGTGCAGGGAAGGTCATGTCTAACCAACTTAATAGAATTCTTTGAGGAAGTGACAAAGTTGATTGATGAGGGAAGGGCTGTCGATGTCATATACATGGACTTCAGTAAGGCGTTTGATAAGGTTCCCCATGGCAGGCTGATGGAGAAAGTGAAGGCGCTTGGGGTCCAAGGTGTACTAGCTCGATGGATAAAGAACTGGCTGGGCAACAGGAGACAGAGAGTAGCAGTAGAAGGGAGTTTCTCAAAATGGAGACGTGTGACCAGTGGTGTTCCACAGGGATCCGTGCTGGGACCACTGTTGTTTGTGATATACATTAATGATTTGGAGGAAAGTATAGGTGGACTGATTAGCAAATTTGCAGACGACACTAAGATTGGTGGAGTAGCAGATAGTGAAGGGGACTGTCAGAGAATACAGCAGAATATAGATAGATTGGAGAGTTGGGCAGAGAAATGGCAGATGGAGTTCAATCAGGGCAAATGCGAGGTGATGCATTTTGGAAGATCCAATTCAAGAGTGAACTATACAGTAAATGGAAAAGTCCTGGGGAAAATTGATGTCCAGAGAGATTTGGGTGTTCAGGTCCACTGTTCCCTGAAGGTGGCAACGCAGGTAAATAGAGTGGTCAAGAAGGCATACGGCATGCTTTCCTTCATCGGACGGGGCATTGAGTACAAGAGTTGGCAGGTCATGTTACAGTTGTATAGGACTTTGGTTCGGCCACATTTGGAATACTGCGTACAGTTCTGGTCGCCACATTATCAAAAGGATGTGGATGCTTTGGAGAGGGTGCAGAGGAGGTTCACAAGGATGTTGCCTGGTATGGAGGGCGCTAGCTATGAAGAGAGGTTGAGCAGATTAGGATTATTTTCATTAGAAAGACGGAGGTTGAGGGGGGACCTGATTGAGGTGTACAAAATCATGAGAGGTATAGACAGGGTGGATAGCAAGAGGCTTTTTCCCAGAGTGGGGGTTTCAATTACTAGAGGACACGAGTTCAAAGTGAAAGGGGAAAGGTTTAGGGGGGATATGCGTGGAAAGTTCTTTACGCAGAGGGTGGTGGGCACCTGGAACGCATTGCCAGCGGAGGTGGTAGATGCGGGCACGATGGATTCTTTTAAGATGTATCTAGACAGATACATGAATGGGCAGGAAGAAAAGAGATACAGAACCTTAGAAAATAGGCGACATGTTTAGAGAGAGGATCTGGATCGGCGCAGGCTTGGAGGGCCGAAGGGCCTGTTCCTGTGCTGTAATTATCTTTGTTCTTTGTTCTTTGTTCTTTGTTCTACTAATACTGTTATCCTTCAGTTCCTCTCTCTCATTAAGCCCTGTGTTCCCCAACATTTCTGGTATGATATTTGTGTCCTCCTTTGTGAAGACAGAACCAAAGTATGCATTTAGTTGGTCAGTCATTTCTTTGTTCCCCATCATATCTTTTATCTCTATCCATATGGATTCTATTTTTGTCTTGCTGATGGCTCCGTCCCTTTTTTCCACTGCCATTATGTTATCCCTAATAAGTACAGCTACTGCACCACCCTTTTCCCCTCTCTATCTTTTCTAAACATGTTATACCCTGCAATGTTTAATTCCCAGTTCTGATACTTCTGGAGCCGTGTCTCAGTAATGCCCATTATGTCCGGTTCCTCCCAACGCATGATTGCCTCCAGTTCCACTGTTTATTAGGGACACCGTGTGCAGACAGTTGAACTCATTTTTAATAGGACGTCCTCTTATGTTTATGTTTACCCACCTTTTTAGACTCCTGTCCCATAACTTTTATTTCCTCCCTTGCCATCAATATCATCCCTTACTTTATTCTTCCCTATGCTCTCTTTTCCTGTTCTGTTTACATTTAGACTATTTATGTTTCTTGTAGATGCCTGCCACAATTAACAACATTTTACTTTGAAGAAATGCTTTTCCAAATGTGGATAAATGATTAATGTGAAGGGATAAAAGCCGATACTGTCCCTAGTAGGAACGGGAGTCGGCCATTTAGCCCCTTGAGCCTATTCTGTCATTCAATGAGATCATGGCTTCTCTTGTGATTTAACTCCATACATCCACTTTTGCTCCATATTCTATAATACCTTTAGTTAACAAATGTCTATCAATCTCAGATTTAAAATTAACAATTGATCCAGCATCGATTGCCATATGTGGAACAGACTTCCAAACTTCTACCAACCTTTGCACATAGAAATGTTTCCTAATTTCACTCCAACCAACAGAAATAGTTTCTCTGCACTCACTACCAGGCTGATATATCCTTCCTAAGTTGTGGTGCCCAGATCTGCTCACAATACTCCAGGTGTGATCTAACCAGGGCTTTTTACAACTGTAGCATGACTTCTAGCTACTTGTATTCTAGTCCTATAGATGTAAAGGTCAGCATTCCACTAGCCTTTCTGAATATTTTCTGCACCTGTTCATGCCATTTTAATGATCTATGTACCTGTCTCTTTGGACCGTCACTGTTTCTAGCTTTTCACCATTAAGAAAGTATTGTGTTCTATTCTTTTTAGTTCCAAAGTGGATGATCTCAAATTTGCCTACATTGAAACCCATTTGCCACAGTTTTGTCCATTCAAAACACAAAATCAACACACAAATAATCGAAGGCTGTCTCTCCAATTGACTACACCGAAACACACATGAGAAAGACAGAAAGCTGTCAGAACTGCTGGAGTTTGCAAGATCAATATCGCTTTCAGAGTTCAGAGCTACTGAAGTTGAGGCTGATAACAGTAACTGCCGCATTCCAATTGCAACTCCTGTGAACACTATTTAGTGCTCATGTGTCAGGAAACCACCTGTAAAGCAAAAACAGCTGTCCCACAAGCAGAGTTGAGACTTGTCCAAAGAATGTTTCCATTGTGGCAGTGCTTACCCACACTGGACAGAGTGTCCTGCTACTGGTAAATAGTGTGGAAA
Source organism: Heterodontus francisci (assembly GCF_036365525.1). Taxonomy (NCBI): domain Eukaryota; kingdom Metazoa; phylum Chordata; class Chondrichthyes; order Heterodontiformes; family Heterodontidae; genus Heterodontus; species Heterodontus francisci. The sequence continues at coordinate 100,087,439 of NC_090381.1, read as the reverse complement.
ACCCAACCACTTTTCTCATGTTTTTCACTCATCAGCAAAATCCACTACGAAGACCACAAAAGGGTGCCATGTATGCATACCACAGCAAAAGGGTGAGAGAATGCAGCTAAAGAAGAGGTGGTTGACGCTGAACATACTTTTGAGCTCTCTCTCAGACCCAGCAAACAGCCACATGGGGCAGTGACCATTGGCTACTCAGACGTACAAATGACATAAGGAGATAAGAGGATTGTCATGCAGGCCCCCACCTGCCAAGAATGAGGCATATATATTTCGTCACATGGACATTAAATTTTAAAATTGTTGCTGGGAAGAAAAGAAGGCCTATTACAAGAGATTGCCAAGCGCCTGGCTGGAAGACATTTTTTTCATACTAGCAGACAGTGTTGGAACAAAGGAACCAGTCCCTGCCCCAATTCACGGCAGAGACCTGGTCAAACCAGTCGGTCATGTGACCACGTGCTGGCCAGCTGGGGGAGTTTTAAATTGGAGAAACAGTGTTTGAAGTCAGAAAGCTCTTTGTTCCTGGACTGAGAACATCTCTCTCCTGTCTGATCCCATCTCTTTCTCATGGAACTGAAGACCCATTGAAGACACATGAAGCTGAAGAGAGAAAAGTCTCCTACAGTGAACAAGGTTTAAAAGGAATACTGGGCCCCAACGAAAAGCAAGACTACCTACAATCAAAGACTCTACATCGAGCTCGAAGCACAGTAGCAAACCCTCTTCAGAGATTGCCTCAAACTTTTTCACTTTATTTTTCTTCTGCTCTTTTCTGCCTCTATTTGCATGTGTGTATCATGTATGCAAACTAGCCGGGCACAGCGTGTATCCGTAGGGTTTAACCAAATTTGAGTTTAAGTTTAAGTTTTAATAAATTTCACTTTTCTTCTTAAAACCTAAGAAGGCCTGTTTGTGCTCATTTCTTTGCCTTATAATTGGAAAGCGGTGAACAAGGATTCACCAAAGGGGAGCTAAAACACAATGTGTTTAAGAATTAAATCCTGTTACAGTAAGACCAGATGAAAGTTGAAAAGACTCCTGGACACCTTTCTCACCTGGTCATAACAGATAGTGTGGGAAAAAACCATTGACGTGGATGATCAGCCATAATCATATTGAATGGCAGGCCAGACTGGATGGGCTGAATGGCCTACTCCTGATCCTATGCTCCTATGTAGATGCTCTCATAAACACATGAGCATCTGTCAATGTCATGGTAGACAAAACGTTCAACGAACTTCAGGATTGCCCCACTCTCTGCAAGCCAGGAAATGTGAAAAATTTCCGTTACAACAGTGACAAACTGCTGAAAATTCTCGGAACTTTTGAAATGCCAGTCTTATTCTAAGGTACTAGAATGAATGCTCTATTCTATGTCATATTTGGAGAATGTGATATGCTTATCACTTTCCCCACAGCAACAGATCTGCACATGATTGGAGTCACATATGCAATTCCTACGCATAATAAAAACATTCTCGAACTATATGCTGACCGCTTCACTGGTATTCACAAGCTCAAAGGTGTTACATGCAAGCTGCATGTCGACCGTTATGTGCCCCTAGTTGCGCATCAATGGTGACGAATACCATCTTGTGTCAGGAAACAGATAGAGAAGGAACTTTAGCGCCTATTTGACCTTGACATTATTGAGAAAGTTGGGGATGAGCTTGGGTCTTATCGAGAAACTCAAGAGTGAGAACCAGATTAGAATCTGCGTTGATATGCGATCACCAGACCAAGCCATACAATGAGAAAGACACTTGACACCGACAATCGACGATATCTAGAGAAAGTGAATGTTGCTAAAGACTTCGCTAAACTTGACCTCAATGCAGGCTACCATCAAATCGGGTTTTCAGAAGAATCGAGATATCTTACTGTATTCTCTACTCACATCGGACTTTTCTGATACAAGAAGCTCAACTTTGGAGTCAGCTCAGCAGCTGAGGTATCTCAGCATTTGATTCAATCTGCACTTCAATGTTTTGAAGGCATGCTGAACATCAGTGATGACATTCTAATCTAAGCCGCACCGAAAGTGAACTAGAGACACACCTACATTCATGCCTACAACATCTCAGAGAATGTAACCTCACCTTGTACAAAGACAAGTGCTTGTTCAAAAAAGCAGAATTTAATTCCTCTGGCCATGTGTTCAGTGGTGAAGGATTATCACCAAATCCACGGAAAGTTGAAGCCATTGCAAATGCTGCAGTTCCTTCTAAGGTTCACGAAGTCCAGAGTCTGCTAGGACTCGCCATGTACTGCAGTCACTTCATTCCTGACCTCGCTGCGCTATCTGCCCCCCTACACAATCTGATAAAAGAGACCAACAATTGGGAATGCACAAACAGGTGGTACACCAGATCAAACAATATTTGTCTGCAAGTTGCACAAATGCCTATTTTGACCCTGAGCAAACCACCCAGCTAGTCATGAATGCAAGCCCAGTTGGGTTAGGTGCAGTTCTCGTACAGAAAGACAAGGTAGGTAGCCCATCAATCGTTGTGATGGCAAGCAGATCATTAATGCCTGTACAGCATTCATAAACAGAGAGAGAAGCACTCTCAATCACATGGGGTATCTTACCCTTTCATGGCCTGTATGGAAGCGACTTTAAAGTAATAACCAATCATAGACCACTAGTGAGCTTGTTCAGCAATCCACATAGCAAACCACCCACTTGAATAGAACGTTGGATACTCAAACTATAAGAGTATGAGTTCCATGTTGTGTATCAGCCAGGCAAAGCCAACCCAGCAGATTATCTTTTGTGACATCCATTGCCAACAGTCAGTACTACTAGTCGTGAGGAAAAATTTGCTGAACAACATCTTAACTATGTAAGCACAAATGCAGTGCCAAAGTCACGAAAACTAGCCAACATCAAATCAGCAACAAAACAAGATGAAGCTTTACAACTATGTATGAAGGCTATGAAATCACAAAACTGGAAAGACGTAATTAAGAAAGCATCTATAAACAAAATACCTCACACACTACAAGGTCTTCACAATGTTCAAAATGAGCTAACTGTTATAACCACATCGGAACTTGCATTATGCAACAACTCTTTTGTCATTCCACACTCATTGAGTGAATGTGTTCTTGATATAGCACATGAAGGATACAAGGGAATAGTCAAGACCAAATAACTCCTTACGGAAAAGGTATGGTTCCCAGGAATTGACCGCATGGTACAGCACAAAGTCAATCAGTGTTTGCCATGTCAAGCAACCACAATGTCAAATCATCATGATCCTCTTAATATGTCCAAACTACTTCCAGGACCATGGATTGATGTTAGCATTGATTTTGCAGATTTGCCCACAGGTAAATACCTGTTTGTTGTCACTGACAACTGTAGCAGATTCCCAATCATGGAATTAGTTATGTCAATTTCAATGAGAGCAGTCATCCCAAAGCTTGACCAGATCTTTGCTTTGTTTGGAATCCTTCAAATAGTCGGAAGTGATAATGGACCCCCATTCAACAGCGATAAACTTAGCAAATTCACCAACTACCTAGGGTTCACTCATCGGAAAATCACACCCTGTTGGCCAAGAGCTGATGTTGAAGTCGAGAGATTTATACGAGCCTTGAATAAAGTGATACGTACAGCTACAGCTGAGAACAAGCCATGCAAGCAAGAGCTATATTACTCTATTCGTAATTATAGAACGACATCTCACTCGACTACTGAAAAACTTCCAGTCACACTACCAGAAGGATGTGGAGGCTTTGGAGAGGGTACAGAGGAGGTTTACCAGGATGTTGCCTGGTCTGGAGGGCATTAGCTATGAGGAGAGGTTGGAAAAACTCAGATTGTTTTCACTGGAACGACGGAGGTGGAGGGGCGACATGATAGAGGTTTACAAAGTTATGAGCGGCAATTAACAGAGTGGATAGTCAGAAGCTTTTTCCCAGGGTGGAAGAGTCAGTTACTAGGGGACATAGGTTTAAGGTGCGAGGGGCAAAGTTTAGAGGGGATGTGCGAGGCAAGTTCTTTACACAGGGGGTGGTGAGTGCCTGGAACTTGCTGCCAGGGGAGGTGGTGGAAGCAGATACGATAGCGATGTTTAAGAGACATCTTGACAAGTACATGAATAGGAAGGGAATAGAGGGATATGGGCCCCGGAAGTGCAGAAGGTGTTAGTTTAGGCAGGCACCAAAATCGGCGCAGATTGGAGGGCCGAATGGCCTGTTCCTGTGCTGTACTGTTCTTTGTTCTTTTTTGTTTGTTACACTCATCATTGCACATCCTATATGTACATGTCTACCTGAGCTATCCTGCAGAGCTAACGATCAACATCAACAGAAAGATCGAATGCAAATACATGCAAAGTGAAACATGGAACTTAGAGCTACATCACTAAAGCCAGGAGATAAAGTACTGTTGAAACATGATGATCATATTGGAAAGCAAACAACCCATTATGATATCCAACCATTTGTTGTGACCAACACAACAGGATCAATGATCACTGCTAAGCATGGTTCACAAATCATCACAAGAAACGCATAATTCTTCAAAGCGCTGAAAACATCACTCGCAAACATTGAATCCGAGTCCGACTTCGACACACATCATGAAGAACATGAGTCAAATGAGACCACACCTGATGTTGTTTATAGTTTTGGAAAGAAACCACTGAAACAGCTATGGGTGGAATCTTATGAGTGTCGCATCATTCCCGATGGCAAGACCATAAGTCGTCGTAACTTCCGCTTCTGCCGCAAATTCTGTTTCCCGCACGATTTTGTATTTAAATTAGCCATGCGTGACAGGCACAGGGTCATGTGGGATCATATGGCGGAGACGGCCTTTCATTGGTGGAACCCGCCGTCATTGCCCCAAGCACCATGATCGCCACAGATATAAAACATTCTGTGCTTGCAGCCTCAAGGAGCACCAGCCTTTCTTTCATATAAGTATCTTCAGAATAACATAAATTGAAGCTTTTACTTAAATCAAAATGTTTTTGCCTCCTTTATTTTGCAAAAGGCACCACCAACTTCACATCATTTATTTTACCTGCAACCAAAGTGAATAACACAGCAGCCAGCAGGCAGTGTCCCAGCCCATGGTTCAGTGATGCCTCCCTGCAGGTTCTCCTCCAAGCCGTCAGGGAAAGGTGGGAGGTCCTCTTTCCTGCAGATGGAGTGTGAAGACCCTTCCGCCTCACCGAGGTGGCCCTAATGTGGGTAGCAGAGGAGGTCTTGAACTGTGGGGACACTCATAGAACATGGGTGCAGTGCTGCAAGTGCATCAATGACTTGCTCAGATCAGTGAGGGTAAGTGGTCCTGGTGAAGCTGCTCCATTGTTTTCTTCCATGGCTCCATGTCTTGAAGGCAGAGGGTACACAAGGAATGCAGTGGAATGGGTGAGCAACCATCCACTAAATGTTGTTGCACCAAGGTGAAGATTGGTATTATTTATGTGATTGGATGTGTCATGCGAAAACCAATGCAGAATGAATGATGTTGATGCATGAATGCAATGGTTGTGATGCATCATTTTCCATGTCATTAAATCTGCACTGTCTGCTGCAGGAGAAACGAAGCTCCAACCAGCATGAGCATGCTAAGACAGGAGGAGGGGTCCCTGACATCAGGCTGCTGACCACAGCTGAGGAGGAGGCTTCAGAGATCATGAGAGAGGAGGGAGGCAGGACAATCAGAGATGACGAGAGAGGAGCCACAAGGCGTAAGGATGAAGTGTCATCTCTGCTCTTGCAGCCATACTGGAAACTGAAGGAAACTGTGTGAACTCATGTGGAGCACATGACTAAAGTGCCTCTGTTTGTGTCTCCAGTGCAAGTGCCCATACTCGAGTTGCAGAATAGTGTGTGGTTCAAGAAACCTCCTCTGGGAAGGAAGAAGAAGCCGATGCCCCAGAGGGTGCACCGTCACCTGCCTCTTCTTCCACCTCCACCAACGCAGAAACATCGACACAGTTCGCTGGGGGTTTAAGATTAGAATCTGGGTCATAAGCTGGTGTGCATGACACAGTCACGTCCCAGCAGCTGAGAGAGCATGTGGGTCCCCTGATAAGCAGAGGACTGCTGGGGACCAGGCCCCTGCTCAGCCCCACACTCATGATGATCCTCTGTTCATAGCAGTCCATGCAAACCATGATATCTGCCATGTCCCGGACATTTTAGCATATGACTTCCTCAGTCGAGAATCTGACAAGCTCCGTGGCGAGTTTGGTTGATCACTTGAGCCATATGCGATCTGACCTGTACTCCATCGCTGTTGCCTTTGGCTCCATGCAGCAGAGTTTAAGCAAGAGAGGGATGAGGAATCTGGCCTTCCCTCCAGGTAACCCTTCCCCTCAGGGTGACAGGCAGGTGCTATCATGCACACAGCTGGAGGAGGAACACGTGCCAGCTTCCCCGGGGCCTTCCTCTCAGGACACCCCCAGTAGAAGTGGCATCTCATCCTTCCCCCCGACATTGACCCTCTTCCCTCCAGCAGGCGAGCACACAGGGAATCCTCAAGCACCATGGCTGCAGATCCCCAATAGGATGGAGCCATCAAGGCCCTGTTCCTCCAAAGAACACCCGCCACAGTCATCTACAGCAATGGGGCAGTGCACTGAGCCTCCAACTCAGCTGCTAATGTCAGGGTCGCACCTTAGCTATGAAGAGAGGTTGAGTAGATTAGGATTATTTTCATTAGAAAGACGGAGGTTGAGGGGGGACCTGATTGAGGTGTACAAAATCATGAGAGGTATAGACAGGGTGGATAGCAAGAAGCTTTTTCCCAGAGTGGGGGATTCAATTACTAGGGGTCACGAGTTCAAAGTGAGATGGGGAAACGTTTAGGGGGGATATGCATGGAAAGTTCTTTACGCAAAGGGTGGTGGGTGCCTGGAGCGCGTTGCCAGCGGAGCTGGTAGACGCGGGCACGATAGCGTCTTTTAAGATGTATCTAGACAGATACATGAATGGGCAGGAAGCAAAGAGATACAGACCCTTAGAAAATAGGCGACATGTTTAGATAGAGGATCTGGATCGGTGCAGGCTTGGAGGGCCGAAGGGCCTGTTCCTGTGCTGTAACTTTCTTTGATCTTTGTTCTTTGTTCTTAGACATAGTGGGAGAAAAAGGAAATTGAAATAGTTTTGATCACAAGGTGGCACGGGTACTGTACAAATTGTGACAAAAGAGATGTATTTAATCATTTTTATTTCATGCAAAATTTGATCCATTCTCGGTAATGTTTTGCTTGGTTACAGATGTATACAAAGAAACTTTTTGGAGGCCTATAGCAGGAAAGCAATATTTGCAAAGCATCTCAGGAAATGTCCAATGTCCATATCTCATTGGAATTTGAGCCTTCACTCTTCAGTGATGGCTGTTTATTTTCCTATTGATGATTCATATCTTTTTCCAATACTGCCATGCCTTACTTTTGTTTTCTACAGTCATAACAACATACGAACACACGAATTAGGAGCAGGAGTGGCCTACTCCTGCTCCTAAGTGGTACGTTCGTATGTACTCGGCCCCTCAACTTTGCTCCACCATTCAATAAGATCATGGCGGATCTGATTGTAATCTCGACTCCACATTCCAGCCTACACCCAATTACCTTTCACCCCCTTGCTTATCAAGAATCTATCTACCTCTGCCTTAAAAATATTTAAAGACTCTGCTTCCACTGCCTTTTCAGGAAGAGAGCTCCAAAGACTCATGAACCTCTGAGAGTAAAAACCTCACTGCTTGCAGTGGTGTGCAGCCACATTCATCATAACATATAGATGATTTCAAATACCAATCACATAAAAGTGCAGCAATGTTTTGATAAGATTGCAGAGATGAATAAGACCTTATGCAAAAAGAAATTTCTGTGGGGAATTATTATGTTTCTCTTCCCAACGTTCCGTGATGATGTGGTTTATTGTTGGCTGAAAAGTGCATAAATGAGGTTCTCCCTGATGTCTCTCCATGGCCCTCATATCGATGATGGCATCGTTGTCATTGTTGCCCTTTTCCTCACCCTCTTCATTGTCTTCTTTATCTGAGGAGGACTGGTGTTCCTCCTGTTCCTCCACCTGCACAATGCTGTCATGTCTAATTGCAAGGTTGTGCAAGGCACAGCAGACAATTATTTGTGACACCCTCTATGGTGCGTACTGATGAGCCCCTCTAATAGCCACATGGGTACAGTGAATCACCCCTTGAACTCGAGGGAAGCCAGTGATGGCGCTGAAGGCTGCAGACTTCTACAAGTGAGTAGATGAAATCTTTGGCATGTCGAAAAAGGGCATTGGTCACCTCTTTGATGCACCCGTGGGTCACAGACTGCGAGATATCACATATGTCACCCATGGATCCCTGGAAGGAGCCACTGGAGAAAACATTGAGCTCAGCAGTCACCTTGAGGGCAACTGGCATGGGATTCCCACCAAAGCTGAGCGGCTGCAGGTCACGCTGCAGAATCCTACAAATTTCTGTGACCATTTCACGTGACATCCTTCGGCATCTCTGGCATTGCCTGTCTAACATTTGAAGGTAATTTGTTCTTCTACTGAGGATGCGATGACATGTAGTGCCCGTCTTCGATAAGGCAGTTCCTGGATGTTATCGTTCAGAGCATCCTCAACTTCCTGTTCTGCCTGTTGCTGGTGCTCAGGCTGAGGGAGAAGAGCCCTTCTTTGTCGCTCCCTTTGTTGTTCTTCCCGTGCTACTAGACAAATTGGTTGTATGAGACCCATGTCGCTGTGGCTTTTCTGAACAATAAATAATGTTACAACCAGGTGAGAAAGGAGTGCAGAGCACGACGTTTGGCACCGGTATGACTGCAGGAACTGCCGGAAACATGCCAAAGGTGACACATGACGGCCTTAGGGGTTCCGCTCCGGATATTCTGTTAGGGTTTACTCCCTTAGCTTTGGTCTCTCCCGAGATGCCCACAAGGCAGTGGGGTTGTTAGCTCCTATCCCTGAGCAGGGACCCTAGCAAGTAAACTGTGCGATTTCATGGAAGGAGAGGGAAGGGGGGATGGGATGTGAGGAGGAAGGGAGTGCAAGGGGGGAAGAGGTGGGGGCAGGTGGTGCGAGGGGAAGGGGGAACGGGGGTGCGGGGGGATGGGATGGGGGGATGGGGGTGCGAGGGGGAGAGAGGTGTGAGGGGGAGGGGGAAAGGGGTGCGGGGGGAAGGGGGAACGGGGGAAGGGGGTGGGTGGATGGGGGTGCGAAGGGGAGTGGGTGAGGGGGAAGGGGGTGCGAGAGGGGAGGGGGGAGCGGGTGCGAGGGGGGAAAGGGGGAGGGGATGCGAGGCGGGCAAGGGGGAGGCATCTGGCGAGGGTTACGACCCTTAAGAACAAGGCAACAACTACCGTGGAATCTCCCTGCTCAGCATTGTGGGGAAAGTCTTCACTCGAGTCGTTTTAAACAGACTCCAGAAGCTGGCTGAGCATGAGGCACAGTGTGGCTTTCGAGCAGAGAGATCCACCATTGACATGCTGTTCTCCCTTCGCTAACTACAGGAGAAATGCCGCGAACAACAGATGAACACGCTCTATGTTGCTTTCATAGATCTCACCAAAGCCTTTGACCTCGTCAGCAGACGTGGCCTCGTCAGGCTACTAGCAAAGATCGGATGTCCACCAAAGCTACCAAGTATCATCACCTCATTCCATGACAATATGACAGGCACAATTCAGCATAGTGGCGCCTCATCAGACCCCTTTCCTATCCTGAGTGGTGTGAAACAGGGCTGCGTTCTCGCACCTACACTGTTTGGGATCTTCTTCTCCCTGCTGCTCTCACATGTGTTCAGGTCTTCAGAAGAAGGAATTTTCCTCTACACAAGATCAGGTGGCAGGTTGTTCAACCTTGCCCATCTTAGAGCGAATTCCAAAGTACAGAAGGTCCTTGTCAGGAACTCCTCTTTGCTGACGATGCTGCATTAACATCCCACACAGAAGAGTGTCTGCAGAGACTCATCGAAAGGATTGCGGCTGCCTGCAACAAATTTGGCCTAACCATCAGCCTCAAGAAAACGAACATCATGGGACAGGACATCAGAAATACTTCATCCATCAATATCGGCGACCACGCTCTGGAAGTGGTTCAAGAGTTCATCTACATAGGCTCAACTATCACCAGTAACCTCTCTCTCGATGCAGAAATCAACAAGCGCATGGGAAAGGCATCTGCTGCTATGTCCAGACTGCCAAGAGGGTGTGGGAAAATGGCGCACTGACACGGAACATAAAAGTCCAAGTGTTTCAAGCCTGTGTCCTCAGTACCTTGCTCTACGGCAGCGAGGCCTGGACAACATATGTCAGCCAAGAGTGACGTCTCAACTCATTCTATCTTTGCTGCCTCCGGAGAATCCTTGGCATCAGGTGGCGGGACCGTATCTCCAACGCAGAAGTCCTCGAGGCAGTCAACATCCACAGCATATACACCCTACTGAGCCAGCGGCGCTTGAGATGGCTTGGCCATGTGAGCCGCATGGAAGATGGCAGGATCCCCAAGGGCGCATTGTACAGTGAGCTCGTCACTGGTATCAGACCCACCAGCCATCCATGTCTCCGCTTTAAAGACATCTGCAAACGCGACATGAAGTCCTGTGACATTGATCACAAGTCATGGGAGTCAGTTGCCAGCGATCGCCAGAGCTGGCAGACAGCCATAAAGGCGGGGCTAAAAAGTGGCGATTCGAAGAGACTTAGCAGTTGGCAGGAAAAAAGACAGAGGCGCAAGGGGAGAGCCATCTGTGTAACAGCCCCGACAACCAATTTTATCTGCAGCGCCTATGGAAGAGTCTGTCACTTTAGAATTGGCCTTTATAGCCACTCCAGCACTGCTCCACAAACCACTGACCACCTCCAGGCGCTTACCCATTGTCTCTCGCAATAAGGAGGCCAAAGAAGAAAGAGAAAGAGTGGTGAGAAAGGGGTCTCGGGGTTCCCTCTCAGCCTTTGCCTGGTCTAATCTTAACAGGGTTTAATTTTAAAAACACCATGTTTTTAGCTCTCCCTCAGTGAATCCTTGTTCACTGGTTTCCAATTGTAAGGCAAGAAATTGGACAGGTTTTCTTAGATTTAAACAAGAAAGGTGGAAGTTTATTAATCTTAAGCTCTAATTCGGTTGACGACTACGATTACGCGACATGACCACGCTAGTATGCATATGCGATAAACACAGACGCAGATAGAGACAGAAAAAGTAAAAGGAATAAAGGGAAATGTTTGAGGCAATAACTGGTAGTTATTTATGGTCCTTTAAGTGCGATGTGGAGTCTTTGGTTGCCAGTAAGTCTTGCTGTTCGTTGGGGCCCAGTGCACCCTTCAACTTGTTTTGATGTAGGAGTCTTTTCTCTCTTGAGGTTTATGTGTCTTCAATGGGTCCGGAGGCCTGTGAGAAAGTGAGAGAGAGCCAGCCAGGAGAGAGGCTGTCTTGTTCCAGGTTCAGTTACACTCTGCAGTCTGTGTCTTCAAACTGTCCTGTGAGCACAATTCAAAACTCCAAGTAGGTCAGCATGATAGTCATGTGACTAAATTTTTCTCAACAATCTCTTGCGTTTGTGGATTCCAAAGCTCTCAGTGGGAAGGGTGTAGTGCTGCCTCTTAGACCGACAAGATGTGGATCACCACTGCCCAGACCAATCATTGTTAATTGAATCAGTGAGCAATTCTTTTGTGTCTCCAAGCACTGTCTCTTAGTATGCAAATGTTCTTCCAGCCATGGCTGGTCTCTCTCAACAAGTCATCTCTTCACTTCAGCTATAGTTTAAAATTGATGTTCATATGACAAAATTAATATGCCTCATTCTTAGCAGATGGGGTCTTCATAACAATAAGCAGAGCGTAGTTATTCAGCCCTCTGTTGCTAGTGAGCTGCAACATCGGGGCAATGAACAGCCCTCTTATACCTGCCTTCAAATTGCAGCCAGGTAGAAGACACACCCACTGTCGTTTTCCTCCTTCCACTCTCCTTGCTCTCCTTGAGTGTCCACATGGTTTCCGTTATCGTTGGAGAGAATGGTGCACGTGGAATTCAGGGCAAGTCTCCCCACCTTCCAACCTCCTCCTGCCACCTTCCAGCTTGAACCCATCACCCTTGACTCACTCAATGTTGCCGTTACCCTTCCCTCCGACATTGAGCCTCCCCCATTATCGTGCACTGTGTAATCACCAATGCATTCATGCCATCCCTCCCCTGTTCCTACTCCCATTACTATCGACATACTGACTCTCATCCTTGAACCTCCTCACATCGAACTGACAATTGTTGCCGAGTCCCATTCCCCTTCATATGAAGCTGTTGAATACCCACTCATTAGTCTTGACCTTCCCCTTACAGAAACCATTTGCTCCTATTGACTGTGACTGTGACTGTTCCCTCTGCTAGCCAGTACCCTCAATTTGCCCCACAGCTCTCCAACGTCGACAGCTGTTGGTCCTTGCCAAATATCTTCACACAGTACTGATCTAATGCACCCACCACCCCTACAGCCGACAAAATGCATCTTCACGATCAACATCAACCATTCAACAACCTGGATGCTCCAGTCCACCCTCTGCTGCTCCTCAATACATTCGATCAGCCCCAACTTTTCTTCCCCGATTATCCTGCTCTGCTCCTCCATGCACCCAATCAACCCCACCCTTCCCTCCCCGACTGACCTCCACTTCTCCCCCTGCTCATGCCATCACCGCCATCCCCTGTGATGATTCATCCTTGCTGGTGCCGAGCCTGGAGGCATACATCCATTCCTATGCTGGCGTTAGTTTAGCGGATGAGTTAAAGAGAGAAGAGCAGAGTCCTGAGACTCAGCTGCACAAATCCAACTGTTGCATGCCACATTGAAACAGTCGTGAACCGGGTGGCACAGTAATATCAGTCACCATTCATTTAATCTGGCAGGTAGAACTAAATTGTAACTATGTATAGGGCAATGAGTATTCATTTTATTTTAATGAAAACAAAGCTACAATTCGCCGCGCTGGGGGAACCCCGGAATGCTGCAAACCCCTGCCGACTTAATTTCTCTAAAATATCCCGCCATTGGGAATTGGAAAAAACACCTCTTGCCTTATTATGCCACCCCACACCCCACCAAATCCGCTGCAGCGGACTGCATAAAATTCCCCCCATGTCTCTCATTTACTAAGAAGGGGAGGGATGTTGTGTTGTAGCGTTTTGAAATTGCAATTTCATTGTGCATTGTGTAATCTAGAGGCTGCTGTAGAACACACATGCTAGCAAAGGGAAAGGGAAACCAGGACAGAGTAAAAAGGAGAAAACTTTATGTTCAGCTGCTGAAGTTTTTGGGCTGGGTTTGTGCTGGAGGCGGGGCTACTGGAACTGGGCCTTTTCACGCTCCCACCCACCTCCTGAGTAATCCTCCGGTCATTTTAAATCAATGCTTCAGGAGCCGGGATCCCCATCCATCCAAGAGCTGCCAGCCAATTCGAGGGACAGCAGTTCAGCAGTATCGGAAGCGCCACTTGGAGTGGTAGCCACTGCTGGTACCACAGAGACCTCGGACCCAGGTCCAGCACTGGAACCTCGGACCAGGGCTAGGTGAGGCGGGGTTGCTGGGGCCAGTCCAAAAGGCCCTGGTGTGGGGGCTGGGAGATGGTCATGTAGTCCAGGATGAGGGGGGGGGGTCCCTTGGGATAAATTAGTTCCACAAAGTAGAGACCCCCCCCCCCACCCAAGCACACACGGATGGTGCTCGTGTTGCAAGGTGTCCTCCCCACGCAGCAGAGGTATGCCTGCCGCTGGTACGATCCCAGCGGCAACGGGAAAAGGCCTGGAATTGGCCATTAATAGGCCACTTAAGGGCCTCAATTGGCCTCTGGGTGGGAAGGCTGTCATCAGCCTATCCCACACCCGGGAAGATCACATGGTGACAGGGAGGTGACAGGCCCTCCACCCCCCTCGCCACGATACTCCGTGCGCCCTCGCCACTGACCCTGTTTGTGGGGGGGCCCATTAAATCCCGGCCTTTGTCTCTCTGTCTTTGCATCCTGTCTTATACAAAACTTGGCTAAACCTTACTCAAGTCCCGAGGACATCACAATGTATACAGCACTTTTCACAACCTCAGGGAGTCCCAAAGTGTTTGACAGCCAATGACTACTTTTGAAGTGTAGTCACTATTAGGGCGGCACAGTGGCGCAGTGGTTAGCACCGCAGTTTCACAGCTCCAACAGCCCGGGTTCAATTCTGGGTACTGCCTGTGTGGAGTTTGCAAGTTCTCCCTGTGTCTGTGTGGGTTTCCTCCGGGTGCTCCAGTTTCCTCCCACATGCCAAAGACTTGCTGGTTGATAGGTTAATTGGTCATTATAAATTGCCCCTAGTATAGGTAGGTGGTAGGGAAATATAGGGACAGGTGGGGTTGTGGTAGGAATATGGAATTAGTGTCGGATTAGTATAAATGGGTGGTTGATGGTTGGCACAGACTCAGTGGGCCGAAGGGCCTGTTTCAGTGCTGTATCTCTAAAACTATTGTAAAGTAGGAAATGCAGCAGCCAATTTGGACATGCAAGATCCCATAAACAGCAATTTGGAAATGACCAAATACTCTGTTTTATTGATATTGATTGTGGGATAATTATTGTCCAGGACACTGGGGATAACTTCCCTACTCTTCTTTGAAATAGTGCCATGGGATCTTTTGCATTCAACTGAGAGAGCTGACAGGGTCTCAGTTCAACATCTCATCCTACAGACACTCATCAAACAGTGCTGCACTCCCTTAGTACTGCACTGAAGTGTCAGCCTAGAATTTTGTGCACAAGTCTCTGGGGTGCAACCTTCTGACTCAGAGGAAAGAGTGTTACCAACTGAGTCATGGCTGACACATGCATTACAATAGCCTACCTCTATTTACATGAATAATGGCCACTTAACAAAAGCGTTGGAAAGGAACAGGTGCTCATGAATTGTACCCCCCCGGCAAGAAAAGAATGGCTTCAAGAGAGAAAAGGCAAGGAGACAATTAGCAGGAGAATCAAAAGCTTATGCAGGGCCTGAAGGCATATGGTCTCATGTCGTATTGTACTATGGCTTTTCATTTCAGGAGATCATGCCACTTATTATAATGTAGGCTCTGTTTGTACCTAGGATAATCTTAGAGAGAGTATTCAGGGCAAAATATTTTAATGGAAGATAAATGCATCAGACAAATAGAGTCACAGAGAGATACAGCACCGAAACACGCCCTTCGGCCCACCGAGTCTGCGCCGACCATCAACCACCCATGCAGTCCTGAATTTCTGTAGGGGATAGTCTTGATCTCCTGCCAGTGATAATTGGCAGAATCTCCACAGAAATGGCACAGACAACTGTTCTCAGCAATTTACACCATCTTGGTCAAGGTTCTTCTGACCTGCTACTGAATTTATGGCAGCAGATCAAGTGAACCACTGTCAAAATTCAGGACCAAATACTTTTTAGGTTGTGGCTCATCGAAAACAAGATCTGAACATGCCACTGTTGATCTTCCTTTCATCAGGCTGAGTGGTCAAAGAAAGATAAAGTTGCATTTATATGGCGCCGTTCATG
This sequence comes from Heterodontus francisci, assembly GCF_036365525.1. Lineage (NCBI taxonomy): Eukaryota > Metazoa > Chordata > Chondrichthyes > Heterodontiformes > Heterodontidae > Heterodontus > Heterodontus francisci. The sequence goes on along the minus strand of NC_090381.1, from coordinate 100,071,896 downwards.
ACCTCAGGATGTCCCAAAGCACTTTACAGCCAATGTACTTTTGAAATGTAGTCACTATTGTAGTGCAGGAAAAGCAGCAGCCAATTTGTGCACAGCAAGCTCCCACAAACAGCAATGTAATAATGATGAGGAATACTGCTTTTGTGATGTTGATTGAGGATTAAATAATGGCCAAGGCACCAGGGATAACTGCCATGTTCTTCTTCAAAATCGTGCCATCTTTTATGTCCACCTAAGAGGGCAGACAGACTCTTGGTTTAACACATCATCCAAAGGATGGGTATTCTTTATATTGACTACACAAGAAAGGGAAGTTGGGCGGGATTCATAATGGAGAACTGATCTGTTACCACCCATTTTACAGCTCTGACGGAATTGAAGTTTCTGCCCTTAGTCTGCTTCTCCACCCTGTTCCTGGTTAAAAAAAGGGCACCATAGGGCAAATGCTCCCTCTTTGTGCTGCTGGTAAGGAACTCTGCCCATTGATAGCTTATCTCGGAAATTTGGATGCACGCTGTGCACAATCATGAAACCGCTTATAATGAATGGTGGAGACAAATCTCTGATTTGCACTTCCAATGGATGATGCTACCTGCTGGCAGCACAAATTTGGAAAATTACCCCACACAAATCACATGGAATAAGCTATTTACTGCAAATTTGTTGTTGAAAACCCACTTATAGCACTGGAATATTTGATGTGTCTCAGACCTTGTGCCACGAACAGGGGAGATTTCCTCTCGTCACTATTGCTAGTAATATCCTAAGTGTGTATAAATACCCAACCTACCATTCTACTGCAGGGGGATTTTTCCCTCTGTCAGGTTATTCCCCTTTCCCCTACATCATTCTGTACGTAACACACAAAGTATGCAGTACTCCTGCTGTAGGAAAAGCAGAAAATGTTCTTTTTATTTTTTTTAATGTACTATATGTAACTGGCACTGCATAGAATTCCCAATTGTAATTTATGGCAACATCAAAATGACCTGATTGAATTCCAGCCTTGTAACCCTCTGCCAATTGCCACTTATCCCAGATTTATGTTTGTGTGACATGCCTGTAAATACCAACTTGCTACCTCCAGAACTTACAGAACTAATTGTCTGGTGGAGGGCCTACACTTTGATTTTCATTCTGGCCTGTATTTTTCAAATGTTTGCTTTGGCTGAGCGATCATTATTCTCGTGAAGAAAGCTTACAGGAATTGTTTCTTAAAGTCACATCCCCACTGCACAAGAAAAGCATTCGGCAAACCTTTTGCTTGTTTGCAATGTGATGTGATGGTGTAAATCGTGTTGATGTAATTACTGGGTCACCTGTGCTTGATGTTACTATAATGCCATAAAATTCCTGTAATGCCTGCACCAAAATAATTGTGTATGTCGTAGATGGGTCATTGCTATGGTGCACGTTTTCAGCAAATTCCTCGTCCATAATATGTCAAATGCACTTTTTCATTCATGAGTGTACATTCTGATCCACTTCAGTTCGTTCCTTTTGTAATTCCATTGCGATTCATGCAAGTTACGTTTAAGACTCTAAATGGTGCAATTAAAAAACATCTTGAAAACTTTACATACCCAAACATTTCAGGACCAATTCACAGTCCAAACATCAGCAAGCAGAAATACAAGCCATGTTCAAAATGCATTACTAATATTCTTTCTTTTCTTTTGGGCCTCCTTATCTCGAGAGACAATGGATACGCGCCTGGAGGTGGTCAGTGGTTTGTGAAGCAGCGCCTGGAGTGGCTATAAAGGCCAATTCTGGAGTGACAGGCTCTTCCACAGGTGCTGCAGAGAAATTTGTTTGTTGGGGCTGTTGCACAGTTGGCTCTCCCCTTGCGCCTCTGTCTTTTTTCCTGCCAACTACTAAGTCTCTTCGACTCGCCACAATTTAGCCCTGTCTTTATGGCTGCCCGCCAGCTCTGGCGAATGCTGGCAACTGACTCCCACGACTTGTGATCAATGTCACACGATTTCATGTCGCGTTTGCAGACGTCTTTATAACGGAGACATGGACGGCCGGTGGGTCTGATACCAGTGGCGAGCTCGCTGTACAATGTGACTTTGGGGATCCTGCCATCTTCCATGCGGCTCACATGGCCAAGCCATCTCAAGCGCCGCTGACTCAGTAGTGGGTATAAGCTGGGGATGTTGGCCGCTTCAAGGACTTCTGTGTTGGAGATATAGTCCTGCCACCTGATGCCAAGTATTCTCCGAAGGCAGCGAAGATGGAATGAATTGAGACGTCGCTCTTGGCTGGCATACGTTGTCCAGGCCTCGCCTGGATTAATATTAGGGATTGTGGAGTGTCTGAATTGAAATAATTCTCCTCTATGGGCTGAATTTAGTGAGCCCGTCGTGGGTGCTGCCGGCAGACCGAGAATTGGGTGCCATTCCCGCCAGTGACGTGGGCAGCTGGCCCACTGCGTTCACATGGCGGGCGGCCACTTTGCATAATAGAGGCTGGGGCCCAGACAATCATGTGTTGGGGGCGAGATATGAGATGCCAAATACGGTGTTGGATAACTCCAGTGCAGGTGCTGGCGCCATATTTAAAGCCTATATGGAGATATCCGAGGAGGTCAGCAACCGTGAGGCCACCCCCCCCCCCCCCCGTACATGGGTACAGTGCCATAAGAGGGTCAATGACCTTCTTTGTTCTGCCAAGGTGGCTGCTCCATAACTCTCTCCTTTTTAGGGATTGCAAATGGCTACACAGGAGGAAGCGGGACATGGGGAGGGAGGCACTACAACGGTACATGCAGACGGTGCTAGGCATCACCCCATCCTGACAAATGCATAACTGCATCCCATCACTGGCCACCTTCTTTCACAGCTAACCCCCATTTCCTCCCCTGAGAGTGGACGGGAGCATGAGCTACACGAGATAGCCCAGCAGGGACGAGGGGTGTAAAACGGGGTTGACACTAGCAGAACTGTCATGTTGATCTCTCTGTGAAGTATGACTGTCACCCTCTTTCCACTTAAAGGACAAGAGGGCTCATACCCTCCCAAGTAGGGAGACATCCGGCACTGGCAGAAGCATTCCACATTGCTCTGCACAGCTCAGAAGAAGGCATTAGAATTAGCGGGGGCCCAGGGTGGCCATTCAATAGCGGATGGTGAGACTAGAGTCTCCGCACAAGACAGTAAGGATTGGCTTCCATCGACATGCTGATCACATCTGGAAACCCACATCATAGATGGTTGGCATAACGTGAGATGCATTGCCTAACCCAGACAGATTTGTGTTCTCTCATGTAGGTCGTCGTCCACAGCAGACTCCAGCAGAAGGGGGCAGCCGTCAACCTCTGAGGAGGAACCACAGTCAGAGGATGCACCATCCCATGATTCTCCTGCACCTTCCACCAGTTACTTTCACACGAGTGGGTTTCCGCTCAGCTGTAGTAACAGGGTCACAAGCTGGTGAGAGCACCGCACATGTGCCCTAGCAGCTGGCTGAGGCTGAGACAGCCAAGGCCTCTGACAGTCAGAGGACTGTGGATGGCCAGGCCTATGCTGAGTCCTAGGCCGACAGCACAGGGCATGCTGGAGTTGCAGAGAGGGGTAAGGTAATATCTGGTAGAGATGCCAGAGGCAACGTACACCAATGAGCAGATGATGGAGGAACCCACCCATGCCATGACTGCTGCCATGTCTCAAGCATGTGAGTGCTTGCCTTCCTCCAGCAAGAGCCAGATCCCACAGATTAGCCATGACTTGCGCACCATCGCCTTGGCCATGAGCTCAATGCAGCAGTGGCAAGTTGAGAGAAGGACAAGGCGCATGGAGTCTTCTCCAGGTCTTCATCCTTCTCTGGTGAGCAGGAAGGTTCAAGTGAGACTTGAAAGGGAGGAGGAGAGGCTGACCGCCACATGTGGGGACTCCCCTTGGGGTGTTCTGAGTGTGGACAGTAGCTCCTCAGTCCTTCCACCAGTGTGCCCAGTTACAACAGCCACACTGCCTAAGAAGAGTCCTGCACCAGTGCAGGAAGACCTCAGGCAGCTGGGACCCTCCAGGTCTCAGGCAGCCAGAGGATGGCCACCAAAGTCATCACATCGTAGCTGATACTCCCACGCAAGACCAAGCCCCCGCTTGCAGCGCACCCGAGACCATGGCCCTGCTTGCAGACCACCATTGACCACAACTCCCCTTGCAACAGGCACAGCACTGGAGGCCGACAATGGCCTCTACTCCCCCTCTTCCCCTATGCAGTGCTGGTCAGGGCTACTTACCCATGGCGGCACTGAGGCCTCACCTCAGTGCCACCAGCTTTCAATGGTCGGGAATCCAAAGGCACATGAGGGCCACCCGTCATCCAATAAATTTCAAGACCCCCATTGAATCGTGATGAATTAGATGCAAATGTATTAAAACTAAGTGTTCAGCAATTTAAATTGCATTCCTGTTACGTCTGGGTGGCAACATCGCCTTGGTGATTTTCTGCCACTGACCAAATCTGCCACTGATGTCATGAAGTCGGATTTCCGGGTGGATGCAGCCGACATGATTCTCTGCACCCCCAAGCAACCCCCACGCCACCATTCCTGCTCCAAATGGTCGCACTAAAGTCATCCCTATATCTGCAGTTCAATCATTGAGTGATCAAATAGGGCTAAACCCATAGTCAATTTTCCTAGAATAAACTATAATACTATGTTTTTTTAAATTTTCCTTTCAGTGGTATATCTGGTTTAGCAGAATTTTTGCCCTTATTTATTCCAAAGTCTCTCATCATGCAGCAGAAATTGGTTACATGTTTTAAACGGCTTTTGTCGTACTTTTAATACCCTTAAAAGGAGGAACTGGTGTTAGTGATAATTATATGAAAGTTTAATGTGCCTGCATCATGTCTTCTCTCTGTTATATGAACTGTTATGAACAAAATTTTCCCAGAACAATCATCCTTACAAAGACTGCAATTGGTTGTGCATGGACAGTTATTTTCTACTGTTTCTGAAATAACTTTTTCCTTCATTCTGGTAACTTCCCCAGTGGAGTGGAGAAATTGCCGCAGAGGTGATTATCGTAATAAAATCTTTAAATAGGAACGTGGGAATTCTTTGATCATCCTGATGGCAGTCATGTTTCCTACCTGTTTTACTGCACTAGCTGTGGAGAAAACCACCTCATGGGTTAAAGAAGTCTGGTGAACTGTATCACTTACTGTTCTGCAATATAAAGGGGGTTGTTTATTCTTGACTGCACTCACACATTTCTTGTGTTGTGATAATAGGACATGCGCGATGCCAATATCATCACCCTCTATAAGAACAAGGGTGACCGCAGTGACTGCAACAACTACTGTGGAATCTCCCTGCTCAGCATAGTGGGGAAAGACTTTGCTCGAGTCATTTTAAACAGGCTCCAGAAACTGGCTGAGCATGTTTACCCTGAGGCACAGTGTGGCTTTCGAGCAGTGAGATCCACCATTGACATGCTGTACTCCCTTCGCCAACTACAGGAGAAATACCGCGAACAACAGATGCCCCTCTACGTTGCTTTCATAGATCTCACCAAAGCCTTTGACCTCGTCAGCAGACGTGGCCTCTTCAGACGACTAGCAAAGATCGGATGTCCACCAAAGCTACTAAGTATTATCACCTCATTCCATGACAATATGAAAGGCACAATTCAGCATAGCAGCGCCTCATCAGATCCCTTTCCTATCCTGAGTGGCATGAAACAGGGCTGTGTTCTCGCACCTACACTGTTTGGGATCTTCTTCTCCCTGCTGCTCTCATATGCGTTCAAGTCTTCAGAAGAAGGAATTTTCCTCCACACAAGATCAGATGGCAGGTTATTCAACCTTGGCTGTCTTACAGCGAAGACTAAAGTACGGAAGAAGGGTCACTGACCCGAAACGTTAACTCTGCTTCTCTTTCCACAGATGCTGCCAGACCTGCTGAGTGGTTCCAGCATTTCTTGTTTTTATTTCAGATTTCCAGCATCTGCAGTATTTTGCTTTTATTTAAGTGCGGAAGGTCCTCATCAGGGAACTCCTCTTTGCTGACGATGCTGCATTAACATCCCACACAGAAGAGTGTCTGCAAAGACTCATTGACAGGATTGCGGCTGCCTGCAACGAATTTGGCCGACCCATCAGCCTCAAGAAAACGTAGATTTTGGGACAGGATGTCAGAAATGCTGCATCCATCAAAATCAGCGACCACGCACTGGAAGTGGTTCAAGAGTTCACCTACATAGGCTCAACTATCACCAGTAACCTGTCTCTCGATACAGAAATCAACATGTGCATGGGAAAGGCGTCCACTGCTATGTCCAGACTGGCCAAGAGAGTGTGGGAAAATGACGCACTGACACGGAACAGAAAAGTCTGAGTGTTTCAAGCTTGTGTCCTCAGTACCTTGCTCTACGGCAGTGAGGCCTGGACAACGTATGTCAGCCAAGAGCGACGTCTCAATTCATTCCATATGCGCTGCCTCCGGAGAATCCTTGGCATCAGGTGGCAGGACCGTATATCCAACGCAGAAGTCCTTGAGGGGGCCAACATCCACAGCGTATACACCCTACTGAGCCAGCGGCGCTTGAGATGGCTTGGCCATGTGAGCCGCATGGAAGATGGCAGGATCCCCAAGGACACATTGTACAGCGAGCTCGTCACTGGTATTAGACCCACCGGCCATCCATGTCTCCGCTTTAAAGACGTCTGCAAAAGTGACATGAAGTCCTGTGACATTGATCACAAGTCATGGGACTCAGTTGCCAGTGATCGCCAGAGCTGGCAGACAGCCATAAAGGCGGGGCTAAAGAGTGGCGAGTAGAAGAGACTTAGCAGTTGGAAGGAAAAAAGACAGAAGCGCAAAGAGAGAGCCAACTGTGTAACAGCCCTGACAACCAATTTTATCTGCAGCACCTGTGGAAGAGTCTGTCACTCTAGAATTGGCCTTTATAGCCACTCCAGGCGCAGCTTCACAAACCACAGATAACCTCCAGGCGCTTACCCATTGTCTCTTGAGTCAAGGAGGACAAAGAGGAGAGAGATAGCATTCCTAAACAGTCGATGGCAATAGGTTTTGTGGTCTCTCGTTGGAACAAATGCTTGGTGCTTTGCCTGCATCATCCTGCAAGAATCAGGACACAAACACACAGATGCGTGCAGCTGACTCTGTGCAAATTCTCTTGCCTGCTGCATGTATCATGGTGCATGATACTGTGTTGGGAATCCGTTGACTGATGGGAATCTACGCATGTGTAGATAGGACAGGCTTTTGTGCATATGCAGATGAAAGGGGCTTTATGCCCAATTGGCTTACAATAGGCCCATAGAAGCGATCAACATCAGATTTAAATGTAAAACCAAAAAAGTGATGTCAGTGAAGGGTTTCAGAAATGGCAACATTTACTGTCAGATTGTTGCCTGTAAATCAATGTCTCATTAATTAAACAGAAAACACAAACTATTTAATAATTTTTAAAAACATGACAGGGAATGAAAATGCAAAAATGGACTCAGATATTGATAATTAAATACACACAGCAACGCCACCGAGATGTCATCAATTTAAACAAGTGAGGTACAGGCTACAAAATAATTAGCTTGTGTAATTTTCTCGCATAATTGTAACTCACCAACATGACACATTCTCAAAGGTATATCATTCTGGGGGATGGTAGATAAAGCAGATGTCCAGAATTACATAGAAAAACATAATCAAAGCTATTTAAGTGAAACAGATTTGCAGTATTGATGTGTCACTGACACACCTTACCTCTTGAGCACTGAAATGTATCCTGGGTATGATAGTCTCATTGTCTGCTGTCACAATGATAATGTTTTGTACGTTTGAGAAAACAAGTGAAGGGTTTTTGCCAGCTGTCAGATAAAGTAAATGCATTTCCATTTCACATTAATTTGTCTGATCTTAATTCTGTTCTATTATTATTGTTTCTTAATTATTTGAGTGCTGCAGGCAACAATTCTGCGTGAAAACAAACAAGCAGTGGGAGTTCTTCTATAAATTGCAATTGATCTCAGATGCTGGGAACATGCATTGTTATTTAGGCCCTCTATTTCGAAGGGAAGCTGAACATGATTACTCACGTTTAAAACAAAATAGTGAGTAACCCTTCTTTACTGAATAGCCTTTCTTAAAGAGACAGCTTCCCTATTTTCTCTCACTGATTTCCAACTGATAGGATGGGTTCATTTGCTGGACTAATGCTATCAGATCTGGTGCAAATAACAACACAGTTTACGATTAACATAGCCCTTAGAGCCTTTGGAAACAGATTTAACTGAAAGGGCACACAGAATTAATGGAAAACATAACCTTTGCAGATCTGAAATAGCTTTGTGAATAGACATTGAATCTAAAGAAAGGTAGCAGGATAAATGTTGCTCTATCTTATATCAGATATGTATTTTCTTCTATCTACTGTTGTACTGTATTAGGAAATGGTTAGCACTTTGAGTCCGGTCCTTTGGGATGATTTTCTGATAAGGACCTCAATTCGTTGACCATTACTATGGCAATCCACTGACCGCACTTCATTCTTGGGACTGTAAATGGATCACAGCAGGGGGCTGGAGTCAGAGGTATTATTCAAGGGAGACCAAATATCATGGATAGAAATGGAAAAAAATTGCAGTTTTAGCACACAGTTAGGTAGATAAAACTGAATGTTTGCTCTCCTGTGGTGGCTCACTGTCAGAAAGTCAACCATAGACTCCAGTTTGTTGTGACACGTGTAAGCTGGAGTACTGAAATCGTGTCGAGGCTTGGCCTTCTATTTTGCATTTATTTTCTCTTTATTACATCCCTAATCCATGTGTCATTCAGATGACCTGCTTCAAGACCCTCAACAAAACCATAAGGCAAATAAAACCTGATTTCCAAATTCAATTACCAATAAAGAACTATTCGAGTTTAAGTGCGCATGCCAGCTGAGTTCGATAGATGCATGCTGCTGCAGAGTTGGAAGGATGCGGGTTCAAGCTCCACTCCAAGACCACGTATATAATCTAAGCTCGTACTTCGGTGCAGTACTGAGAGAAAATGGGAGGTGCTGGCTTTCAAGTGAAATATTAAACATTAAACTGAGGTAGGGTTGCCAACCCTCCCAGATTGCCTGGGGTCTCTCGGAATTGAGGATTGATCTCGTTGGGAATGGTTGTGAGCAACCCTGGAGAAAATATTTCAGGCTTGCCTGATTACCATCATAGTTTGTTCCTTCCAACTCCTTTCTGATTCAGTGCAGCTGCTCCCAAAGCCACCCTGAATGCATAGCCACCATGCTGCTTTCTGTCAACCAATTCTCAATATACTGGCATGGACTGAGAATTGGTTGACAGACAGGAAACCGAGAGTAGGAATAAACGGGTCTTTTTCTGGGTGGCAGGCAGTGATTAGTGGGGTACTGCAGGGATCAGTGCTTGGTCCCCAGCTATTCACAATATATATTAATGACTTGGGTGAGGGAACTAAATGTAACATTTCCAAGTTTGCAGACAACACAAAGTTGGGGAGGAATGTGAGCTGTGAGGAGGATGCAAAGAGGCTCCAATGTGATTTGGACAAGTTGAGTGAGTGGGCAAATGCATGGCAGATGCAGTCTAATGTGGATAAATGTGAGGTTATCCACTTTGGTTGTAAAACAGAAAGGCAGATTATTATCTGAATGGTGATAGATTGGGAAAGGGGGAGGTGCAACGAGATCTGGGTGTCCTTGTACACCAGTAACTGAAAGCAAGCATTCAGGTGCAGCAAGCAGTCAGAAAGACGAATGGTATGTTGGCCTTCATTGCAAGAGGATTTGAGTATAGGAGCGAGGATGTCTTACTGCAGTTATACAGGGCCTTGGTGAGACCACATCTGGAGTATTGTGTGCAGTTTTGGTCTCGTTATCTGAGGAAGGATGTTCTTACCATAGAGGGAGTGCAAAGAAGATTTACCAGGCTGATTCCTGGGATGGCAGGATTGATGTACGAGGAGAGATTGGGTCAACAAGACCCATATTCATTTGAGTTTAAAAGAGTGAGAGGGGATCTCATAGAAACCTATAAAATTCTAACAGGACTAGACAGGCTAGATGCAGGGAGGATGTTCCCGATGGCTGGGGAGTCCAGAACCAGGGGCCACTGTCTCAGGATACGGGGTATGCCATTTAAAAAACTGAGATGAGGAGAAATTTCTTCACTGTGAGGGTGGTGAACCTATAGAATTCTCTACCGCAGAAGGCAGTGGAGGCCAAGTCATTAAATATATTCAAGAAGGAGATAGATATATTTCTTAATACCAAAGGGATCAAGGGATATGGGGAGAAAGCAGGAACAGGGTCCTGAATTAGATGATCAGACATGATCTTTTTTGAATGGCGGAGCAGGCCCGAAGGGCCGAATGGCCTGCTCCTGCTCCTATTTTGTATGTTTCTATGTTTAAGTCGTGCAGCACATTGTGGTATCTGCTGCCCCATTCTGGCCTTGCAGTTTTTGGAGTAAGAAAGGGCTTCCGCAGCATGAAGTGAGTTCATTTGTGTGTGAGAAAAAACAGTTAAAAAACTATCAAAACTCCTCTCTCTGAAAAGCAAGGAGAGACATTCCCATTAAAACTCTCTTTGCCCAAAAATATAAACTCCAAATAATCCAAAATTCATAAAGCACTGCTCATATATCACATACATTTTCTATGTTGCTGAAGCTGCCTCCCCAATGTCTCCCCACTCCAGAATTTGCCATCTCCCTTCATACCAAGCAATTCTTTTCCTCTCAACTCTTCACGACTCTATCAATGTCAACACTTCTAACACACTCCCAGACTAGCTCCAATCAAAAGATTTCCAAGCCACCCCAACCTCTCATTCTCTATTACATCTTATCCTGCTTTCTGATGGCATTAATGCTCTTAAGGTCATTCCAGAAACATCTCCATGCTGTTCCTGCTGCTTGCATCCTTCCTGTGATGAAAGCAAGACTTGTCTCCACATCTCCCACACTGACTAATTCTTTCCCAGGACCTCAACACATCGGAGCTTCACACCTGTAGACTGCACCTGTGCTTGCGTGGCCAAGCCACCTGTTCTCAGGAATTCTCACGCGATGGCTGCCAGCACATGCAATGACTGATAACACAAAGATACTCAACTACATGGGGCTCCCAACCTTTACAATAATATTTGCAAACGGCAAGCAAGTGTCACATGATCAAATGTCACATGACCAATCCCCCAACACGTCCAACAAGTGTTGGCGTCTCTAAACTCAGGTTCTGTCTGGCCATTTAAGGGGATATAAAAGAACCAACAACACACCTTTGAAGAACTAGTATTGTCTTCGTGACTACTGCAAAGATAGCATCACAGGTGTCAGCTGTAGCCCATTTGATAGCACTGTGGGACTTGAGCACACAAATCAAGGCTGACATTCCAGTGCATCACTGAGGGAGCATTACACTGACAGAGGTGACGTCTTTCAGATGAGACATTAAACTGAGGTCCCATCTGCCTACTCGGGTGGCTGTAAAAGATCTCATGGCACTTTTTCCCCAGGCCAATACTTATCTCTCAATCAACATCACAAAAACAGATTATCTGGTCAGTATCACATTGCTGTTTGTGGGAGCTTGTTGTGCACAAATTGCATAGTACGTTTCCTACATTACAACAATGGCTACACTTCAAAAGTAATTCATTCGCTGTAACGCGCTTTGAGATGTCTAGTGGTCATGATAAGTTCTATATAAATGCAAATCTTTCTTTCCTTCTTCCACAGAAGGCACATGTCTTTATAGATAATAATTGTCCCATGTGATCTCCTAGGCTGGTTTCAATCATTTGAGAGGGTCAAAGAGAAATTGTCCAAAGTCTTGATTGAGCTTTTTCCCTGATTTAATTGCCTGTCCCAGGCTGTGGGGAAGGGAGAAGAAGGAGGGAGGAAGTGTTTAGTCATGATGGTCTGGCCATCATAGTGTGGGGCAGGCTTGATGAACCAACTGATCTTGCTCCGCCCATTAATTTTGTATGTTTGTATTTTTCCCTGTGACCAACATTTATCCATCAACCAACATTACCAAAATTAGATTAAATGGGCAATCGCATCATTGCTAGTTGTGGGATATAAATTTGTTGCCATGTTTGTCGACATAACAACAGTCACTACTCTTCAAAATTAATTGATTGTGAAGCATTTTGTTATGTCCTGTGGATATGAAAGGCACTATGTAAATGCAAGTTCTTTCTCCTTTCTTATCCTATAAGGAATGGTAGCAATAAATCTTATTGCCCCACACTGTAGATGGTCTTTTCTATTTCACTGAGAGCAAGTTACTTATGTGAGTAAACTGACAGGGTATATCTTTGAAAACAATTTGACATTGTTCTCCAAAAGTATGTGCCTTCTGTCGTAACAAGGCTGAACTAAAAAGAGCAACAGACTAGGATGCTGTGATAGTGTGCAAGAGTGTTGGCCTCCCAAGGACCAACACATCATGCTTAGCTTGAAGGTGTCTACATGAGTGTGGAAAGTTGAGCTGGGATGGGAGTTTATTTCTTGCCAACAAAATGATAACTGGGACCTCTGCTAGGATGAGCTGGCAATTGTTTATTCACGGGCTATCATGAACATAAAACCTATTTATAATCTACCTGCAATATGAAGTTCAAATCAGTGACGAACATGCATTTCAATAATACAATGATAACTCTTAGCAATCCCATATAATGATTGACCTACAGTTATGTTTTTTTTCCCCAGATTATGTGAAAGGTACTATTATGATCAAGTAGAGGATTCCTGGCAAGAGGAGTTGATACTGGGTCCATTTTTAAATGGCAAGTATCAAATATTGTGAAATTCAATTCCACTTGTTAACATTTTCTGCAAAATATAAAAAATGCAGTACTATATCCAAATAACAATTGTGGTTGTATTCTAGTGAGGAATTAAAGAGCTCCTCTTTTAGTCAGCTGCCCTATGCTCTGTTATCTGATGTTACATGCACACATTAATTAACCACAAATTACAGCAATGAGATATTAGTATTGCTTCCTTCCACTCACTCACCAAACAATTTTTCATGATACTTTAATTTTAAGCTTTATGTGAATTTGATGCAAGGGCCAAATTTTCTAAATGTAGCAATCCCTTGCTTGGATTTTCCTGTGTGTGGCAATGCTACCATATGCTTACCATATTACAGTAGGTTAGCACTGATAGCAATGCAACACTCACAGTAATTACAGCTACTCTGAATTTTTTGCATGCTTTAAAGCCAGCTGTCAAGATTCTGCACGTTGACTAAAACACCAATTACACCGTTTTTTTGGAGGGCGGGTGTATCTGATTGGAAAAAAAGCCTGATTGATGTTTTCTGGAGTCTATGGAGGCAGTAAACAAGCACATTCTCACTTACAGATGAAACAGAGTTTAATATCTCCCACACTGTTATTTCATAACTGATAGCCTAGAACATTTCTGCTAAATATGAAACTTGCATCAATGAAGCAGCAGCAGTGAACAAAGGATACAGAACATTTTCTGTGCAAAACAACTAAAATATCTTTCTCACCAAAGTTTTCAGCTGTGTGTTTCTACCTGATACTATGCATTGTACTCCCTCCTGTCACAAATCACCTAACCTGGAAGGTGTCCAAGGCACAGTTCACAGAGTCCCATTTCCCACCTCACAAAGCCCCAGTTCAGTCACATTTTATAACCTCACTTGTGTATGCAAGAATGGTTCAAGTATGCGGCAGCTTTCGCTCTGTTTTTGCACTCTTACCTCTGAGTTGGAAGGCTGTGGATTCAAGCCCCACTCCAGACATTTGAGCGCATAGTAAAAGCAAAATTGTGCATATGCTGGAAATCTGAAATTAAAACAGTAAGTGCTGGAAATACTCAGCAGGTCCGGCAGCATCTGTGGAGAGAGAAGCAGAGTTAATATTTCAGGTCTGTGACCTTTCATCAGAACTTCCAGTAAAACTTGTTTATATTCAATCCAAACCTTCTGGTAATTTCTTTTAAGAAAAATACCCAAAGTTCAGCTTCTTCAAGATTCCAGCATCCATGGAACCCCTTTTCAGTTTTCAAATATGGATTCTCAAGTTTTAACAAACAATAGAAACCCTTGTGAGACTGGCTGTCACTCTTTCTGGCAATTACAGCAGCCAGTACACTTCAAAATACTTAATTGTCTGTGAAGTACTTTGGGGTATCTTGAGATTATGGAAGTCGCCAAATAAATGTGAGCTCTTCCCTTATTTTCCTGGTTGTTCTTCACCTTCACTGGCCTGGAATATTAGAAAAGGCTGCTCCCTTATTGGTGAACTTAGACAAAGGAGAGAAAAGACCTTTTCTACAGATCATGGGTTTGTCTTTACCAACCTTTCAAGCGCAGGAAGTTCAAAAAGCTGAAACCAAGAGCAGAGGGAACACCATGTGATCTGAATTTCAACAATGGGTGGCTCTGAATATCACAGCAGACTGGTGGCAGCACTAGCAAAAGAGGGAGAAATTACAAGAGGTGACAGAAAGAGATGGCACTTAGGGATGGACAGTAAATACTGGCCTTGCCAACGTGTCTATATCCGTGAATGAATAAGTTGTTGCAGGCAGCCGAGTGGATAATGGCAGAGCAGATTGGGCCTGGAGGTAGAGGACATCAAATGGTGATGGGACAGTGCAGGTCAGCACATCCTGCAGGCACTAGCTGAAACTGGGATATAATGCACAGGGAGTCAGCTAAAAGCTAAGTGAGAAGCAAGCAGACAATAAATTTTTACTGTGGAGTTAGAATTTTTAGGAATAAGCATCTGGATCTTTATGATAACATACAAGAAATAGTTCTCCAACAAATATCAAACTGTCGTGCTGCAAACAGGAAGTTAAGAAAAGTAAAGTTGTGATAGTGCAGGACACTGCTTCTCCCTAACATGGAGAAGTATTTTATTAGTAACAAACTATTTGCGTTGGAAATAGTATTTACTTACGATTCTGCTGAACCCAAAAGCATTTTAATCATATGTGGCCCACTCACTAGTTGTGGTACAAAGATCCAGCTCCCTATTCCAAAAGATAACAGGCCCTTAATGTAGCTGAATACATCTATTGCAGAATGTAGGATACAATGCGTCAAGCTAATGGAATTGGTACAACAATCACAAAGGTTTAAATGCAACATATCTAATGACTTCATCCCCAACAATTGTGCCTTTACTGTGATATAGTAGCTGACACATTTTAGGAAGTCTAAGGAATGTATTGATACTACAAATGGACAAGTAGCACTTTAAATTTAATTATAAATTTGTTCCATGGAAAATGATTCATTGAGTATTGGTAAAAGAGCCTAGCTTTTCCTCTGGAGATCCTGAAGGAGGTTCAACCCTGAGGAATCTTCTGAGGTGAGGCTAATATGAGCATTGATGGTGGGCTCCCAACAATATTCGCTGGGTTGCCAGGTCAGCTACCTCAGATGCAAGGGACAAAAATAACTGCAGCTCTGCTCATGTCATAGGATGACCATACACTGAAGATAAAAGAATAATTTAAAAATTTATTTTACATCCCCAATGCCATCTCGTAGCGATTGACGGCATTTGGCAAGGCAGCCTTTTCATTTGGAAACCCGTCTTCACCTCTTTAACAACACAGCATTCCTGATGCTTAATGTTGCTGAGGTATTAGTGAGGGAAAGTGCTAAAATGTCTATATATCAGCATATTCAATGTCTGTCATCATTTCCAACAGAAATGCAGCAGACATCAGTCATCCAGTGGAGCAGCTCTCTGCCTCAATTACCTCTCCTGCTCCCATGAAAGCACATCGATGGGCAGAATAAAGGTGGAAAATCTGGGTCAAAAATATCCAAAAGTCCTACAGGAGAATTTCTATTTGTACTTACTAAGGAGCAGAATTTTAGCATCAGAGAGGGTGTCCCAATACAGAAAGAAAAAAATTGCATTGATCCCACACTTTTCAGGATTTTCATTAATCAGAAAACTTAATCACTCATAATTGATGGTCAGTGATCAGGTAAGTGAAACCTTGTCAATAAAACAAGCAGTTAACGACAGTAATCCAAGTAGTTGTTGGTAATTAATTGCTGGCTATTAATTAAAAATGTTCCATATTGATCAACAGTACTTGGAAAGGGTAGGATTTGTAAAACTGTCAGACAAATTAATGTGGAGATAACTCTGTGGATCCACAGTGAGCTAAATTCACTGATTCTTATTTACTGATTTTTCTTATCTTCTACTCTTTCTAAGCTTTACACTGTGTGCCTCAATGCTGAACCCAGGAACAGATTATTGGGAAGAAAGGAAGCCAGGGGCAAGGAACTTGACAGCAGAGGAAATGCACCCCCTTGATCCCATTCCCTCTGATGTTCGGGCCATATTTGCAGTGGATGGGAGTTCCACTTCTCAGTCCCTTGTGCATATTGGTTGCCCCTGGAATTTTGGGTGGAGGTTCCACCTAAATTTAGGAGCTCACTGGGCCTGTTACCTCTCTCTTGTGCCCCAAATCCACAAGTGCTCCCAAAGATTTACAGGCCCAAGTTGTTTACAAGGCCTCTAATCTATTACTGCATCAAGTAAAACATACTTCGGTTATTTAACAAAATACAATTTTTCCAGGTTAAAGTATTTTTCAGCTCCATTTTTCCTCCTTTCAAGTATTTGTGTAAGACTTTTATGTGCAAAATATGATGAATAAATAAGGAATTTTCAGGTAAGCTAATGAGATAGAGGAAAAACAACAATAAGTAGAATTACACTCTGACCAAAGGACAGCAAGTTTTTTTTATCTTTAAATTCTTATTCACTTTTAGCGCACATTAATTATTAATGTGACTCGTACAAGATGGCTCCTGTGCTGGAAGCTCCCTAGGAAGCTCCCTTGCTGTTCAACTCTATCCATGGCCATCTGCTCCCATCCCTAACGTTTTCTCCCCCAATCTGCCCTCTTAAACTGTTTAAATTCCCCTGGCTCTTTAAATCAGTTCATTTTAGCCCTATCTAAAAGTTAACAGTTAGTTTAGTGTATGTTACCTGGGCCCACTGCCCTCCCCCAGCCACACCTGCTCTTTGTTTTCTCAATGAAATTGATCCGGATGAAACTGACGAGCACAGCTGCCGATACTTTAATCTCCGATTCTGCTGTCTTCACAGTCCAGAGTGTCTGCAGCCACGGCATGCGGTAAGTCCATTGAGGTGAAGAAGGAGCTGCGGGACCCGAGAGAAGTCCTGAGAAAAGGTGCCCCGAACACCCAAAGCATCCACGAACGGCCCCCCCGGCCGCAACTTCAAAGCGCCCGCGGGAGATGGCTCGGAGAGCATCTGCAGCGCACTGTCGGCAATGCTGCATGCCTTTATTTAAACCACTGCAAAAAAAAAAAACCCTTAGCAAATGTAATCACCTCTAAGTCTGCCAAATGATGCTTCACCTCCCGAAGGACGTGGATGAGCTTTCCGGACGTCGATGGTGGGCACTGAGGAAATGGCTTATTACCTGCACCAGATTCCACCCCCCCTCCCCCCCCTTTACCCCCCTTCCACCACCCCCCCCCCACCCCCGTCCCCTTCCCTGCTCCACCCTCTCAGCTCACCCCCTCACAACCCCGTCCCAGCCCGCCCCCCCCTCGCACCATCTTCACCCCGCACCCCCTTCCCCTGCACCCCCCCCCCACCCCCTCCCTCTACCCCTCCCCCTTGCATCCCCTCCTCCCACCGGCACCATCCTACACCTGTGTAGGGGCCCCAACAACCCCACTGCCTTGTGGGCGTCTCGGGAGAGACCAAGGCTAAGGGAGTAAACCCTAACAGAAAATCCGGAGCGGAACCCCGTAGGCGGTCATGTGTCACCTTTGGCATGTTTCCGGCAGTTCCTGCAGCCATACTGGTGCCAAACGTCGTGTCCTGCACTCCTTTGGACCCCACCAGAAAGGCCGAGAGGGGGGTTTTGACGACTGGGCAACTCTCAACCTCCATAAATTTGCCCAGGCATGCGCCATGGAGAGGTCACTCCATAGTTGCCTCACAGCGACTGAAACAACACGGAAGGCAGCAGTTACGGGTTATAAGTCCAGATAAATTGGCATAGAAACTGGGCGCCACGGGTTGCCTTTGTCGGTGGGAGAGGTCATTGCACCTCACTGGACAGCTACCGCCCGCCTCAAACCGGGCAGCCCCCGGTCAATAAGGTTCTGTCCCACCACAGTCTGCCTGCTTCAATGGGTGCTTGGAGCTCAGGGTCATTGCCCGAAAGGTGGACTGATACACCGCACCAAACAACATGAAAAAAGGAAAGAAGGTACCAGCCCTTCGCTTTGCAAGCTGGAACGTCAGAACTATGTGTCCTGGCCTGTCGGAAGACCTTACACAAATCAACGATTCTCGGAAGACCGCCATCATTAACAACGAGCTCAGTAGACTCAATGTGGACATTGCAGCACTTCAGGAGACTCGCCTCCCCGCGAGTGGCTCTCTAGCAGAGCAAGACTACACCTTCTTCTGGCAGGGCAGGGATCCTGAAGAACCAAGACAGCATGGAGTGGGCTTCGCCATCAGAAACTCGTTGCTCAGCATGATAGAGCCTCCCTCAAATGGCTCGGAACGCATACTGTCCATCCGACTGCTCACCACCTCTGGTCCAGTACACCTACTCAGCATCTATGCTCCAACACTCTGTTCCGCACCTGAAGCTAAAGACCAGTTCTATGAACAACTCCATAACATCATTAGCAGCATCCCCAACACCGAACACCTATTCCTGCTGGGGGACTTTAATGCCAGGGTTGGGGCCGACCATGACTCATGGCCCTCCTGCCTTGGGCGCTATGGCGTTGGAAGGATGAATGAGAACGGGCAGAGACTGCTTGAGTTGTGTACCTATCATAACCTCTGCATCACCAACTCGTTCTTTCACACTAAACCCTGTCACCAGGTTTCATGGAGGCACCCAAGATCACGTCGTTGGCACCAGCTAGACCTCATTGTCACAAGGCGAGCCGCCTTAAACAGTGTTCAAATCACACGCAGCTTCCACAGTGCGGACTGCGACACCGACCACTCCCTGGTGTGCAGCAAGGTTAGACTCAGACCAAAGAAGTTGCATCATTCCAAGCAGAAGGGCCGCCCGCGCATCAACACGAGCAGAATTTCTCACCCACAGCTGTTACAAAAATTTCTAAATTCACTTGTAACAGCCCTTCAAAACACTCCCACAGGGGATGCTGAGACCAAGTGGGCCCACATCAGAGACGCCATCTATGAGTCAGCTTTGACCACCTACGGCAAAAGTGCGAAGAGAAATGCAGACTGGTTTCAATCTCATAATGAAGAGCTGGAACCTGTCATAGCCGCTAAGCGCATTGCACTTTTGAACTACAAGAAAGCCCCCAGCGATTTAACATCCGCAGCACTTAAAGCAGCCAGAAGTACTGCACAAAGAACAGCTAGGCGTTGCGCAAACGACTACTGGCAACACCTATGCAGTCATATTCAGCTGGCCTCAGACACCGGAAACATCAGAGGAATGTATGATGGCATGAAGAGAGCTCTTGGGCCAACCATCAAGAAGATCACCCCCCTCAAATCTAAATCGGGGGACATAATCACTGACCAACGCAAACAGATGGACCGCTGGGTTGAGCACTACCTAGAACTGTACTCCAGGGAGAATGCTGTCACTGAGACTGCCCTCAATGCAGCCCAGTCTCTGCCAGTCATGGATGAGCTGGACATACAGCCAACCAAATCGGAACTCAGTGATGCCATTGATTCCCTAGCCAGCGGAAAAGCCCCTGGGAAGGACAGCATTACCCCTGAAATAATCAAGAGTGCCAAGCCTGCTATACTCTCAGCACTACATGAACTGCTATGCCTGTGCTGGGACGAGGGAGCAGTACCCCAGGACATGCGCGATGCCAACATCATCACCCTCTATAAAAACAAAGGTGACCGCGGTGACTGCAACAACTACCGTGGAATCTCCCTGCTCAGCATAGTGGGGAAAGTCTTTGCTCGAGTCGCTCTGAACAGGCTCCAGAAGCTGGCCGAGCGCGTCTACCCTGAGGCACAGTGTGGCTTTCGTGCAGAGAGATCGACTATTGACATGCTGTTCTCCCTTCGTCAGATACAGGAGAAATGCCGTGAACAACAAATGCCCCTCTACATTGCTTTCATTGATCTCACCAAAGCCTTTGACCTCGTCAGCAGACGTGGTCTCTTCAGACTACTAGAAAAGATCGGATGTCCACCAAAGCTACTAAGTATCATCACCTCATTCCATGACAATATGAAAGGCACAATTCAACATGGTGGCTCCTCATCAGAGCCCTTTCCTATCCTGAGTGGTGTGAAACAGGGCTGTGTTCTCGCACCCACACTTTTTGGGATTTTCTTCTCCCTGCTGCTTTCACATGCGTTCAAATCCTCTGAAGAAGGAATTTTCCTCCACACAAGATCAGGGGGCAGGTTGTTCAACCTTGCCCGTCTAAGAGCGAAGTCCAAAGTACGGAAAGTCCTCATCAGAGAACTCCTCTTTGCTGACGATGCTGCTTTAACATCTCACACTGAAGAATGCCTGCAGAGTCTCATCGACAGGTTTGCGTCTGCCTGCAATGAATTTGGCCTAACCATCAGCCTCAAGAAAACGAACATCATGGGGCAGGATGTCAGAAATGCTCCATCCATCAATATTGGCGACCACGCTCTGGAAGTGGTTCAAGAGTTCACCTACCTAGGCTCAACTATCACCAGTAACCTGTCTCTAGATGCAGAAATCAACAAGCGCATGGGTAAGGCTTCCACTGCTATGTCCAGACTGGCCAAGAGAGTGTGGGAAAATGGCGCACTGACACG
Source organism: Heterodontus francisci (assembly GCF_036365525.1). Lineage (NCBI taxonomy): Eukaryota > Metazoa > Chordata > Chondrichthyes > Heterodontiformes > Heterodontidae > Heterodontus > Heterodontus francisci. Next base: position 100,051,065 of record NC_090381.1, on the reverse strand, counting down.
GAACACAAAAGTCCGAGTGTATCAGGCCTGTGTCCTCAGTACCTTGCTCTACGGCAGCGAGGCCTGGACAACGTATGCCAGCCAAGAGCGACGTCTCAATTCATTCCATCTTCGCTGCCTTCGGAGAATACTTGGCATCAGGTGGCAGGACTATATCTCCAACACAGAAGTCCTTGAAGCGGCCAACACCCCCAGCTTATACACACTACTGAGTCAGCGGCGCTTGAGATGGCTTGGCCATGTGAGCCGCATGGAAGATGGCAGGATCCCCAAAGACACATTGTACAGCGAGCTCGCCACTGGTATCAGACCCACCGGCCGTCCATGTCTCCGTTATAAAGACGTCTGCAAACGCGACATGAAATCGTGTGACATTGATCACAAGTCGTGGGAGTCAGTTGCCAGCATTCGCCAGAGCTGGCGGGCAGCCATAAAGACAGGGCTAAATTGTGGCGAGTCGAAGAGACTTAGTAGTTGGCAGGAAAAAAGACAGAGGCGCAAGGGGAGAGCCAACTGTGCAACAGCCCCAACAAACAAATTTCTCTGCAGCACCTGTGGAAGAGCCTGTCACTCCAGAATTGGCCTTTATAGCCACTCCAGGCGCTGCTTCACAAACCACTGACCACCTCCAGGCGCGTATCCATTGTCTCTCGAGATAAGGAGGCCCAAAAGAAAGAATTAATTATTAATGGAGGACAACCCAAATCCCTCTGTTGTGTTACTCTGAAGTCTGAACTCACTTCAAGACTGTTCTCAGCTGAACAAATTTGATGCTGAAAATCCGGTCCTGAGATGCACGAGCATCAAATTCAACTCACATTGAGTGTTGTACACGAGGTCACGAATGGGATACGTGTACAACTCAGGACCTGACTTTCAACAATAAGGCCAGGGAAGATTCAGAGCCTTCCTTTTGAAGAACTGCGAGTCAGCTTCAACCTAATCCTGCCCCCAATTTAATGGTGGAAAGCAGTGAAATCCAATGCTATAATCCCAACTATATGATTCAGCTAGTCACTGCCTTAGCTAGCTGAACAATCAGGCAACACACACTTTCTGTTTTCATTTCAGTTACTACGTGTTCAGTTTGTGGAAGACCTCTTGAACTAATGCTCATTTGAGCTGCTTGCTGGTGCTGGCAGCTGTGTTTGGACAATATTGTTCTTATGCTGTTGGAAAATGAAGTTTGGAAAACTATATGTGATAGTATAATAAAGGCAAAAATGTTCTTGACCTGATACTGTAGAGAAACTGTTTGCAATTTATAGTGGATTTCTATTGATTTTTCAATTTCTCATGTTGACAGCTATATCATCATCTTGTACCATCTACAAGAGGATGAGAATACTTTTTCATTTCCCTTCCCTCCCAACCCCCCTTCAAGTTCTCACCTCTCCTCACCACTACAGATGCTGATTTGTGCAGGCGTGTTAGTTGGGATTGCTGGTCCTCTTAACAAGTAATCCTTCTTCATCTCTGTCTCTGGGTGGTGGCTATTCAACAATGAGGGGTATGACACGGAGTTGGAACCAATCTTCACCTGATGTACACACATATGCATTTTCCAGTGGGAGTCACAAGGCAGTGATCAGGACGAGGATGGCTGATTAGTTTTTGCCCTGTCTAGTCCAGACAAGCTGATGTCAATTGCAGTGCTGCCACTGTCAATCCCAGCTGAAATCAACTATGTTAGCTATGGACCAGTTGGTAGTTCTCTTGCCTCTCAGGCAGAAGGCTGTGGGTTTAATTCCCACTGATGAGCTTTAAGCACAATGTTCTAGGCTGACATTCCAGTGCAGTACAGAGGGAGTGCTACACTGTTTATGTGTCTACTGGATGAAGGTATGAAGCCCTGACTGCTCTCTCAGGTGGGTATAAAGCATTTTGAGTCACTATTTAGAAGCAGAAGAGAGGAGTTATCCCCCAGTGTCCTGGCCAATATTTATCCCTCAATCAACATCCCAAAAAAAACTCAGATTATCTCACCATTTATCACATTGTTGTTTGCAGGAGCTTGCAGTACTCAAATTGACTGCTGCATTTCCTACATTGCAACAGTGACTACGGGTTTGGAGATGGGGAGAGCATAAAATCAGGTGGGATGGTGGCTGGAGGAGGGGGCGGTTCCTGTGAACGGCCTTCCAGCTCCATTACTAATTGAGGCCCTTAACTGGGCAATTAACCCCCAATTAAGGGCCTCTTCCCACCACAGCTGCAATTAGCCATGTGGCGGGTGGCCCTGTGGCTGCTTGGGAAGCACAGCACCAAAAAACCATACAGGCTGCTTCCCAGCTCTGGGGCGGGATGGGGGAAGGTGGGGGTCGGTGGTTCCCTTGTTAAAAGGCACTTAGTGCCTGAACGAGGGACCCAGCATAGGGAAGGTAGGGGCCCGTTGAGGGCTTCATCCCTGCCCTTGCTACTGACCCCACTCTCCACCTCCCCTGGGACCTCCACCCCACAAGACCCTTCCCACCCTGACCTATCTGAAGCCTGGTTCCAGCAACGCTCCTGGGCCTCCAGTAGGCGTTCCTGCAGTAGCAGTCACTGCCTCTGCGGTGGCGCTGCAGCTGCCAGCCTCTGATTGGTCGGCAGCTCTGCAAGGGCAGGACCTCTGGCGACGGGGTCCTTGATCCTGTGGAACGTCCACTGCTGTCCACTTAACTGCCTGATTGACACTAAATTTGGCAGGCCTTCCGGAGAAGAGGCAATGCGAAGATCTTGGCATTGGTTTCTCCGAACATTGAGACCCCCGCTGCAGGATAAAATTTCCCCTTACATTTCAAAAGTACTTAATTGGCTGTAAAACGCATTGGGATGTCGTGAAAGACACTTGTATAAATGCAAGGCTTTCTTTTTTTCATTCAGTGCAGATGAGGGATTGAGCCTGGAGCCTTACTAGCTCGGCTGTTCTGTCGGTAGAAGGGGGAATTTTGATTAAGAAATTTATTAATTAGTTCAGTCTGAAGACTTGACAAAATAATAATAGTCTGCATGGGTACAGGTCTCAGTGAGCAAATGTAAAAGATTGAGGAAACCCGGGCATAGTGCAAGAATATGAGCCTGTTGCACCTGCATGCTTACCTTCAGCGAATGGTGTACGAGAACACCCAGGTCTCGTTGCATATTCCTCTCTCTCAGTTTATAGCCGTTCAGATAATAATCTGCCTTCCTGTGTTTGCCACCAAAGTGGATAACCTCACATTTATCCACATTATACTGCATCTGCCATGCATTAGCCCACTCACTTAACTTGTCCAAATCACCCTGAAGCCTCTCTGCATCCTCCTCACAACTCACCCTCTCACCCAGTTTTGTGTCATCTGCGAAGTTGGAGATATTACATTTAGTTCCCTCATCTAAATCATTAATATATATTGTGAATAGCTGGGGTCCTAGCATCGATTCCTGCGGTACCCCACTAGTCACTGCCTGCCATTTGGAAAAAGACCCGTTTATCCCTACTCTTTGTTTCCTGTCTGCCAACCAATTTTCTATCCATCGCAATACACTGCCCCCAATCCTATGAGCTTTAATTTTACACACTAATCTCTGATGTGGGACTTTGTCAAAAGCCTTCTGAAAGTCCAAATAAACCACATCCACTGGCTCCCCCTCATCAACTCTACTAGTTACATCCTCAAAGAATTCTAGTAGATTTGTCAAGCATGATTTCCTTTTCGTAAATCCATGCTGACTCTGTCCGATTCTACCATTGTTCTCCAAGTGCTCTGCTATAAAATCTTTGATAATGGACCCTAGCATTTTCCCCACTACCGACGTCAGGCTGACTGGTCTATAATTCCCTGTTTTCTCTCTACGTCCCTTTTTAAATAGTGGGGTTACATTAGCTACCCTCCAATCTGTAGGAACTGTTCCAGAGTCTATAGAATCTTGGAAGATGACCACCAATGCATCTACTATTTCTAGGGCCACTTCCTTAAGTACTGTGGGATGTAGATTATCAGGCCCTGGGGGATTTACAATACAACAGTGACTACATTGCAAAAGTATTTCATTGGCTGTATAGCACTGTGGGACATGCTGAGATTATAAAAGGTGTTATATAAATGCAAGACTTCCTTTTTTTCACATGATATGATATTTCCTTGACACCGAGACAGGCCAGATGGGCCACAGTGATATCTTTAGGTTCTTTACATGCCTACATTCCTTTTGTAGTATGGAAAATGGCCGGAATTTTATTTCCCTCCTCCCCCCGCCAAATGAGCGGTCTTGTGGTGGGGAGGTGGCCTAAAATTGAGTGGGAGGTGGGGGGTGGGGGGAGGGGCCGTTCCCAAGCACCTCCTGCCCTTGCTGCAATTTTACATGGGCAGCAGTGGCGAGAAATGGCCCACCCACTCCAGGCCAATAAAGGCCCTTAGGGTATTTTACCCCCGGCGGTCGGACGGCACAAACCTCAAAAAGCCCGCCTGCTGAAACCAGGCAGCCTTCTTGCAAGCTGGTGTGGTGCCCTCCTGATCAGGCACCCTGTGCCCCACAGAGGGCAGCCCCTGACACCCCAACCACTCCCAACGCACAACATGCACCCCGCACCCCCCCACTCCCAACCGACCCCCCTTGCCTTGCTCAGGCCCAACCAATTGTCCCCGGCGAAGGCCTAAAAACTTACCTTAGTTCTGGGGCCATCCTTCATCTTGCTTGTGATGGCTGGGTGTAGTCCTAGCAGTGGCCACCACTCCCGGTGATGCTGCTGGGGCTAAGAGCTGTTGGCCTGTTGATAGGCCGGCAGCTCCATTAGGCGGGACTTCCTACCTCAAGGAGGTGGAAGTCCCGCCCAAGACCAATTAAAGGCCTTGGGAGCAAAAAATCCCGGTCTGGCTCCCCAGGCCCAGCGGAGGCGGGGTCACCACCGACCTTTCAGCCGGTGGACATGGCATCCCGTCCAACGGAAAATTCCGGCCAATATTTCAAAAGCAATGTAGCTTAAGACCACTTTTTATGGTTCACGCATAAGACCTTCACTGTAGCATATCTACTCTAATTGTGGATTCACATGGTTAAAAATATGACAAGCCTACTCCATTTAGCTTGTTTAATGATGAACAAAGCACTTTACACACTGCAGCTGTTAAAAAGTAGGAATTTTTATGTTAATCGTGACTAATATCATCAAAGGCAAATCCGTTTGTGTGACTGGATAGATGCAATCGTTTGCCTTCAGACCCTACCAGTTGTGAAGAGTTTTATGTTACAAAACGAAAACTTAGAAATGCAGACAAACTCTATCAAGCTTGCCGCAGCTGTGTGACTTTTGCTTTTCTTTACCCTGTGTGTGAAAGCGTGCAGATTTAAATAAATCTGCCTTGAAAATCCTGTAGATGAAAGATTTAATTCACTCTGTCATAACAGTGTTGCCATTATTTACCATATGTAAGCAACTACGTAACATGCCACAGATCCATGCTTAAACAAGAGCACCAAGGTCATTTCAGAGATGAAATTTCATTTAAACAAGAAGATTTAAGCAGACAAAACCATATCACTTTTAACTAGTTAACAACAGCACAGGAGCTTTTTTGAATATAATTTCCATTGTAATTTGACAGAAATGACACCTCAAATGGGTCATTTTTTTGGTGCATTCCATTAGGCAAAGCATAACTAAGTAGAAGGAAGTAAGTGGCACACATCAATAAAGTGTGCTTAGTTGGCACATAAGATCGGAATGGGATGTTATTCTACCCATTTTGATCTCAAACATTAAAGAGCTCAATGATATCTCAACACATCAGATTACATATTTTGGAGAGAATACAAATCCTTGTCTTTGAATTGATGACTTTTAGCAAATATCACCTGTTGCTGATTCAATGCATATTCTTTCCCAGAATCTTAAACTTATTGAACTTCCTACCTCTCTCATTTATCCCTTCTTACTAGAATTTATGAGCTTTGAGAGGCTAAGCTTGGTATCCCCTAAGCAATACTTCTTGATTTATCCTGCACTTTCTGCTTCTCACTGCAAATGCGGTGATAACCTGAGCTGTCAGCCTTGGCTCTTTCATTTGGTTTCCTCAGGGAAAAAAGTGTACAATGTTATAATTATTGCTAAATTATTTAAGCCCAAGATATAGATAAGTGGCAAACGAAGCTATCCATAAAGATAATTTCTATCTAAAACTGCCTAGTTTAGAGATAATCACATGTTTATGTTTAGTTTATGTTTAGAGATACAGCACTGAAACAGGCCCTTCGGCCCACCGTGTTTGTGCTGGCCATCAACCACCCATTCATACTAATCCTACACTAATCCCATATTCCTACCACATCCCCACCTGTCCCTATATTTCCCTACCACCTCCCTATACTAGGGGCAATTTATAATGGCCAATTTACCTACCAACCTGCAAGTCTTTTGACTTGTGGGAGGAAACCGGAGCACCCGGAGGAAACCCACGCAGACACAGGGAGAACTTGCAAACTCCACACAGGCAGTACCCAGAATTGAACCCGGGTCGCTGGAGCTGTGAGGCTGTGGTGCTAACCACTGCGCCACTGTGCCGCCATCATACATGACTGTCAGGTATGGCTTAGTGGGTAGCGCTGTCACTGCTGAGTCTGAAGGTTGTGGGTTCAAGTCCCATTCCAGACACTCGCAAATGTAATCCAGGCTGATGATGTAATGCAATACGGAGGGAATGCTGCATTGCACTGTTGGTGGTGTCATCTTTTGGCAACATTAAACTGAGGCCCTGGCTATCCTCTCAGGTGGATATGGAGATCCAATGACATTGTTCAAAGAAGAACAGGGGAGTCCTCCCTATTGTCCTTATATCAAGAGTGATGGCAATATTTATTGCTCAATCAACATCACTAAGAAACACATTATCTGGTCATTGCTTATGGAGCTTGCTGTGTGCAAATTGGCTGCTGTGTTTCCTACATTGCAGCAGTACTCAAAAAATACTTCATTGGTTGTAAAACACTTTAGGGCATCCTGAGTTTGTGAAAGGTGTTAGAGAAATGCAAGTCAAGTAGAGGAATGCATATTTTGCATCCTTATGATGCCTATGCTTGCTGCTTGCTCCTGTATTTCATGTCAACCACAGGATTCCGTAGTAGATCAGTCATAGATCTTATGTTCTTACTATTGGTCTCTGTTCCAAAACCTTGAAAGTCTTTAGAACTGAATTCCAACCTATACATTGGCAGAAAGCCAGTCAGCTCACTGAACCACCTCTCTCCAATGGACCATTATGTAAATGTTACTGTCATGTTAGATTGCCTAATCTCCTAAGAGAAACAAAAAATCCATAGGTAACATTTTCAAGAATAACTGGATGAAATGAAAGCATGAGAGTGATGTGACGCAAAGCTTCGGAAGTTTTTTTTAGATATGATGAATAGAAAATACTTATAATGGTCTTTAAAAAGTTTGGATCGTGAAAAATAATAGGCTTATCACCTTAATGCTTATAATGTAAAAATATTGGCATCTATTAACAAGCAGAACAACTTGAGATCCCTTAGGTGCGCTAATTCTGTTAACTTGAGGCAAGTTGCATTTAATGGAAATTCTTTCACAATGTAATTCCAAGAGACTGCGTGGAACAGTGACTTAGAAAGTTAATCTTTTATCAGTAGGACTCAGGTTTGACTGATAGATTGAAAGTCTCCTTTCTCTGTTGGCTGTAAATGTCCTATGTGAAATAAGTGTGACTTGCCGGAATTAAGTTCCTCAGTGGGATGGACCCACAGAACAAAACTGACCCTAACTTGTCATGAAGAGGTAAAAATTATTGTTGATAATGTTTATTCTAAACAGGTTGATTTTTCCTTAAAATGACAGAGAGAGGAATTTGATATGATTGTTTCAAATGCTTGAATGATAACATCACCAACAGTAATTTTTACCGACAATCTGAAATGTTACTCTAAGGACAGAAAGCTATGCGAAATGGAAATATCAGGCCACTTTAGTGGGGCATAAAGCATCAGGCTGTGTTTTATTCTGTATTTAACCTCTTCTGTACATGACCCGGCATTGCCTGATGCTGCTACTAATTAGTCAAAATAATAAACTCCCCCATTCCTCTGCACTCACAACCATTGTCTTGATAAACACAAGCATATAGAAGGAAGAAGATGCAATAGTTGAGGGGAAAATGGTGAACATGTATATCTTCACTTTCAGGAAATGGTTGATGAAGGTGGCTTATAACAGTCTTTCAACTATAAAATCTCTTCTTTGTTTTTATCCTACAGAACCATCCAATCTCATGGGCAGGTTAACTTTCAGACCTTGGGATGGGTTGGTTTTCAGCCAGTCAAGGAGCATTCTTTGGAACTTGAACTCACTTTCAAAATTAATGTGTAGGGACTTGAAGAAGAAGAAATCAATTGGTAAATAAAGAATTCTAAAGTTTTATTTGAAAACAGAAGAAGGTATAGAATATGTTATATTAAAGTGGACAGGGAGAAGTAAATGAAGGTGGGAGAAATAGAAAACTGTAATAGGATGAGAAAAAACAAGGATTTGGGGAAAAGGAAAAAGAATAAATAGAATAGAAAAGCTTAAAATCCTTTATTTTTAATTTGAAGTATACTCTAAGGGCCGGATTTTGCGGGAGGGGAGAGGGGGGAATTAATGACAAACTGTTTGCCATCATTATCCCCTCTGAAGCCCAATGCAACTTCAAAAGGTCAGGTATGCACAGATTAGCATGGAAACCTTGAAGTTGCAGCCTGACACTCAGGATTCCAACACAGGCTGTGCTTTGGCCCCTCCCAGAGCCAGCAATCACTGAAATTAGTGAAAATTTCAACTTTCTCACTTCCATATTGGTGTTTAATTGTGGAGTGTCATTAAATGATTAATTAGCAGATTTTTAATCTTAAATTTTCTAATAATTGCACTGTATATGTATAGTATGCTAATAATGTGATGACATCATGACATGATGATGTCATGACATAAATAAACACTTTGTTGAACTGGCCATGCTTGGTGTCCATCTTTTTTATCTATCACAGAAAATGACGGTGGGGATGAGATAAAAGTCTGTCAACATAGGTAGTAAACAGCAGCAGGGACTGCAGTGAACAAGATTAGCCATCTTCTGATGACTAACTTCTGAGACAACTAAGAAGCTTGATCAGCTATTGAATAGTTGCAGGAACATTTTCGATAGCTATGAAGGCATAATCAGTATGAAAGCGTACATCCAAATTAGGCCTCATGCAAAACCAGTATATTGCAAGGCTAGGCAGGTTCCTTATGCTCTCAAAACCCAGGTTGAAGAGAAGCTACAGAAGCTAGAGAGAAATGGAGTGCCAGTGAAAACTGACCACAGTGACTGGGCAACCCCAAATTGAGTAGTGCCCAAACCAGACAAAACTATACGACTATGCAGAGACTGCAAAGTCACAATCAGCTAGGCAGTGGGTGATAAGCAGTATCCATGACTGATCTCTCAAGATTTGTATTCAGAGTTAGCAGGATTTAAGCTATTCATGAAGTTGGAATTGTCCCACACTTATGCGCAGCTCAATGTGGATCAAGAGAGTTAGCAGACATGGAGTTATATTCCTACATGAAGCTGCGCTATGGTGTGAAGTGTTCTACAAAAATCTTGCAAGCTACAATAGATGAGATTTTGCAAGGGGTGCTGCATTGCTTGTCTAATTAGGATGATGTGTTAATCATGACCACAACAGAGTAAGAGAATCTTCAAGTGTTGGGTAAAGTGTTATAGAGGCTCAATGATCATAAGGCGAAGTTGAAAAAGAGCAAGTGTGCCTTTGTGTAATCTGAAGTAGTGTAACCTTGTCTTGAAAATCAATGAAAAAGGACTACAGCCAGTGAAAAAGGACTACAGCCAGTGAAAGAAAAGAGAGAAGCTATATTTAATGCCACAAAGGTAAAAGATGTGTCTGAGATTACGTCTTTTCTAGGCATGATACAATACTACTAACAATTTCTGCCTGAGCTTGTAACAGTGTTAGCTCTACTGCATGTGTTGTTGAAGAAAGATGTGGAAAGGGAATGGTCTAAAGTACAACAAGATGCTTATGATGCATGTAAGAGAAGCTTAATCAATGATGCATTACTCATTCATAATGACACAAATTGTGACCTGAAGTTAGCATGTGATGTTTCGAACTATGAGGTTGGCGCACTAATCAGACATGTCATGGATGATGGTCAAGAGAAGCCCATAGCATTTGCGTCACATACCCTGACCAAGAGTGAACGCAACTAAGCGCAGATCGAAAAGGAAGTGCTTGGAATCATCTTTGGAATCAAAACATTTCACCAGTTTTCGTCGGGTAGAAACTTTACGCTCATAACAGATCATAAACCCCTAATAGCTATTCTGGGACCAAAGTATGCAATACCGACAATGGCAGCATCAAGGATGCAGCTGTGGGCTCTACTCTCACAATATGACTACAACATTCAATATTGCAGTTCGAAAGAGAATGTTATCACTCACGAATTGTCGCATGAAGACTTAGAAGTAGGCTGTGAAGGTGCAATCTTCACAATCGGGATAGTAGATGTTGACTTTCCAATCACTGCAACTGAAATTGCAGCTGAAACTCAGAAAGACTCAGCGTTGAAAAGAGTCTATGAACAGACACTGAATGGTTGACAGAATTTGACCAGTGTACAGATGAGGAGTCATTGAGTCATAGAGTTATACAGCACAGAAACGGGACCTTCGGCCCGTCGAGTCTGTGCTGGCCATCAAGCACCTAACTATTCTAGTCCCATTTTCCAGTACCTGGCCCGTAGCTTTGTATGCTTCTTAAATGTTGTGTGGGTCCCTGCCTCTACCACCTCCTAAGGCAGTGCATTGCAGATTCCAACCACCCTCTGGGTGCAAACATTTTTCCTCAAATTCTCTCTAAACCTCCTGCCCCTTACCTTAAATCTATGGCCCCTGGTTATTGATCCCTTCCGCTAAGGGAAAAAGCTTCTTCCTATCTAAACTATCAATGCCCCTCATAATTTTGTATACCTCAATCATACTGACCCTCAGCCTTCTCTGCTCTAAGGAAAACAACCCTAGCTTTTCAGTCTCTCTTCGTAGCTGAAGTGCTCCAGCCCAGGCAACACCCTGGTGAATTTCTTCTGCACCCTGTTCAGTGTAATCACATCCTTCCTATAGTGTGGTGCCCAGAACTGTACACCGTACTCCAGCTGTGGCCTAACTCACGTTTTATACAGCTCCATCATAACCTCCCTGCTCTTATATTCTATGCCTCGGCTAATAAAGGCAAGTATCCCATATATAATATAAAATAGAAACAAGAAATGCTGGAAACACTCAGCAGGTCTGGCAGCATCTGTGCAGAGTGAAGCAGAGTTAACGTTTCATGTCAGGAACCCTTCTTTAGAACTGGTATCCCATATGCCTTTCTCACCACCTTATCTACCTGTGCTGATGCCTTCAGTGATCTATGGACAAGTACACCAAGGCCCCTCTGACACTCTGTACTTCCTAGGGTCCGACCATCCATTGTATATTCCTTAGCCTTGTTAGTCCTCCCAAAATGCATCACCTCTCACTTCCCAGGATTAAATTCCATTTGCCACAGCTCCGCCCATCTTACCAGCTCATCTAAATCATCCCGTAATCTAAGGCTTTCTTCCTCAGTATTTACAATACCAACAATTTTCGTGTCATCTGTGAACTTACTGATCATACCTCCTGTATCCACGTCTAAATCATTAATGTACACTACTAACAGCAAGGGACCCAGCACCGATCCCTGTGGTACACCACTGGTCACAGGCTTCCACTCGCAAGAACAACCCTTGACCATTACTCTCTGCCTCCTGCCACCAAGCAAATTTTGGATCCAATTTGCCAAATTGCCCTGGATCCCAGGGGCTTTTACCTTCTTAACCAAGCTCCAATGTGGGACCTTATCAAAAGGCTTACTGACGTCCATGTAGACTACATCAACTGCTTTACCCTCATCCACACAGCTAGTCACTTCCTCAAAAAATTCAGTCACGTTAGTCAGACACGATCTCCCCCTGACAAAGCCATGCTGACTATCCCTGATTAATCCCTGCCTCTCCAAGTGGAGATTAATCCTGTCCTTCAGATTTTTTTCCAATAATTTCCCAACCACTGATGTTCGACTCACCGGCGTGTCATTACCTGGTTTAGCCCTGATAGCCTTCTTGAATAATGGCACCACATTCGTTGTCCTCCAGTCCTCTGGTACCTCTCCTCTGGCCAGAGAGGATTTGAAAATTTGTATCAGAGCCCCTGCTATCTCCTCCCTCGCCTCACCTAACAGCCTGGGATGCATCTCAGTTGGGCCTGGGGATTTATCCACTTTTAAGCCCGCTAAGACAGCTAATACTTCCTCCCTTTCAATGCTAATATATTCAAGTATATCATCATTCCCCTCCCTGATCTCTACACCTACATTGTCCTTCTCCATCGTGAACACAGATGAAAAGTAATAATTTAAAACCTCACCTATGTCCTCTGGCTCCACACACAGATTGCCACTTTGGTCCCTAATGGGCTCTACTCTTCCCCTGGTTATCCTCTTGACCTTAATATAGTTATAAAACGCCTTAGGATTTTCCTTTATCTTGCCCACCAGTGTTTTTTCATGTCCCCTCTTCGCTCTCCTAATTACTTTTTTAAGTACCCCCCTACATTTTCTATACTCCTCTAGGGCCTCCACTGTTTTCAGTGCTCTGAATCTGCCATAAACCTCCTTTTTTTCCTGATCCAATCCTCTATATCCCTTGACATCCAGGGTTCCCTGGACTTGTCAGGCCTACCCTTCACCTTAACGGGTACACGTTGGCTCTGAACTCTCACTGTTTCCTCTTTGACTCCCACTGGTCTGATGTAGACTTTCCTACAAGTAGCTGCACCCAGTCCACTTTGGCTAGATCCTGTTTTATCATATTAAAATTGGCCTTCCCCCAAATTCAGTACTTTTATTTCTGGTCCATCTTTGTCCTTTTCCATAATTACCTTAAATCTTACGGAGTTATGGTCACTATCCCCAAAATGCTCCCCCATTAACACTTCTACCACTTGTCTGGCTTCATTCCCTAGGATTAGGTCCAGTATTGCCCCTTCTGTTGTAGGACTTTCTATGTACTGGCTCAAAAAGCTCTCCTGTATATCTTTTAATTATTCTGCCCCTTTTAAGCCTTCTGCACTGAGACTATCCCAGTTGATATTGGGCAGTTGAAATCCCCTACTATTATTACCCTATTATTTTTACACCTCTCTGAGATTTGCCGACATATCTGCTCCTCTATCTCTCCCTGACTGTTTGGAGGTCTGTAGTGCACTCCCAGCCAAGTGATTGTCCCCTTTTTTAAAAGTTCTATCCATATGGCCTCATTTGAGGAATCTTCTAAAATATCATCCCTCCTTACTGCAGTAATTGACTCTTTGATCACCAGTGCAATGCCACCTCCTCTTTTATCCCCTCCCCTGCCATGCCTGAAGATTCTATATCCTGGAATATTGAGTTGCCAGTCCTGCCCCTCCCTCAACCATGTCTCTGTGATAGCAATAATATCATAATGCCATGTGCTAATCAATGCCCTCAATTCATCTGTCTTACTAGTAAGACTCCTTGTATTAAAATAGATGCAATCCAACCTTGCATTTTTCACTTTTGCCTTAACAAGTTGCTCTGCCTTCCAGACTGACTCAGTTTCTCTTCTATATTTGACTGAGCATCACCCCCGACTGTACCTCCACTCTGTATCCCACACCCCTGCCAAATTAGTTTAACCCCACCCCCCACAACAGCAAACCTCCCAGCAAGGATGTTGGTCCCGTTCCTGTTCAGGTGCAACCCGTCCAACTTGTACAGGTCCCACCTTTGCCAGAAATAGACCCAGTGATCCAGGAAACTAAAGCCATTGCTCCTGTACCACCTCCTCAGCCACACATTCATCTGCTCTATCCTCCTATTCCTATACTCTCTAGCACGTGGCACCGGGAGTAATCCAGAGATTAGAAGCTTTGAGGTCCTGCTTTTTCATCTGCTACCTAGCTCACTAAATTCTTGTTGCAGGATCGCATCCCTCTTTCTACCTATGTCGTTGGTACCAATATAAATGAGTACTTTGCATCCGTATTCACCAAGGAGAAGGACTTGGTGGATGATGAGCCTAGGGAAGGGAGTGTAGATAGTCTCAGTCATCTCATTATCAAAAAGGAGGAGGTGTTGGGTGTCTTGCAAAGCATTAAGTTAGATAAGTCCCCAGGGCCTGATGGGATCTACCCCAGAATACTGAGGGAGGCAAGGGAAGAAATTGCTGGGGCCTTGACAGAAATCTTTGCATCCTCATTGGCTACAGGTGAGGTCCCAGAGGACTGGAGAATAGCCAATGTTGTTCCTTTGTTTAAGAAGGGTAGCCAGGATAATCCAGGAAATTATAGGCCGGTGAGCCTTACGTCAGTGGTAGGGAAATTATTAGAGAGGATTCTTCGGGGCAGGATTTACTCCCATTTGGAAACAAATGGACTTATTAGCAAGAGGCAGCATGCTTTTGTGAAGGGGAGGTCGTGTCTTACTAATTTGATTGAGTTTTTTGAGGAAGTGACGAAGATGATTGATGAAGGAAGGGCAGTGGATGTTTTCTATATGGACTTCAGTAAAGCCTTTGACAAGGTCCCTCATGGCAGACTGGTGCAAAAGGTGAACTCACACGGGATCAGGGGTGAGCTGGCAAGTTGGATACAGAATTGGCTCGGTCATAGAAGACAGAGGGTAGCAGTGGAAGGGTGCTTTTCTGAATGGAGGGCTTTGACTAGTGGTGTTCCGCAGGGATCAGTGCTGGGACCTTTGCTGTTTGTAGTATATATAAATGATTTGGACAAAAATATAGCTGGTCTGATTAATAAGTTTGCAGACGACACAAAGGTTGGTGGAGTTGCGGACAGTGATGAGGATTGTCAGAGGATACAGCAGGATATAGATCGGTTGGAGACTTGGGCGGAGAAATGGCAGATGGAGTTTAATCTGGACAAATGTGAGGTAATGCATTTTGGTAGGTCTAATGCAGGTGGGAAGTATACAGTAAATGGCAGAACCCTTAGGAGTATTGACAGGCAGAGAGATCTGGGCGTACAGGTCCACAGGTCACTGAAAGTGGCAAAGCAGGTGGATAAGGTAGTCAAGAAGGCATATGGCATGCTTGCCTTCATCGGTCGGGGCATAGAGTATAAAAATTGGCAATTCATGCTGCAGCTGTACAGAACTTTAGTTCGGCCACACTTAGAATATTGCGTGCAATTCTGGTCGCCACACTACCAGAAGGACGTGGAGGCTTTGGAGAGGGTACAGAAGAGGTTTACCAGGATGTTGCCTGGTCTGGAGGGCATTAGCTATGAGGAGAGGTTGGATAAACTCTGATTGTTTTCACTGGAACGACGGAGGTGGAGGGGCGACATGATAGAGGTTTACAAAGTTATGAGCGGCATGGACAGAGTGGATAGTCAGAAGCTTTTTCCCAGGGTGGAAGAGTCAGTTACTAGGGGGCATAGGTTTAAGGTGAGAGGGGCAAAGTTTTGAGGGGATGTGCGAGGTAAGTTCTTTACACAGAGGGTGGTGAGTGCCTGGAACTTGTTGCCGGGGAAGGTGGTGGAAGAAGGTACCATAGAGACGTTTAAGAGGCATCTTGACAAACACATGAATAGGAAGGGAATAGAGGGATACGGACCCCGGAAGTGCAGAAGGTTTTAGTTTAAGACAGGCATCAAGATCAGCGCAGGCTTGGAGGGCCGAATGGCCTGTTCCTGTGCTGTACTGTTCTTTGTTCTTTGTAATATGTACCACGTCCTCTGACTGTTCACCCTCCATGTTCAGAATGTCCTGCAGCCGCTCCGAGACTTCCTTGACCCCAGCACCAGGGAGGAAACATACCATCCTGGAGCCTCATTTGCAGCCACAGAAACGCCTGTCTGTTCTCCTTGCAGTTGAATCTCCTATCACTCTGGCTCTCCCACTCTTTTTCATCCCCTCTTGTGCAGCAGAGCCATCCGTGGTGCCACAAACTTGGCTGTTGCTGCTTTCCTCTGGGAGGCCATCCCCCCCACGAGTATTCAAAGTGATATATCTGTTTGAGAGGGGGATGGCCACAGGGGACTCCTGCACTACCTGCCAGTGCCTACTACTCCTCCTGCTGGTCATCCATTCCTTTTCTGCCTCTGCAGCCATTACCTGCGGTGTGACCACCTCGTTAACCGTGCTATCCATGATGTCCTCAGCATCGCAGATGCTCCACAGTGAATCCATCCACAGCTCCAGCTGCGCAATACGGTCAGCCAGTAGCTTCAGCTGGGCACACTTTCTGCACACATGGTCACCAGGGACACTGGAAATGTCCCTGATTTCCCACATAACGCAAGAGGAGCATGCCAGTGGGGTGAGCTCTCCTGCCATGACGTAGCCTCAGATTAAGCTCCTTAGTTACGCCCTTAACTTTCGAGTATTAATTACGCTATGGACCTTATTCCACTCCAAACACTACTTACTACAATCTAAAATCCCTACCTTTACTTTTAATTCAGCTATTGAAAGTAGTAAAAAAGGGTAGAAATACCCACCTGTTCCTATTTACCAATCAGCTGCCTCCCCTTGCAACGTGTCACTTTCTGAACTGTGAGGTCAGTCTGGAACTCTCTCGCTGTCCCTGTGAGAGTGTGTGAGAGCCTGCTTCTTTTAAACTGCTGGAAATCCCGCTCGCCGGTGCTTGTCCCCTCGCAGGTCTGCCTGGGTCTCGCTCTTTCCCTGGCCTCTCGCAGCCTCTTTTAAGCCGCTGGAACTCCCACTCACCGGTGTCTGCCTCCTCGCAGGTCCACCTTGGTCTCGCCAAAACCGTTCCACAATCATCGCAATCAGTTGTCATGTGAACCGTGTTGCATTAAGTGAGGTCATAGAGCGGTGGTACCTAGTTCTGAGAGATAATATTATAGCAGAATACCATATTGAATGCACAAGAATAGTCAGTATGAAATCGATAGCTAGAAGTTTTGTTTATTGGCCCCGGTCTAGACAGTGAACTAGAATCATTGGTTAGTAAATATACTATCTGCTAAAACTGTAGAAATAAGCTGGCTGAAACTCCTTTGCAATCATGGCCATGGTCACCTGTCCATGTAGATCACATGATCACAGCAAAGGAAGAACCAAAATACGAGTATGATCCACTTGATCATGAGCTCGTGTAAGATTTGAACCAGTTCAGACTTCAGTCTGAAGTACCAGTTTCTGAGAAAGAAACAAGATCTGCTCTAAGTTCTAAACCTAAGCCAAGCAGTCTGTTACCTGACTCTACACAAAAACCTGTAAGACGATCAGAAAGATTTCATAAACCAGCTATACCAGAAAAAGTAAGGGACCTAGTACTGAGCTCTGTGGAACCCCACTGCAAATAGCCTTCAAGCCACAAGAACACCCATTGACCATTACACTTTGCTTCCTATCACTGAGCTAATTTTGGATCCAACTTTTCCCTTTCCCTTGGATCGCATGGTCGCTTTTACTTTTCTCACCAGTTTTCCATGTGGGACATTGGCAAAAGCTTTGCTAACATCCATGTCGACTCCATCAAATGCATCACCGTCATCAACCTTCCTTGTTACCTCCTCAAAGATTATGATCAAATCAGTCAGACATGACATTTCCTTAAATCCATGTTGCCTGTCCTTGATCACTCCATGCCTTTGTAAATGACGATTTATGCTGTCCCTCAGAATGTTTTTTCCAATAATTTCCAGTAACCTCCAATAACTGAAGTTAGGCTGACTGGCCTGTGAATACTCAGTCTAGCCCTATCTCCCTTTCTAAACAATGGTATAACTTTAGCTGTCCTCCAGTCCTCCGACACCAGGCCTGTAGCCAGAGAGGAATGGAAAATGATGGTCAGAGCCTACACTATTTCCTCCCTTACTTCTCTTTACAGCCTGGGATACATTTCATCTAGGCCTGGCAATTTATCTACTTTCAAAGATGCTAAAACCCTTAATATTTTCTCTCTTCCTCTCTCACTATGTTTATCCCATTCAATATTTCACACCCTTCCTCCTTAACAACAATGTCTGCATCATCCCCAGTTTTGTGAAGACAGACACAAAAAACCTTAAAAGCCATACCTACATCTTCCACCTCTATAGACAGATTACCTTTATGGTCTCTAATAGGCCCTTCTCATTCCTTAGTTATCCTCTTGCTCTTTATGTATTTATAAAACCTTGATATTCCTTTATTTTTCTTGCCAATATTTTTCAAGCTCACTGTTTGCTCTCCTAATTTCCTTTTAAATTTTACTCCTGCACTTTCTATGCTCCTCTAGACTTTCTGCAATATTGAGCTCTTGGTATTTTTTGTCCTGGACAACCACAAGTGCAGAAACTGACGTCAGCTGGAGAAGCATGAGCTCTGCTTTTCAGAGCTTGAACAGCAGCTGGCATCACTGTATTGCATTCATGTAATGTAGCGTCAGCTGTGGCTCAGTGGGAAACACTCTCACCTCTGAGTCTGAAGATTGTAGGTTTATGTCCCAGGATTTGAACACAAAAGTCAAAGTGAACCCTCCAGTTCAGTCCTGAGCGAGCACTGTACTGTTGGACGTGTTGTCTTTTGGATGAGATGTTCCAACAGTTCAAAAGTACTTCATCGGCTGTAAAGTACTTTGAGACATTCTGAGGTCATGAAAGTCACTATATAAATGCATGTCCTTCATCCTTCCATGAAATTTACACTTTAATAACAGTGAGCACCAATTTGTCGGTGCAATGCCTCCTTTCATGCTAAACAGTTCTGTTTTCTGTCCTGATTGCATCTGTGTAGGATTTGTTTTTCCACAGCCTATGTTAAATCAGTTTTTTCTCTATACCTTGTTGCCACATTTGTATTATTATTATTATGATATCTGGACTGAGAGGATCTACCATCAGGAAAGGTTGAACAGGTTGGTCTCTTTTCTCCTGGAAAGAGAAGGCTGAGAGGTGGCTGATAAAGGTCTTTAAGTTTATAAAAGGGTTTGATAAGGTAGATGTAGAGAAAATGCTTCCTGTTGTGGGGGAGACATAAACTAGAGGTTATAAATATAAGATTTAAGATCATAAGAAATAGGATCAGGAGTAGGCCTTCTGGTCCCTCGAGCCTGCTCCGCCATTCAATAAGGACATGGCTGATCTGATCTTGACCTCAACTCCACTTGCCTGCTTGTTCCCCATAACCATTGACTCCCCACAGAGTTCAAGAATCTGTCTATCTCAGCCTTGAATATATTCAATGACTCAGCCTCCACAGCTCTCTGGAGTAGAGAATACCAAAGATACACAAATTTCTGAGGGAAAAAAAATTCCTCTTCATCTCTATCTTAAATGGGCGACCCCTTGTTCTGAAACTTTGTCTCCTTGTTCTAGATTCCACTACGAAGGGAAAAATCCTCTCAGCATCTACCCTGTCAAGACCCCTCAAAATCTTATATGTTTTAATAAGATTACCTCTCATTCCTCTAAACTCCAATGAGTTTAGGCCTAACCTGCTTAACCTTTCCTCATAAGACAATCCTTCATCCCAGGAATCAACCTAGTGAACCTTCCCTGAACTGCCTCCAATGCAAGTATATCCCTCCTTAAATAAGGAGATCAAAACTGTACACAGTACACTATGTGTGATCTCACCAATGCCCTGTACAGTTGCAGCAATAATTCCCTACTTTTACACTCCATTCCATTTGCAATAAAGGCCAACATTCCATTTGCCTTCCTAATTACTTGCTTGTACCTGCATGTTAACTTTTTGTGATTCATATATGAGGACACCTGGGTCCCTCCGTATTGCAGCATTCTGCTTTTATATTCTTCATACCAACAGGATAACCTCACATTTTCCCACATTATATTCCATTTGCCAATTTTTTGCCCATTCACTTAACCTATTTGTATCTCTTTTCAGACTCTCTCTGTGTCCTCCTCACAAACTTGCTTTTTCACCTATCTTTAGCTAATATGGCTACAAAACACTCAGTCCCTTCATCCAAGTTTAGTTTAGCTTAGTTTAGAGATACAGCACTGAAACAGGCCCTTCGGCCCACCGAGTCTGTGCCGACCATCAACCACCCATTTATTTAATCCTACACTAATTCCATATTCCTACCACATCCCCACTTGTCCCTATATTTCCCTACCACCTACCTATACTAAGGGCAATTACTAATGGCCAATTTACCTATCAACCTGCAAGTCTTTGGCATGTGGGAGGAAACCAGAGCACCCGGAGGAAACCTATGCAGACACAGGGAGAACTTGCAAACTCTACACAGGCAGTACCCAGAATTGAACCGGGGTCACTGGAGCTGTGAGGCTGCGGTGCTAACCACTGCACCACATAGTCATGGAGGCCCCCACTTGCCAAGAATGAAGTAAATTAATTTCACCACATAGACATTAAACTTCAAATTGTCGCTGGGAAGAAAAGAGGGCCTGTTACAAGAAATTGCTGGAATTGCCCCTAGCTGGAAAGATATTTTTGCATATTAAAAGACAGTGTTGGAACAAAGGACCAGTCCCTGCTCCCATACAATACACAGAACAGATTTGGTCAGACTAGTTTAGTCACATGACTAAACATGGCTGTTGCAGAGTTTTGAACTGAGAGTTTTAAATTGGAGAAATAGTTTTTGAAGACAGAAAGCTCCTGGCTCCGAGTTTGAGAACATCTCTTTCCTGTTTGCTCCCATCTCTTTCTCACCAGCTTCGGAATCCATTGAAGACGCATGAACCCCAAGAAAGAAAAGTCTCCTACAGTGAACAAGGTTTAAGAAGAATACTGGGCCCCAATGAAAAGCAAGAACTACCTACAAAAAGAACCCTACAATGATATCGAAGATCTGTAAGAAAGAAACTCTTCAGATATTGCAACAAACCTCTCCATTTTATTTTTCTTCTGCTCTTTGCTCTCTCTATTTGCATGTTCGTATCACGTAGGCATGTTCGTGTGGGCGCATCGTGTATCTGTAGGTGTCAACCGAATTAGAGTTTAAGTTTAAGTTTTAATAAAATTTCACCTTTCTTCTTTAAACCTAAGAAAGCCTGTTTGTGCTTCTTTCTTTACCTTATAATTGGAAAGCGGTGAACAAGGATTCACCAAGGAGGAGCTCACAACATGGTGTGTAAAAAAATCAAACCCTGTTACAATAAGACCAGGTGAAGGCTGAAAAAGACTCCTAGACACCTCTCTCACCTGGTCGTAACAGAAATTTCGGTGCTAACGTCGGGAAGTTTACCCACAGACAAATGAGAGAAATTGGAAATGGGAAGCCAAATTGTTCCCAAACAAAAAAAGAGCAAGATTAATACAGGTTTTCTTGTGGTTGTGTGTGATTGAATACCATATTGTCTGAAACTGAAGCTAGTAATTCTCTAAGCCAGGGCAAAGTAACTTGCGATAAGTTAAAAGCATAGTCTATGGAGAAGTTGAGGAAAATGGCTGAGCAGTATGGGATCACTGTACGTGGCAAGGCTAGGAAGTCTGAACTCCCAAGACTAGTGGCCAATCATTTTTCCCTTGAATGTGAAGAAGCAAAAGCAGGGTTAGAAGCAGACCCAGAGTGGGCACTGCTAGCAAAGATACAATTGGAACAAAGGAAACTTGAATTAGAAGACAGGAAAAGAGAAAGAGAAAGAGAGAGACAGGAGAGGGAGAAAGAGAGAGCCTTCCAGAAGGAACGGGAAGATACAGAAAGAGCCTTCCAGAAGGAATGGGAAGAAAATGAAAGACGGGAGAAAGAAAGAGAGAGGCAGGAGAGAGAGAGAGAGAAAGAAGCTTCCAGAAAGAATGCAAAGAAAGAGAGTTGAAGCAGCTTGAGTTAACTAGGGGGTGACAGAGTAACCCTAGTGAAAACATGGCCAATATGAAGGAGTGTAATTCAGGGCTGAGTACAGAATTATTAAAACTAGCCCATCTAATCCCAAAATTCAATGAGGAAGATGTGGAGAGATTTTTTGTGTATTTTGAGAAACTGGCAAGGCAGCTAAAATAGCCAGCTGAGACCTAGTCTCTTTTACTGCAAAGCAAGCGAACTGGAAAAGCCTATGAAGTTTATTCCCTGTTGCCAGATGAGAGTTCATCAAGTTGTGAACTCACCAAAGATGCCATCCTCGGGGCATATGAATTAGTACCCGAAGCCTATTGCCAAAAGTTTAGAACCCTCAAGAAGTAAGCTAATCAAACTTATCTGGAGTTTGAAAGAAGTAAGCAGCTGGCTTTTGACCAGTGGCTGAGGGCTCTTAACATATAGTTCAGCCATGAGAATCTCAGGGAAATAGTTCTGTTAGAGGAATTTAAAAACTCTCTCCCACTCTCAATAAAGACCCATGTAGAGGAGCAGCGGATTCAGAGAGACCGGCAAGCAGCTGTTCTGGCCGATGAGTTTGCTTTAACTTATAAGTCGGTTTCCCGGGGAGAACCTTTCCTGATCATCAACACAAATCCGAAAAGGACAAAGGGTGGGAAGGTGATCGAGGCCCAGGCAGTCCTGGAAGAGAAAGGGAAGCAAGAGACACACGGGGCCCTCCTCCAGACAAAAGAGAAGGTGCTGTGAGCAAGAGTGAGACCCGGAGACCTGTGTGCTTCTATTGTAAGAAATTTAAAAGCTGACTGTTGGAAACTAAAGGGAAAACCAGAAGGGTTAATCAGGGCACACCCACTCAGTGAAGACAGGTACCTGATGGAAAGCACAGCTGAACGAGCTGTGACTTTAACTGCAGTAAGAGTGCAACCCAGGAAGCTTACTACGGCCAGTGCAGGAAAAGCTAATAGGATTCCTGAAGGCTATCAGGGTTTTGTGTTTGAAGGGAAAGAAACCCCATACTCCTCGAGTGGGGCAAGCAAGCCCATAGTGATCCTCAGGGACACAAGGGCCACTAGATCCTTTTTACTGGGAAAAGGCCTGACCTTTCCCCCAGAGAGTGCAGTGAAATGGTGGTGAATGGTATTGGAGGGCAGTGTCCGCCTGTACCTGTACACTGGGTGCACCTGGAGTGTGACCTAGTTTCGGGACCGGTGACTGTAGGGATTGTCCCTAATTTACCTGTGGACGGCGTTGACCTACTACTAGGTAATGATCTGGTGGGGGTAAAGGTGGTAGCTTCCCCAGTAGTGAAAGAAAGACTGCAAGAGGTCAGAGAGACAGGGCAGTGGCAGGAGACGGTCCCCTGCATTTTCTCTGAATATGTAGTGTAGTGGTACAGGCCATAATCAAATCAGCTGAAAAGGTCTGCAAAGGAAACCCGGCTGAGCCCGAATGCCGGACCCAGAAGTGTGACCCGACCCAAACCCAAACTCGACACATGTCGTCGGCTTCCGTCGGGGTCGGGTCGGGTAGCAGGCCTTTATTGTATATCACCCCCAACACCATGAACTCTTATTTTGTGCAATAACTTTTTCTGTGGCACCTTATCGAATGCCTTTCAGAAATCCAAATACATTTTACTGGTTTTCCTTTATCGACCCTGCTTGTTGCATCCTCAAAGAACGCTAATAAATTTGTCAAACATGATTTCCCTTTCATAAAACCATGTTAAATCTGCTTGATTGTATTATGGTTTCTTAACATCCTACTACCACTTCCTTAATAATGGATTCCAGCAATTTTCAATTGACAGATGTTAGACTAGCAGACCTATTGTTTCCTCCTTTCTTGAATAGATGTGTTCCATTTGCTGTTTTCCAATCCGCTGAGTCCTTTCCAGAATCTAGGGAATTTTGGAAGATTACAACCAATGCATCCACTATCTCTGCAGCCATTTCTTTTAAGACCCTAGAATGCAGGCCAACAGGTCCAAGGGACTTGTCAACCTTTAGTTCCATTAGTTTGCCTTGTACTTTTTCTCGAGTGATTATTTTAAGTTCCTGCCTCCCTTTTGCCCCTTGATTTTCTATTATTTTGGGATGCTCTTAGTGCCTTCTACTGTGAAGACAGGTACAAAACATTTGTCCAAAGTCTCTTCTATTTCTTTGTTTCCCATTATTAATTCCTCAGACTCATCCTCTAAGGGGCCAATGTTTATTTTAGCGACTCCCTTCCTTTTTATACACTTGTAGAAACTCTTACTGTCTGTTTCCATATGTCTTATTAGTCTATTCTCGTAATCTATTTTCTCCTTTTTTTCTAGTCATCCTTTGCTGGTTTCTAAAATTTCTCCAATCTTCTGGCCTAGAACTAATCTCTGCAGGTTTTGAGCAATTGAAAGGCAGGAGGGGGGAAGAAAAACAAAAGGGAAGGTCTGTGATAGGGTGGAGGGCAGGAGAGATTAAATGACACAAGGTTTCATAGTACAAAGCCAAGTGAAGAAACAAAGATGTGTCTGGATCAGGTGTAAATGGCTGAAAAGCAGCCATCCAAACACAAAGCAAAAAACAATGCTAAGCCAGTGGGGGAGTGAACCTGCAAAAAAAAAAGAAATAAAAATGGGGCAGAGGTTACGATCTAAAATTATTGAACTCTATACTCAGCCCCAAAGGCTGTAAGTACCCAATCGAAAGATGAGGTGCTGTTCTTTGAGCTTACGTTGAGCTTCATTGGAACACTGTAACAGGCCAAGGAGAGAAAGGTCAGAATGGGAGCAAGTTGAGGAATTGAAATGGAAAGCAACAGGAAGCTTGGGGTCATGCTTGCGGACTGAACAGAGGTGTTTCGCAAAGTGATCACCCGGTCTGCGTTTTCATTCCCCAATGTAGAGGAGACCACATTGTGAGCAGTGAATCCAGTATAAGTTGAAAGACTTACACGTAAATCACTGTTTCACTTGGAAGGAGTGTTTGGGGCCCTGGACAGTGGGAAGGGAGGAGGTAAAAGGGCAGGTGTTACATCTCCTGCACTTGCATGGAAAGGTGCCATAGGAAAATGGGAGGTATTGGGAGTGACTGAGGAGTGGACCAGGGTGTCGTGGAGGGAATGGTCCTTTTTGAATGCTGAAAGGGAATGGGAAGGTAAGATGTGTTTGGTGGTGGCATCACGTTGGAGGTGGCGGAAATTGCAGAGGATGATCCATTGAATATGGAAGCTGGTGGGGTGGAGGGTGAGGACAAGGGGAATGCTATCATGGTTCTGGGAGGGAGGGGAAGGGGGGAGAGAAAAAGTGTGTGAAATAGATCAGACACATTTGAGAGCCCTGTCAACCACGGTGTGGTGGTGGGGGGAATCCTCGGTTGTGGGAAAAGGAAGACATATCAGAAGCCTTAGTATGGAAGGTTGCATCATTTGAACAGATGCGACAGAGACGGAGAAACTTGAAGAATGGAATCGAGTCCTTACAGGAAATGGGGTGTGAGGAAGTGTAGACCAGGTAGCTGTGGGAGTCAGTGGGTTTATAGTGAATATTGATTTATAGCCTATCCCCAGAAATGGAGAGAGAGAAGTCGAGGAAGGGAAGGGAAGAGTCGAAGATGGACCATATGAAGGTGAAGGAAGGGTGGAAATTGGAAACAAAGCCAATGAAATTTTCCACTTCAGGGTGAGAGTGGGAAGTGGCACCGATACAGTCATCAATGTACCAGAAGAAGAGGTGAGTGAGGGGGCCTGAGTAGCACTGGAACAAGGAATGTTCCACATATTCCACAAAAAGGCAGGCATAGCTAGGACCCATGCAGGTATCCATAACAACACATTTATTTGAAGGAAGTGAGTGGAGTTGAAGGAGAAGTTTTTCAATGAGAGAACAAATTCAGCCAGGTGGAGAAGGGTGGTGGTGGATGGGGACTGGTTGAACCTTCAGTCAAGGAAGAAGCAGAGAGTTCTCAGACCATCCTGGTGGGGGATGGAGGTATAGAAGGATTGAATATCGATGGTGAATAGGAGATGTTAAGGGCCAGGAAACTGGAAACTGTTGAAGTGACGGAGGGAATGGGAAGAGTCACGAATGTAGGTAGGAAGAGACTGGATAATGGGAGTAAAAATAGAGTCGAGATAGGAAGAAAGTTCAGTGGGCAGGAACGGGCTGAAACAATGGGTCTATCAGGGTAGTCTTGTTTGTGGATTTTGGGAAGGAGGTAGAAGCAGGCTGTATGGGGTTGGGGACCTATGAGGTTGGAAACCGTGGAGGGAAGATCTCCAGAGGGGAGGAGGTCAGTGACAGTCCTGGATACAATGGCTTGATGTTAGGTAGTGGAGTCATGATCCAGGGGGAGGTAGGAGGAAGTGTCAGAGAGTTGGCATTTGGCCTCTGCTAGGTAGAGGTCGGTACGCCAGACAATAACTGCTGGTTTGATGATGATGTTAGGGTTGAACCTGAGAGAATAGAGTTCTGCAAGTTCAGAGGGAGACAGGTTAGAGTGAGTGAGAGGAGCAGAGAGATTAAGACACTCAATGTCACGCCGGTAGTGCTCAATGGAAGGATTGAAGGAGGGTAAGAGGCCAGATGGAGGGAAAATATCGGAGACGAGTAAAGCAGGAGGATGTCTCTTAGCTAAAGAAGTAGGCGTGGAGACGGAGGCGACGGAAGAGTTCAACATCATGCCAAGCTCGAAATTCATTGAGCTGGGGGTGTAAGGGGATGAAGCTGAGTCAGAGAGGGGAAGGTCAGAGGGTATCATGACTACATGACAAGGGGTGAGATTCGAAGAACAGATGAATTCAGAGGGAAGGGAAGGGAAGGAAGGATCCAGAGGGATGTTGGTATCCATGAGTTATTGAAGTTTGGGATCCTTCACACCTGAAAGGAAGTTAAAAAGTGTTTTGTTAAAGCACCGGATGAGGCGAAGGATGAAATGAAACTGTGAACCAGGACAGATTTGAGATAGAGCGATAGAGTGAGTCAGTGTACTGTATTGTGTTATGTCTACTTTGTAACTTAACTGGGTTAACTCACATAAAATCTGTAATAAATAAATCAACATTTCCTGACTAATTTTATTTTAGGTCACCCTTAGAAAACAAAATCAATCTCAGTCTGGTCTTTTAACATTTCTGTTTGATGGGATTCTATGCTGGTATTGTGTTTATACCAGTAGCCGCCTGCTTCAATGGCATGTGCAAGAGGTCCATATACTGCCAGGTTGCCATCATTGAAGCGCTGCGTGCCTCAAAATCATCTCTCCATTATATACAGTTAAAATGAATTGAAAAGTACATCAGATATATTTGAGGCCATATTATTCAAACCTATTAAAAGGATAGATCATGCAAGAACAGCAGATCTCTGCACTGGAATGTTCTTTGCCTTGATATTCTTTGATGACATCAGACAGTCTTTTGATGTGAGCAACAAAAAGGCATTTTCATCTTTGAGCAAATACGTTTCCACTGAAAGATTAAAAACTCATGACACTTTCCCTTATGAAAATTTTACTAGCTTACTTTGTAGGTTTCAGATGAGTTTATATATCTATTACTCATCAATGAAGGTTTTTTTTACACTAAAAGGATTTTTTAATTGAAAATCATTACATTTTTAACACATATAATTTAGATTTATATAAAGTGCTGATGGGATGTATATAGTATTTAAAAGCGCAAATTTCAAACTGCCGCGAGTACTTTAAAAAGTCCTTCCAAGATCAGTGTGACATTTTCCTTTTATGTGGGAAACTACAAATAAAACCTGTCTCTGCTCATTGCTAGTTATGCTTCTTTTATTACAAACTATTGCATTTTCTTTAATCTAGAGACACTATATATTATGTTTGGGATCCAACATTAATGTTCAGCTTGAATTCTCACACTTTTCCTTTGTTTTCAAAATTGCATGGTTTAAAAAATAATCCCATTATACTTTAGATCTTTCTGGTACTGTTTGATGATGTCTATTGTTTCCTTAAATCAATTTTTTGATCCCTTTAATGTTCTTCCCTCCCATTCATAAAGGTGACCACTATGTTGGAGGATATGGTCCATGGGTGCTGGCTGCCCTACCTAGCTGCTCATTCTTCATGTGTGAGTGTTGATATGTGACACAACTGTACCAGTTGTAACCAAGTTGAACTTTGCCCTCACTCTTACACAGAATCTACAGCTCAAAAATAGGTCATGATCTATTGTCTATTATTGAACACGTCTGCAGAATGGAAGATGGTCGCATACCCAAGGACCTTCTGTATGGCGAGGTAACCGGGGCGAGACGGCCAGTGGGATGCCCAAAGCTCCGCTTCAAGGATGCTTGCAAGCATGACATGAGGGCCCTAAGTGTCAACTATTGCACCTGGGAGTCACCATCTGGTGAACGAGGGAAATGGCAACACATCCTGTGGACTGGTGTGCACTACCATGATGACCATTTGCTACAGCAGCTTGGCAACAGGTGCCAACATCAAAAACAACAATTCACAGCGTCACTTGGCAGCTTCACGTGCAGCACTTGTGGCAGAACCTGCCTCTCAAGCATTGGCCTTCACAGCTATCAGCAAAGCTGCACCAAGAAAAGACACCCCATCAAAATGGATTGTTTGCTGTGTGCCCATCATCTTTCGTAGATGGAAGGATGCCAACCTATATTTCACACGAGCCTCCTCCCAGTCTAATTACCTCTTTGCAACTTTCTCTTGTGTTCCTTTATTCCCTTCTCCTGCAGGCGTGCATGAACCCTCCCCTTAAATGCATCAATGCTAATCTGCTTCAAACACTCCCTGAGGTAGTGAGTTCCACATTCTCACAACTTTCCGTGTAAACCACTCTTAATCCATAATTATGAGGAGGAGTCATTGAATAGAGTCATGAGCTGGAACATTGGCTGTTTTCTCCCCCTCTCAAGCTACAGTCTGCCATCCTTCAGCCAAAATCACCAAATGGCACAGATTATAAAATTAGGAACATTCTGGTTTGTATGGTTCTGTTGTACTGGGTTTCCCAGCTCTGTGCTTTGAAGTTGATTTGCATTTAATTTAGCTATGCTAATCAGCACGGCAATGGCCCACATCTATACATCCAACTCAGCATATCACACAGAGCTCTTCTTCAATGTATTACCATTCATTGGTCTGCACATATACGAAAAACATATTCCATCCGCATTGCAGCAAGTGCTCACATTGCAAAGGAAATGAAGAATACCTCTTTTTCTAGTGGGTCAACAGGATCAAGTGTCGGTAGTGGAACATTAGGGAACCGTGATCATCATATCATAAGGTTCAGATTAGCTATGGAAAAGGACAAGGAGCAAATAGAGTAAAAATATTTTGGGCTGGATTTTAAGGAGCCCTCGATGTTGGGATCTGTGGTGGGGGGAGCCTGAAGATGGCCCCGTATGAGGCCTGCCATGGACCTCAACGCCGGCAGGGCCTGGCCTGATATTGCCGGCAGCAGTGAGGCCTCGTGGTGTACCCTCCCACCACCTCCCCCCACCCCGCACCTCCGCCCCCCCCACCCCCGCTTGCTGACAGGACCGCAATTTAAATAAATTTAAATTATTGAATTAATGAATCTCACGTCTCCTCCTGATGTCCCGCTGTGATCTTCAGCCTGGCGGCCGGCTCTGCCGCACCTTCAGAACCCCATTTAGAGAAACGAGGCGGAACACTGGTCGGGAGGCATGTTTATCAGTGCGGGGGGGGTGGGGAACGGGGTCAAATGAACGTCATGGTGTAGAGGATGGTGGGAAGGGTTGAAGTTGAAAGTTTGTGCAATTTTAGGGGGGAAGGTCAGATGGTAAAGGTAAGTGTTTTGGGGGGAAACATAGAACTATAGAAAATAGGAGCAGGAGTAGGCCATTCAGCCCTTTGGACCTGCACCGCAATTCAGAAAAGATCATGGCTGATCGTCTAATTCAGTACCCTGTTCCCTCTTTCTCCCCGTATCCCTTTGTATTAAGAAATATATCTATCTCCTTCTTGAATATATTTAATGACTTGGCCTCCACTGCCTTCTGTGGTTGAGAATTCCACAGGTTCACCACCCTCAGTGAAGAAATTTCTCATCTCAGTTCTAAATGGCATACCCAGTATCCTGAGACTGTGACCCCTGGTTCTGGACTCCCCAGCCATCAGGAACATCCTCCCTGCATCTAGCTGTCTAGTCCTGTTAGAATTTTATAGGTTTCTATGAGATCCCCTCGCATTCTTCTAAACTCTAGTGAATATAGGCCTAGTCGACCCAATCTCTCCTCATACGTCAATCCTGCCATCCCATGAATCAGCCTGGTAAATCTTCTTTGCACTCCCTCCATGGCAAGAACATCCTTCCTCAGATAAGGAGACCCAAACTGCACACAATACTCCAGATGTGGTCTCACCAAGGCCCTGCATAACTGCAGTAATACATCCTTGCTCCTGTACTCAAATCCTCTTGCAATGAAGGCCAACATACCATTCACTTTCCTGACTGCTTGCTGCACCTGAATGCTTGCTTTCAGCGACTGCCGTACAAGGACACCCAGATCTCGTTGCACCTCCCCCTTTCCCAATCTACCACCATTCAGATAATAATCTGCCTGTCTGTTTTTACAACCAAAGTGGATAACCTCACATTTATCCACATTAAACTGCATCTGCCATGCAATTGCCCACTCACCCAATTTGTCCTAATCACATTGGAGCCTCTTTGCATCCTCCTCAAAGCTTACATTTCCCCCCAGCTTTGTGTCATCTGCAAATTTGGAAATGTTACATTTAGCTCCCTCACTCAAGTCATTAAAATATATTGTGAATAGCTGGGACCCAAGCACTGATCCCTGCAGTACCCCACTAATCACTGCCTGCCACCCGGAAAAAGATCCGTTTGTTCCTACTCTCTGTTTCCTGTCTGTCAACCAATTCTCTATCCATTACCCCCAGTCCCATGTGCTTTAATTTTGCACACTAACCTCTTACGCGGCACAGTGGCGCAGTGGTTAGCACCGCAGCCTCACAGCTCCAGGGACCCGGGTTCGATTCCGGGTACTGCCTGTGTGGAGTTTGCAAGTTCTCCCTGTGTCTGCGTGGGTTTTCTCCGGGTGCTCCAGTTTCCTCCCACAAGCCAAAAGACTTGCAGGTTGATAGGTAAA
This sequence comes from Heterodontus francisci, assembly GCF_036365525.1. Taxonomy (NCBI): domain Eukaryota; kingdom Metazoa; phylum Chordata; class Chondrichthyes; order Heterodontiformes; family Heterodontidae; genus Heterodontus; species Heterodontus francisci. The sequence goes on along the minus strand of NC_090381.1, from coordinate 100,020,109 downwards.
TTGGCCATTATAAATTGTCACTAGTATAGGTAGGTGGTAGGGAAATATAGGGACAGGTGGGGATGTTTGGTAGGAATATGGGATTAGTGTAGGATTAGTATAAATGGGTGGTTGATGTTCGGCACAGACTCGGTGGGCCGAAGGGCCTGTTTCAGTGCTGTATCTCTAATCTAATCTAATCTTATCGAAAGCCTTCTGAAAATCCAAATACACCACATCCACTGGTTCTCCCTTATCTATTCTACTAGTTATATCCTCAAAAAACTCCAGTAGATTTGTTAAGCATGATTTCCCTTTCGTAAACCCATCCTGACTCTGTCCAATCCCGTTTATGCTTTCCAGGTGTTCTGCTATCACATCCTTTATAATAGACTATAATAGCATTTTCCCCATTATTGATGTAAGGCTAACTGGTCTGTAATTCCCTGCTTTTTCTCTCCCTCCTTTTTTAAATAGTGGGGTTACATTTGCCACCCTCCAACCTGTAGGAACTGCTCCAGAGTCTATAGAATTTTAGAAGATGACCATCAATGCATCCATTATTTCCAGGGCTACTTCCTTTGGTACTCTGATACTCAGGGGCAAATAATTAATGCAATTGTTATTGGGGAGGGCAAAAGAGATGTTTTTATTTATTTTACTTCAATTTCCCTTTAATTATTTAAATTTCCTGGTAGGGCTGACAGACGTTTAAAAATGCATCAGTGCCTGTGCACAGGCAGCTGACGACATTGCCAGGGATGGACTGCTCACCCCCTCCACAAGATTGGGGGCGTGGCCCGCCCCAGTTATTTAAATCGTGCCGCCGCACTTGGAATCGCAGTGGCTTTTGGCGTGCAGCCTGCGCGGGCAGTCCGCCATTTTTCACTCGCCGCCAATTTCGGCGGTGGACTCTTATAAAATTCAGCCCTTTGTTGGAGGAGGGGAAATTCCAGTGGCTTGAGAATGGCTCTGTCCTGGGTAAATTGGAATCAAAGATTAGCAGACAAAACTGTAATCGATCAATGGTTTGGGTACAGTTGAGGGACATTCCTATGAGGGGGAAAGGTAGGACAAACAAAGCCACAGCTTCCTGGATGATGAAAGAGATAGATAGTAAGATGAGGCAGAAGAAAGTGGCATATGACACATGTCAGGTTGATAATACAAGTGATAATACAAGTTGATAATACAGGCTGAATATAGAAAGCACATAGGGGAAGTGTAAAAGGAAATAAGAGGGGCAAAGAGAGTATGAGAAGAGACTAGCAGCTAACATAAAAAAGGGAATCCAAAAGTCTTCCATAGGCATATAAATAGTGTCAGGCAAACCCCGCACCTGCCAAGACTGAGGCACTCATTATTTCGCCACATGAACAAAAACCTAAAATTGCAAGCCCTGACTGGAAGGACATTTGCATAGTACCAGACAATGTTGAAACAATGAGGACCCAGTAGTTGTTTCCTCAATACACAGAAGTGGTCAGACCAGTTTTAGTCACATGTCTAACTGGCTGTTGCAGAGAATTTGAACTTCCAACAAAGGATTTGAAGAGAATGCCATGTGCTCATGGACTGAGAACATCTCCTCTCCTGTCTGCCTGCCTTCATTTTTTCCCATGGAACTGAATCTTGTGAAGACCCGTAAACTCACAGAGAGAAAGGTTTCCTACATGAATAAAGTTTTAAGAAGACTACTGGGCCCCAATGCAACGCAAGACCATATCTTCAATCAAAGACTACAGTGAGCTTGAGAAACGGTAACAAGATATTGCCTCAAACTGTTCTACTTATCTTCTGCTCTTTTCTATCCCAATCTGCATGTTCATATCACGTGTGCATGCTAGTGTGGGTGCTTCGTATATCCGTAGGCGTGAACCGTATTAGAGTTTAAGTTTAAGGTTTAATAAATTTAATCTTTCTTCTTTAAAACAAAGAAAGCCCCTGTTTGTGCTCATTTCTTTGCCTTATAATGGAAAGTTGTGAACAAGGATTCACAAAGGGGGAGCTAAAAACACAGTGTGTTTAAAATTAAACCCTGTTACAATAAGACCAGGTAAGGACAGCAAAAGACCCCTAGAGATCTTCCACATCTGGTCGTAACAATAGTAAAAGGGTAGTAAGAGGAAGAGTGGGGCCAATTAAGGACCAAATAAAGAGACCTGCGCGTGGAGGCAGAGGGCATGGCAGAGGTACTAAATGAGTACTTCACCTCTGTCTTTACCAAGGAAGAAGATGCTGCCCATGTCAGAGTGAAAGGAGGTATTTGAGATACTGGATGGGTTAAAAATTGATAAAGAGGTGGTACTAGAAAGGGTGGCTGTACTTAAAATGGATAAGTCACCAGGACTATATGGGATTCAAATAACAAAGAACAAAGAACAGTACAGCATAGGAACAGGCCATTTGGCCCTCCAAGCCTGCGCCAATCTTGATGCCTGTCTAAACTAAAACCTTCTGCACTTCCGCTGACGCTGAGGGAAGTATTGGTGAAAATTACAAGAAATTACAAAAGCACTGGCCATGATCTTCCAATCCTCCATGGTACAGGGGTGGTGCCAGAGGACTGCAGAACTGCAAATGTTCCAGCCTTGTTCAAAAAAAGAGTGTTAGGATAAATCCAGCAACTACAGGCCAAACACTATAACCTCTTTAACTTAAAAAAAGCCATCATGGATTTGTTAAAGGCAAATCATGTTTAACTAACTTGATTGAGTTTTTTTGATAAGGTAACTGAGAGGGTTGATGAGAATAATGCGGTTGATACAGTGTATATGGACTTCCAAAAGGCAATTGGTAATGTGCCATATAATAGGCTTGCCAGCAAAGTTGAAATCAACGGAATAAAAGGGACAGCATGGATACAAGTTTGACAAAGTGACAGGGAACAAGGAGTATTGGTGAACATTTGTTTTTCAGACTGGAGGAAGGTATACTGTGGTGTTCCCCAGTGGTCAGTGCTAGGACGACTGCTTGTTTTGATATATATTGACTTAAACTTGGGTGTACAGGACACAATTTGCAGATGACACAAAACATGGAAGTATAGTGAACTGTGAGGAGGATAGGGCAAAACTTCAAGAGAACATAGATAGGCTGTTGGAATGGGCGGACACTTGGCAGATTAAATTTAATGCAGAGAAGTGCAAAGTGATACATTTTGGTAGGAAGAGCAAGCAGAAGCAAAATAAAGTAAAAGATATCAAACAAGCAGTCGGACAATTTAGAGTGGAAGGGTTAAGACAGGTGGTGGTAAGGATCAGCTGGGTATCATCAACATATATGTGGAAACTATCGCAGTGTTTTTGGTTCGGAGTTACCAAGAGACAGTCTTCTTTCTCTTCTTTTGGGCCTCCTTATCTCGAGAGACAATGGATACGCGCCTGGAGGTGGTCAGTGGTTTGTGAAGCAGCGCCTGGAGTGGCTATAAAGGCCAATTCTGGAGTGACAGGCTCTTCCACAGGTGCTGCAGAGAAATTTGTTTGTTGGGGCTGTTGCACAGTTGGCTCTCCCCTTGCGCCTCTGTCTTTTTTCCTGCCAACTACTAAGTCTCTTCGACTCGCCACAATTTAGCCCTGTCTTTATGGCTGCCCGCCAGCTCTGGCGAATGCTGGCAACTGACTCCCACGACTTGTGATCAATGTCACACGATTTCATGTCGCGTTTGCAGACGTCTTTATAACGGAGACATGGACGGCCGGTGGGTCTGATACCAGTGGCGAGCTCGCTGTACAATGTGTCTTTGGGGATCCTGCCATCTTCCATGCGGCTCACATGGCCAAGCCATCTCAAGCGCCGCTGACTCAGTAGTGTGTATAAGCTGGGGATGTTGGCCACTTCAAGGACTTCTGTGTTGGAGATATAGTCCTGCCACCTGATGCCAAGTATTCTCCGAAGGCAGCGAAGATGGAATGAATTGAGACGTCGCTCTTGGCTGGCATACGTTGTCCAGGCCTCGCTGCCGTAGAGCAAGGTACTGAGGACACAGGCCTGATACACTCGGACTTTTGTGTTCCGTGTCAGTGCGCCATTTTCCCACACTCTCTTGGCCAGTCTGAACATAGCAGTGGAAGCCTTACCCATGCGCCTGTTGATTTCTGCATCTAGAGACAGGTTACTGGTGATAGTTGAGCCTAGGTAGGTGAACTCTTGAACCACTTCCAGAGCGTGGTCGCCAATATTGATGGATGGAGCATTTCTGACATCCTGCCCCATGATGTTCGTTTTCTTGAGGCTGATGGTTAGGCCAAATTCATTGCAGGCAGACGCAAACCTGTCGATGAGACTCTGCAGGCATTCTTCAGTGTGAGATGTTAAAGCAGCATCGTCAGCAAAGAGGAGTTCTCTGATGAGGACTTTCCGTACTTTGGACTTCGCTCTTAGACGGGCAAGGTTGAACAACCTGCCCCCTGATCTTGTGTGGAGGAAAATTCCTTCTTCAGAGGATTTGAACGCATGTGAAAGCAGCAGGGAGAAGAAAATCCCAAAAAGTGTGGGTGCGAGAACACAGCCCTGTTTCACACCACTCAGGATAGGAAAGGGCTCTGATGAGGAGCCACCATGTTGAATTGTGCCTTTCATATTGTCATGGAATGAGGTGATGATACTTAGTAGCTTTGGTGGACATCCGATCTTTTCTAGTAGTCTGAAGAGACCACGTCTGCTGACGAGGTCAAAGGCTTTGGTGAGATCAATGAAAGCAATGTAGAGGGGCATCTGTTGTTCACGGCATTTCTCCTGTATCTGACGAAGGGAGAACAGCATGTCAATAGTCGATCTCTCTGCACGAAAGCCACACTGTGCCTCAGGGTAGACGCGCTCGGCCAGCTTCTGGAGCCTGTTCAGAGCGACTCGAGCAAAGAGACAGTATGTAAATGAGAAATAGGAACGGGCCAAGGATAGAATCTTGAGTGAAACCAGACGTAACAGCGCAGGAACAGGATGAGAGACCATTGTAGGTGATACTCTGGCTACGAATAAATAGATAAAAATGAAACCAGGCAAATGCAATTCCACCCAGCTGGACAATGGTGGAGAGGCATTAGAAGAGAATGGCATGACCATCATGTCAAAGACTGTAGATAAGTTGAGAAGGACGAGGAGGGATAGCTTACCTTTGTCACAATCACGTTGGATGTTATTTGTGACTTTGGTATGAGCCATTTTAGTACTTTGGCAGGAGAGGAAACCTGATTTTAAGGATTCAAGATTGAACTTCCGAATCAGAAAAAAGCACAGAGTATTCATCTATCCTCAGTTCTCCATCATCCAAAACTGATTTGCTGTTCCCTATGCAACATTCTTGCCTTGCTCAGCATTATAGAAACCATCGTGTCTCATGCAATAATTGACCATCTAAATTTATGCCTATCATTTTAACCATCAATTTCATTCCTTATGAGATATTTATCCAGCTGCTTTTTGAAGGAATTAATCCACTCAGCCTCAGCAGCTTTTGCTGGGCGTGTCATATGCACTAGTCTGTGAGAAAAAGAAAGATTCTTATAGTTTTCAATCCTGTTTGAGGTTTATGTCACATACAGTACGCAGTTCAAGGTATGCAGCTGCAAACTCAGCCACAGGCTTCAGAAGATTCCCCCTCCAGCAACCAGACAGGAAATGGAATGCAGACAGTTCCCACGCATCCCAATAGCGAGCAGTGTGGAAGAATGAAATCGAAGGGGCAAAAAACACAACACAACTGATTTGCAGCAGAACAGGATACTGACTTGTTTGTGAGTGATGTTTGCACAAGTTGTGAATCGAATGCACAATTGCATGCGTAATGCATTAATTTCTATGGACCTGATGTGAACTTATCTATTTTACATCTTCTCAGATGCAGCAGTAACATACAGTGTAAATCAGGCCGGCGTTTCTCAGTTTTAGTCATGCTGATAGGAGGGAGTACAGTCAGGTCAGGGGAACATCTAGTTTTCAGCAGTCATATCCATACTGGAGAGAAGAGGAGGTAGTTGATGTGTTCCCAAGCCTCTGTCATTGTCTGTTTGTACCCCTCAGGTAGAAAGGTAGGAAGGTAATTCACGCTCAATTATATCCCCCATGATATATAGTATTAATGCTCAATTCACCAAGACTCTGCTGGAGAATTCATTTTATCTACAGGTGTTTGAAAGTGCAGAGAAAGATCCTGGCCTTTCTGTACCCTCCTAACAGTATGGTTAAGAATGAGGAACACCTGAATGGCATCAATCAAAGTTTCAAATCTAGTGTCTTACCACCCTCACCTATATACATAATTTAAAGTTTAAGTCAGAACAGAAAGCAAAATTTTTCCCTTGTTATCATAATATGTTTACTTTCCCCTATAGCGAACAGAAACATAAGAATCAGTTTAAAGCATCGTTCTTCAGTGCACGAGTCTCTCAATGTCTAACTATTGCTCTATCTATCATCAGATACACTTGCAACCCATCATTTTGGCATACTCCATGTGTTTGGATATTATATGGGCAATGAAGGTTATTTCAAAATGGAAAGAAAAGCTACAGGCATATCAGTGACAGATAATCCTTCATATAAAACATTATAAATATAGCTTTATAGCCAGCTGCAAAACAAAATGCTGAGGAATTTAAACACATGATACGAGGATTAAGTATGGGAAAAATGAGGAGAGGGTCAGCTTAACATAGTGGCCATGTATCTTGAGGAACATTAATGATATGGTTCACTTAACCTGCAGCAAAATGTTGGATAATATTGATGTGTAGCATTGATGCACTGTTCTCCAGGACTCTGCTGGGGAATTCATTTCATCTGTGAACTAATCAAATAATACTTTAGCTTTGCTGATCTGTCTTGCAGCTGCTTAGGGCAGTGCTGCTAAAAGAGTTCACAATATAATTGACTACTTTGCAAAGTCGGCATACCAGGCACAAGTACTGTAGAGCCTCCACAAAAGCACAAAGTTGTGAATTCTGTTGGCAAAATGCTTTCTTTGATCAAGGCTGAAGAGCTCTTGCTTGCTGCAATGCACTTTGTATCAAAGTTTTGAATGTGTTTCTTTTTTCCTTGATTTTTCTCCTCCTTTCCAAAAAGAAAGACTTGCATTTATATAATCCTCGGGACATCCCAAAGCACTTGACAGTCGATGTGGTACTTTTGATAGGTGCTCACTGCTGCAGCAGCCAATTCACACACAGCAAAGTCCCACAAGCAGCAATGTGATAACAAAATAACAGAAAATGCTGGAAATACTCAGCAGGTCAGACAGCATCTGTGGTGAGAGAGACAAAGTTAACATTTCATGTCAATGATCTTTCATCAGAACTGGAAAAAATTAGAGATGTAACAGGTTTTAAGCAGGTATCAAGACAGGGAAGGATGGGGGGGGTTTGGGCAGAAGGAACAAAAGGGAAGCTCTGTGATAGGGTGGAAGGCAGGACAGATTAAATCACAAAAGGGAAGATGGTACAAGGCAAAAGGGGATGGTAATGGAACAAGTAAAGAAACAAAAGATCATCTAGTGGAGGTGTAAATGACAAGAACAGAATCATTACCAACATCTGCTGTCCAAAAAAATGGGGGCAGAGGTTATAAACTAAAATTGTTGAACTCAATGCTAAGTCCAGAAGGCTGTAAAGTGTCTAATTGAAAGATGAGGTACTGTTCCTTGAGTTTATGTTGAATTTCTTGAGCACAATGTAGAAGGTCAAGGACAGAGAGTTGAGAATGGGAGTGGGCAAAGAATTAAAATGAAAGATGACTGGAAGCACAGGATCACACGTATGGACTGAACAGAGGGGTTCTGCAAAGCAATCACCCAAACATCTTACGTGTATCTACCCTGTTTATCCCTTTAATTATTTTGCAGGTTTCAATGAGATCACCTCTCATTCTTCGTAACTAGAGAATACAGGCCCAGTTTCCCCAATTTCTCTTCATAGGACAGTCCACCATCCCGGGAACAAGTCTGGTGAACCTTCATTGCACTCCCTCTATGGCTATATCTCATCCTAAAGACAGCACATCTGACAGTGCAGAGCTCCCTCAGTGGTGGACTGAGTGTCAGTCGAGATTTTGCACTCAGATCTCTGGAGAGGGAGACAAACCCACAACCTCATGACTCATTGGCAAGAATGCTACCAACTGAGCTATCTCTCACACTTAACAGTTTATGCTGTGACACCGTTCCAATGAGATTAGGCACATGTAGGCATCTCAAACCTGTGACTATTCTTCAAGTGTAAACTTATTCAATGAATGTTGGCAGGATATTCAACGGGTTGGGTTTCACAGTTGAGTGTGATCTTGTCCTCAACTGATATCTTTATGCTTCCTGTAGGGTTACTGAATATCAATCAGTAGCAGGAGCCCTGACCGATATTTTTCCCCTTTCTAGCTCAGGGGTAGTAGAAGCCGCTGAGGCACTCACTGTTAATATAGCACTTTCCTGCATTGTCTGCCTCCGATCCACACTGGATGGTGTTCATACCAAGTGAACAATCAGGAGAGCTTAGAATGTGCTCTTTGATAAGACAAAACACACTCATGCACAGAAAAATAATCACTTGAACATATTAATTCACAACTAAAGTATTATTCACTTGCAACAGGTTCCATGATTGCTGTAGATTTTTTATATTTAGATTATGATTCAACTGCTGAAATAATTAAGCAATAAAACATGCACATATGGGAACATAACCTAAGTAAATTGTTGATGAGTGAGTTGAAATGGCAAATGTACTAGGTACTTGTTATGGTCTTAACTCATATGCCGTCTTACAACCACATTTTAGTATGGTTATTACTGTGCTTAAAGGAACTCTGAAATGCTTATGCTGCCTCCAAGGTCCTTTATCCAATGAAAACAAGAAATGCTGGAACCACTCAGCAGGTCTGGCAGCATCTGTGGAAAGAGAAGCAGAGTTAACGTTTTGGGTCAGTGACCCTTCATCGGAACTGACAAATATTAGAAAAGTCACAGGTTATAAGCAAGTGAGGTGGGGGTGGGGCAAGAGATAACAAAGGAGGTCTAGATTGGACCAGGCCACATAGCTGACCAAAAGGTCACGGAGCAAAGGCAAGCAATATGTTAATGGTGTGTTGAAAGACAAAGCATTAGTACAGATTAGCTGTTAATACACTGAATATTGAACAGCAGCAAGTGCAAACCTGAAAAAAAACAGTGGGTAAGCAAACTGAACAAACTAAGATGAAATGAAAAAAATGCAAAAAAAAGATTGTAAAAAATGTAAAAAAGAATGTAAAAAAAAAGGAAGAAAAAAATAACTAAAAATGAAAGTAAAATGGGGGGCTGTCATACTCTGAAATTATTGAACTCAATGTTCAGTCCGGCAGGCTGTAGTATGCCTAATCGGTAGATGAGATGCTGTTCCTCGAGCTTGCGTTGATGTTCACTGGAACACTGCAGCAATCCCAGGACAGAGATCTGAGAATGAGAGCAGGGGGGAGTGTTGAAATGGCAAGCAACCGGAAGCTCAGGGTCCTGCTTGCGGACTGAGCGGAGATGTTCCGCAAAGCAGTCACCCTGTCTGCGCTTGGTCTCCCCAATGTAGAGGAGACCACACTGTGAGCAGCGAATACAGTATACTACATTGAAAGAAGTACAAGTAAATCACTGCTTCACCTGAAAGGAGTGTTTGGGGCCTGGGATAGTGAGGAGAGAGGAGGTAAATGGGCAGGTATTACACCCCCTGCGATTGCAGGGGAAGGTGCCATGGGACGGGGACGTGGTGGGGGGGGGGGGGTAATGGAGGAGTGGACCAGGGTGTCGCGGAGGGAACGATCCCTTCGGAATGCTGACAGGGGAAGGGAGGGGACGATGCAACTGGTAGTGGCATCACGCTGGAGGTGGCGGAAATGGCGGAGGATGATCCTTTGGATATGGAGGCTGGTGGGGTGAAAAGTGAGGACAAGGGGAACCCCGTCACGGTTCTGGGAGGGAGGGGAAGGGGTGAGGGTAGAGGTGCGGGGAATGGGCCGGACACGGTTGAGGGCCCTGTCAACCACAGTGGGGGGAAATCCTCGGTTGAGGAAAAAGGAGGTCATATCAGAAGCACCGTCATGGAAGGTAGCATCATCAGAGCAGATGCGTCAGAGACGGAGAAACTGGGAGAATGGAATGGAGTCCTGACAGGAGGTAGGGTGTGAAGAAGTGTAGTCGAGGTTGCTGTGGGAGTCGGTGGGCTTATAATGGATATTAGTAGACAACCTATCCCCAGAGATGGAGACAGAGAAGTCGAGGAAGGGAAGGGAAGTGTCAGAGATGGACCATGTAAAGGTGAGAGAAGGGTGGAAATTGGAAGCAAAGTTGATAAAGTTTTCCAGTTCGGGGCGGGAGCAGGAAACGGCACCGATACAGTCATCGATGTACCAGATGTACCCATCCACAGAGGCCCAACCAGTCCCCATCCACCACCACCCTCCTCCGCCTGGCTGAACTTGTTCTCACATTGAACAACTTCTCCTTCAACTCCACGCACTTCCTTCAAGTAAAAGGTGTTGCTATGGGTACCCGCATGGGTCCTAGTTATGCCTGTCTTTTTGTGGGATATGTCGAGCATTCTTTGTTCCAGTCCGACTCAGGCCCCCTCCCCCAACTCTTTTTCCGGTACATCGATGACTGTATCGGTGTATCGAGTTGGGGGAGGGGGCCTGAGTCGGACTGGAACAAAGAATGCTCGACATATCCCACAAAAAGACAGGCATAACTAGGACCCATGCGGGTACCCATAGCAACACCTTTTACTTGAAGGAAGTGCGTGGAGTTGAAGGAGAAGTTGTTCAATGTGAGAACAAGTTCAGCCAGGCGGAGGAGGGTGGTGGTGGATGGGGACTGGTTGGGCCTCTGTGGATGGGTACATCTGGTACATCGATGACTGTATCGGTGCCGTTTCCTGCTCCCGCCCCGAACTGGAAAACTTTATCAACTTTGCTTCCAATTTCCACCCTTCTCTCACCTTTACATGGTCCATCTCTGACACTTCCCTTCCCTTCCTCGACTTCTCTGTCTCCATCTCTGGGGATAGGTTGTCTACTAATATCCATTATAAGCCCACCGACTCCCACAGCTACCTCGACTCCACTTCTTCACACCCTACCTCCTGTAAGGATTCCATTCCATTCTCCCAGTTTCTCCGTCTCCGACGCATCTGCTCTGATGATGCTACCTTCCATGACGGTGCTTCTGATATGACCTCCTTTTTCCTCAACCGAGGATTTCCCCCCACTGTGGTTGACAGGGCCCTCAACCGTGTCCGGCCCATTCCCCGCACCTCTACCCTCACCCCTTCCCCTCCCTCCCAGAACCGTGACAGGGTTCCCCTTGTCCTCACTTTTCACCCCACCAGCCTCCATATCCAAAGGATCATCCTCCGCCATTTCCGCCACCTCCAGCGTGATCCACTACCAGTCGCATCTTCCCCTCCCTTCCCCTGTCAGCATTCCGAAGGGATCGTTCCCTCCGCGACACCCTGGTCCACCCCTCCATTACCCCCACCACCTTATCCCCGTCCCATGGCACCTTCCCCTGCAATCGCAGGAGGTGTAATACCTGCCCATTTACCTCCTCTCTCCTCACTATCCCAGGCCCCAAACACTCCTTTCAGGTGAAGCAGCGATTTACTTGTACTTCTTTCAATGTAGTATACTGTATTCGCTGCTCACAATGTGGTCCCCTCTACACTCGGGAGACCAAGCGCAGACAGGGTGACTGCTTTGCGGAACATCTCCGCTCAGTCCGCAAGCAGGACCCTGAGCTTCCGGTTGCTTGCCATTTCAACACTCCCCCCTGCTCTCATTCTCAGATCTCTGTCCTGGGATTGCTGCAGTGTTCCAGCGAACATCAACGCAAGCTCGAGGAACAGCATCTCATCTACCGATTAGGCACACTACAGCCTGCCGGACTGAACATTGAGTTCAATAATTTCAGAGTATGACAGCCCCCCATTTTACTTTCATTTTTAGTTATTTTTTTCTTCCTTTTTTTTTACATTCTTTTTTACATTTTTTACAATTTTTTTTTGCATTTTTTTCATTTCATCTTAGTTTGTTCAGTTTGCTTACCCACTATTTTTTTCAGGTTTGCACTTGCTGCTGTTCAATATTCAGTGTATTAACAGCTAATCTGTACTAATGCTTTGTCTTTCAACACACCATTAACATATTGCTTGCCTTTGCTCCGTGACCTTTTGGTCAGCTATGTGGCCTGGTCCAATCTAGACCTCCTTTGTTATCTCTTGCCCCACCCCCACCTCACTTGCTTATAACCTGTGACTTTTCTAATATTTGTCAGTTCCGATGAAGGGTCACTGACCCGAAACGTTAACTCTGCTTCTCTTTCCACAGATGCTGCCAGACCTGCTGAGTGGTTCCAGCATTTCTTGTTTTTATTTCAGATTTCCAGCATCCGCAGTATTTTGTTTTTATTCCTTTATCCAATGCTTTGTTTTCTATGCATGACTGAGGGATACACAATGGACATAACCATTGGACAGAGCATTATAACAGTGGACCTTACAATGGACAGCCAGGCTTCCAACAGATGTACCAAAAAACCAGACTCTTTGGAACAGATTTGCTATCAACAGTTCCCCTATAACAGACATATTTATTACGTGCATTCCCTTTGCAACATATAGATTTATTGTTGACAGTCTCTTATATAGCACTTCTTCACTGTTGCCAGGTCTTTTAATAGTTGTCTATTTTTGTAAAATGTACTGATTAGTAAATTATCAGTAGTTTCTGGGTCCCTTGCAACTTTCATATTAATTCATGCTCCAGTGCCTCTCCTCTGCTTTGACATATAGATAAGGGTAAGTGACTATTCCAGGTAGATACAATCAGCTCCCGAGCATCAGTATATAATGGCGATGAGAGTGACTGCCATTGACATCAAGGCAGCATTTGACCAAGTATGGCATCAAGGAGCCCTCGCAAAACTGGAGTCAATGGGAATCAGGGGGAAAAGTCTCTGCTGGTTGGAATCATCCCTAGCGCGAAGGAAGATGGTTGTGGTTGTTGGAGGTCAATCATCTCAGTCCCAGGACATCACTGCAGGAGTTCCTCAGGATAGTGTCCTATGCCCAACCATCTTCAGCTGCTTCACCAATGACCTTCCGTCCATCATAAGGTCAGAAGTAGGGATGTTCACTGATGATTGCATAATGTTCGGCACCATTCGTGACCCCTCCGATACTGAAACAGCCCGTGTCAGATTCAGCATGACCGGGACAACATCCAGGCTTGGACTGATAAGTGGCAAGTAACATTCATGCCACACAAGTACCAGACAATCACCATCTCAAACAAGAGAGAATCTAACCATCTCCTCTTGACGTTCAATGGCATTACCATTGGTGAATCCCCCACTATCAACATCCTGGGACCAGAAACTGAACTGGATTAGCCACATAAATGCCGTGGCTACAAGAGCAGGTCAGAGGTTGGGAATTCTGAGGCGAATAACTCACCTCCTGACTCCCCAATGCCTGCCCATCATCTACAAGGCACAAGTCAGGAGTGTGATGGAATACTCTCCACTTGCTTGGATGGGTGCAGCTCCAACAACACTCAAGAAGCACGACACCATCCAGGACAAAGCAGCTCACTTAACTAGCAATCCCTTCACCACCTTACACATTTACTACCTTCACCACCAATGCACAGTGGCAGCAGTGTGTACCATCTACAAGATACATGCAGCAAAGCACCAAGGCTCCTTTGACAGAACCTTCCAAATTTGCGACCTCTACTACCTCAAAGGACAAGGGCAGCAGATGCATGGGAACATCACCAACTGCAAGTTACACTGCAAGCCACACACCATCCTGACTTGGAACTATATTGCCATTCCTTCGCTGCCATTGGGTCAAAATCCTGGAACTCCCTTCCTGTTACAACTGTTGGTGTAACCCTATCCCAAGGATTGCAGCAGTTCAAGAAGGCAGCTCTCCACCACCTTCTCAAGGGCAATTAGGGATGGGCAATAAATGCTGGCATAACCAGCGATGCCAACATCCCATGAATGAATAAAAAAAAATACACACTAAGAAAATTAAGGGTAAATTTTCTGTTTCAGTGCTCTCAGCACATGAGAGGCGTGTGTGCAGCCCATTCCTTTTTTACCTGCTATTTTAACATGTCAATTAAATTAAATGGGTCTAAGATGGTGATAAAATGGTGTGCAGGATACTAAGTCCTATAGTGCCAATTTTAACCTAACTTGCACATCGGGAAACTGACAGGATTAGATGCAATGCTGGTTTTACACCCTGTCAATTTTAATCTCCATTGAATTCAGTTGAGAGCAATATTGGGTCGGGTGCAAAATGTGTGTTACCCTGATCTGTGGGTTTCCAGCCCAGAGAGTTAGGTTAAAATTTTGTTCAACAGACAGGTAGGTACATGGACGGGAAAAAAACCCAGAAGAAAATAATAGATATTTGCAGCAAGAAAGAAATAAAAAAAGATGACAGACAGCAAATGTCTTTGAGAGAAAACTGAGAGAGGGAGAGATAAACAAATGATGTAATAAATATGAATGGGAAAGATTTTTGGATCATCTCAGTTCAACCATTCCTTTCTCCCATCACAGCATCTAAATGGATCTTGAATTAATCCAAAGCTTTTATCTCCACTACTGTACCTGAAAGATCGGTCCAAATATTGGGCACTCTTTGCATGAAGAAATTGTTCCTTCCATCAACGCCAAATTGACCTTTCACCTATTTTCCTTGTTTTACTGTATTGACTTACCTGGAAATGCTGCTCAGATTTACTTATCCATACTGTTTAACAATTTTGATAATTTGTTAAGATTTCCCATGTTCTGACCGAACACTTTATCCTTCAGCTGTGGCAGGGTGGAAGCACTCTCAAATATAGGGAGGTTATGCTTCAGCTATACAAGGCATTGGTGAGACCAAATCTGGAGTACTATGTACAGTACTTATCTCCTTATTTCAGGAAGGATGTAAATGCATTGGAGGCTGTACAGAAAAGGTTTAGTAGACTAATACCTGGAATGGGCGGGCTGTCTTATAAGGAAAAATTGGACAGGCTAGGCTTGTATCCGCTGGAATTTAGAAGAGTAAGAGGCAACTTGATTGAAACATGTAAGATCCTGAGGGGTCTTGACAGGGTGGATGTGGGTTACCCTGATCTGTGGGTTTCCAGCCCTAGTGGGAGAATCTAGAACTAGGGGTCACTGAGGGGTCTCCCATTTAAGACAGAGATGAGGAGAAATGTTTTCCCTCAGAGGTTTGTGAGTCTTTGGAATTCTCTTCCTCAAAAGGCAGTGAAAGCAGGGGGGTGATCGGGGTAGGTGGAAATATGGAGTAATCAGTTCAGCCATGAGCTCATTGAATGGTGGAGCAGACTCAAAGGGCTGAGTGGCCTATCTTGCTCCTAATTCGTATGTTCGCCTCTGAGTCAAAAACCACAACAATTTGCATTTCTGTAGTGCCTTTATCATGGTGAAATGTCCCACGGTTGTGGGTGCACACTCCACCCCAGAAATCAGAGCACAAAATCTAGCTGCCACTTCCAGTGCAGTACTGAGGGAGTGATACCCTGTCAGTGGTTCTGAGTTTTGAATGCGATGCTAAACCAAGGCCCTGTCTGTCTCTTCAGGTGGACGTAATAGATGCCATGGCACTATTTCGAATAAGAGTAGGGTGTTCTCGCCCACGTTGTGGCCAATATTTATCGCTGAATCAACATCACAAAAAACAGATTTTGGACACCTTGCCATATGCAAATTGGCTGTTGGTGTACAATAAACAACAGCAACTTGCATTTATTTATTAACATAGTAAAAATGTTCCAAGGTGCTTCACAGGAGTGTTATCAGACAAATTCTAATACAGAATAAAGAGATATCAGGACAGATGATGGTCAAAGAATTCACTTTTAAGAAGTGACTTAAAGGAAAAGTGAGAGAGGTAGAAAGACAGAGAGGTTTAGAGAAGGAATTCTAGAGATCAGGGCCTAGGCAGCTGAAGTTTCATTTCCCTTAATCACTGCTTTTACTTCAAGGAAATATCATTTTTCAAAACCAAAAATGAAATTTAGGGAAATAAATAAACAAAGCCTTACCCATAAATCCATATCAGTTGTAATTGGTCCACTTGAACCACTTGATCATGGAAAATGGGACAACTGGACCAGTTGTACTGGTTCCAGTTGACTGCTTGTACTTGTTCCAGTTGAAAATTATATTGGCTCCAGTTGAGACCAGTGAACCTGGTTCCAGTTGAAAATTATCTTGCTTACAGTTGTGACTAGTTAGACTGGTTTCTGGCTCAGCTCGTTCCATTTATTTATTTATTTAGAGATACAGCACTGAAACAGGCCCTTCGGCCCACTGAGTCTGTGCCGACCATCAACCACCCATTTATCCTAATTCTACACTAAGCCCATATTCCTACCACATCCCCACCTGTCCCTATATTCCCCTACCACCTACCTATACTAGGGGCAATTTATAATGGCCAATTTAACTATCAACCTGCAAGTCTTTGGCTGTGGGAGGAAACCGGAGCACCCGGAGAAAACCCACGCAGACACAGGGAGAACTTGCAAACTCCACACAGGCAGTACCCAGAACTGAACCCGGGTCGCTGGAGCTGTGAGGCTGTGGTGTTAACCACAGCCAAAGTATTTGAAGCCAGAGTATTATTATTGTGATGCTGAAAAACACAAAACACAGTTACATAGCAAAATCCATGTTAAACACAGTACAGAAATCAAGAAATAAGTGAACACAGCAGTTAAAGTGCAAAAACATTATATTACAGCTGTAATCAAAATACAAAACTTAAACATTAATTACATTTAGACATTTGATGGTTCGCTGGATTTTGTTCTTCTATTGAGGTCTTGTATTTTCTGGGAGATGTAATTGCTCATCTTTCTGAGCTCTTTTTTGATAGGTTCCTCACTCATCCCCTGGGTTTGCAGGTGATGCATGAAGCATGCTGTAAATAAGAGAAAAAGATAAAGTCACAGACTTCCAAATCAGATGACAGAGGCCTGCCGAGCTCCTGTTGAGAGAGATTTGTGATGTTCTGGACTCTAATTAACTAATTAGTTAACTACAGACTCAAGATGAGGGCAGATTATTCAATGGTTCAGTCTCACTGAATGACTTAAGTCATTATGGAGGCAAGTTTAGCACTGCACCAAATGTCATAATGATCCATCACCTTCTGCTGAAACCCATAATGATTATACAGTGTTTTGAAAATTAATTATAAGAATCATTACCTTGCTATCAATCGCAGTATACAACTGCTTGCTGACCTTGGCATGCTGAATAAGAATTGAGGCTGGGGGTGGTGGGGGGTTGGAGGGGGCGCAGGCATGTCTCATACTATTTTCTGTTTTGTACTGGGGGTGCACCACCCACCTAGGCATGTCTGGGTCTCATGCTGTAACATGAGGAAAAATAATTGTCATCATTAATATATCAGAGTTGGGAGGCTATTTGCGCAACTTCAATTTACTCCATCATCTGTTTCTGATCAGACATAGCTGCAAGTAGAGGCCTGCTTTTAGGTCGGGAAAAAGAACCCGACCCGAACCAGACTGGACTACAGCGGACCCGACCCCGACCCGGCCCGACTCCCTCCTATTTTGCTCCAAGCCTGATCCGACCCGATCCCGCCACTACCCGACCCGACCATCCGTTTACTTACATTCCTGACACCGAACCTGCCGGAAGCTGCAGCGCATGCGCGATGACGTCATAGTGACGTAAGTCACTCTGCGCAGACTCAATTTCATCCCAGACTCCCAGCTCAGGTAAGTTTTTTAAAATTCCAGCAGAGCACTTACCGTGTGTGTCCGGCCCGACCCAACCCGACTCGACCTGGACTCGGCCCGACCCAATCCGAGCCCGAAAGCTGGCCCCGGAAGATGGGCCCGACCCGACCCGAACCGGACACATGTCGCCGGGTCCCGTTGGGTTCGGGTAGGGTAGCAGGCCTCAAGCTGTAAGGTCACTGACCTTAGCTGAGATCTTGGACAAGGCATAAAGTGCAACAGACAATGGTTTCAGTGCAACAAGTCAACAGAATAAATGCTGAAACAAAGTACTTAAAAATAGGTGATAATAGACACGCCGCTTTCTATCCTTGCTCCTCGAAGCTGCCTAGACACAGGTGATGTTGTCTTTGGTCCTTCTCAGATCTCTTCTTCTACTCTGGCTTCTTCTTTTGTGTGAGTCTTCTGTGGTTGTTCCTGTGTCTCCATCTCTGCCTGTGTGTTCTGAGGTTCTTAGGGCCCTGCTTTTGTATCTTTTTTTCAGAGCTGCCTATGTGCCAAAGTAGAGCATGGCTACCCGACCCGAACCCGAAGGGACCCGATGACATATGTCGGGATCGGGTCAGGTCGGGTCACTCTTCCGGGTCAGCCATTCAGGCTCGGGTTGGGTCGGGCTGGGTCGGACACACTCTGTCACCACCTCCAGTAAGTGGCTTCAATGTTAATGTACTTTTTGGACTTGAAAGCTTGTTTAGTTACAGCTTTTTAGCAACAAATTGAAAAACGGAAGCTAGGTTAACTGATGGTCGGGTCAGGTCAGGTCGGGCATGAGAAAAAAATTAAAGGGCTTGGGTTGGGTCGGTCTCGGGTCAGATATGGTTCTGTCGGGCTCGGGTCGGGTTTCATTTGCAGACCCGAGCTGGCCTTTATGCCAAAGTACAAATTCTGTGCAGCTTAGCACCTGTTCTTGACCTTATAACAATTGATACTTCGATTGGCTTCTCCTGTCTCACCCCAGACTTTATGGCAACATCTGATGCAACAGAACGTTCATAAAACATCTTTAAAAACTATTACTACAACAATCCTTTCAATAAAAACCTTTTCATAAATGACTTTAAACATATTTTACAGTCTATCCAATCAAAACATGAATTTAAATTTATTTACACCTTTTTAATCAGAACATGAATTTAAATATATTTTACACCTTCTCACAGAGCTGTATTATTCAGAGAAAGAGATACAGCAAGGCAGAATACAGTCTAATTCAATGGATATCATGTAGCTGAGCAGCTCTGAAAGAAAAAGATGAAAAAGTAGGGTCCGAAGAACCACAGAATACACAGGCAGAGACAGAAACGCATTGGGCATTTTTTTTAAAGCTGCAGCCTTACTGCTTTGATTAAGTTAATCCAGTTGAATCCAACTGGATTGACTATCAGTAATATTTCCCTGTTCAAAGATTCTGTCTGCCAACTGGTTACAGTTGAAGCAGCTATATGCCGACTGGCTCCACTTAATTCCAACTGGTTCCAGATGAACCAGTCAGCAAGCCAACAGGTACCAGATGAGCCCAAATGGTTCCAGTTAAAGTCGACTGGGCAACTGGGAACACCAAACGGTTGCCAATTAAGATTGCCAGTTATCCCAGCTGTATCCAGACAACACCAGTTGAGATCACTTACATGCGGTTGAGACCAGAAAAGACCAATTAAGACCTATTGACGTTTCCAAGTGGTTTCAGCTGGTTTGAAATAGTTTTGCCAGGCCAATGATGTTTCTTGGGAAGGTATAAATGTCAGTGAAAGCTGCCAGGTTTACTGCAGGGCAACTGTCATTTTCGAACTGCAAATAGTGCTTGTGCACATCTTGTAGGCCAATGGAACCTAAAAATACTTGTGGCGCGAGACATTTGCTCTTCTAATTCATTCACTACTTCACCTCTCCTACCACCATATGGTTCAAATGTCTGTACATTTTAGGAGAAAATGGTGAACTTAAAAGGGAAGGGTTTTTGACTTTGTGCTGTTGCTAATGGAGGAGAGATTTCCATTGTTTTCATTCCCATGTGATTGGTTCCAATGGGCGGAAAATTGTGGTCTGAATTCCTGCAATATCCCAATATGTTTGTTCTGTGTGCCAAGGCTCCCTACAGGTAGCATAATAACAATTACAAATGAAAATCTCCTTTTCCAAGTGTTTGAAGCCATGTAATATTTGTCATTAAATAACATCATGTTAATGCTAATCCTTCATCCAAAATTTCTTCCCCGGCTGTTTTTACAGAATTTTAAACCATTTGCTTTAAACAGGTTAACACTTAAGTTAATGTATCAGAAAAGAATTTCAGACGAACACATGGTATTGATCAGGGCCTTTTTTTTTTAACCATGAAAGGGATTCTGTTTGTTTCTTTTGCATGCATTCTATTTAGGACAGGATGAAATAGTTGGGCACGTTATGGGCTCATAAATAGCATGCTTTCAAAATATTTTCTGATTCCGTTCATATCATCACACTATTTTTCTTTTGTTTCTTACTGAACAACTGAATCCGGATCAAGTTTGAAGGTGCATTATGGGATTTTCAGCATGTGTGTGAGTTGGTGTCCTGAGGAAACATCCGCTGGAGGGGCTAATGGCATTTAACCTTCCATTAAAAGGCTAGATCTTCTTGCACCGTGTTTTCCATTTCTATCAATATGTCCTGGAGGTTGACTTTCTGCAGAGTTGTAGCTCATAAATAAGCTATTTTCCTGGCAGAAATTTTGCGTATCCCCGTACTCAGTGCAGGGAGTAAAATTCAATTTTTACATGAACACATTGTACTGGAGATGCAGTCAAATGATATCTATAAACCATTTTAAATGCAGCTCTAAAATATTATTGTTCATGTTATCTATAGAATAATAGGTGTGCAGGAGGGATTTACCAGGCAATGATTTCACATTCATAAAGTGTACAATCTCACGATGGTACTCCTTCATTCACAGGACAAAGAAACTGTATCATAGCTGTACTCATGCCAAGGCACTTTGGCTACTATAAGGCCATTTCTCCCCCCACCAGTGCTCAATAGCCAAACTGCTGCGCTAATTATCAATGGACCTGAATTCAGAGGCTTGGTGTGTTAAGTGTGTGTTTGTGTATGTGTATGAAACAGAGAAAGCGAGAGAGAAAAGGAGAGTGCAAGAGATTTATTTTAGGCAAGTTAAACAAAATCAGCATATTCATTTTGAAGTCACAATATTTGTAACAATAGTGAGAATGCATTTGTATGAATTTTTTATGGCCAGTATATTAGTGAGGGGATTATCTACTTATTTAAATGTGTTAGTGCCCTTGTTGTACTAATGCAAGCACCACTACTATGGCACTGTGACGTCAGCTCAATAGAGTGGCTTTATGGTAGTTCCGTAAATGCCCCCAACACAATTTTGACCCTTATAACAGTTATGGGTCCCCTTGCACTATTTTCAGCAGACCCATTCATGTGGTTGGAAATAGATAAAATAATTGGCTTGACACCTGCTTTAAAATATTTTTTTTTAAATGTATTACACAAAGGTGGAATTAAACCCATTGGAAAGTGCCACTGTTGTAAGGGGAGCATTTTCGGTGTAAAGTATTCAGCTTCACTCAGACTGATTTTGATGTAATTGCTGTTTTTGAGCAAGAGCTCTATGTTGGCTCTAAAAAACAGTAAATATTTACAAGAACACAAGAACTAAGAGCAGGAGTAGACCATACGGCCCATCGAGCCTGCTCCACCATTCAATACGATCATGGCTGATCTTAGGCTTCAACTCCACTTTCCCACCCACTCGCCATATCCCTTGATTCCCTGAGACACCAAAAAACTGTGTCGCCCAGCCTTAAATATATTTAATGATGAAGCATCCACAACGCTCTGGGGTAGAGAATTCCAAAGATTCACAACCCTTTGAGCGAAGTAATTTCACCTCATCTTTGTCTTAAATGATCGGCCCCTTATCCTGAGACTGTGTTTTAGATTCCCTGACCAGCGGAAACAACCTCACATTATCTACCCTATTCAGCCCCTTCAGAGTATTGCATGTTTCAAGGAGATCACCTCTCATTCTTCTAAACTCCAGAGAATATAGGCCCAATTTACGCAGCATCTCATCATAGGACAACCCCCTCATCCCAAGAACCAACTTAGTGAACCTTCGCTGTATTGCCTCCAATGCAAGTATCTTCTTTCTTAAATGTGGAGACCAAAACTGCACCAATTATTCCAGATTTGGTCTCATCAAAATCCTGTACAATTGTAGCAATACTTCCTTATTCTTGTACTCCAGTTCCCTTGTAATAAAGGCCAACATGAGATTTGCCTTCCTAATTGCTTGTTGTACCTGCATGTTAACTTTCTGTGTTCCTTGTACAAGCACTCCCAAGCCTCTTTGAACAGCGACACTTACAAGTTTCACACCTTCTAAAAAAATGTTCTGCTTTTCTATTCTTATGACCAAAGTGAATAACTTCACACTTCCCTATATTATACTCCATCTGCTATCTAGTTACCCACTCACTTAACCTGTCTATATCTCTTTGCAGCCTTTCTGTGTCCTCCCCACAGCTTACCTTTCCACCTACCTTTGTATCATCAGCAAACTTAGATACATTACTCTCTGTCTCTTCATCTAAATCATTAATATAGATTGTAAATAGCTGAAGCCCAAGCACTGATCCTTGCAGTGCTCCACTATTCACTGTCTACCGACTTGAAAATGCCCAGTTTATGCCCACTCTTTACTTCACTGCCAGCCCTCTAATAATATATATTATCCCACTACCAGTATAGGACCTATGACTCAGCACCATACAGAAGGGTGGTGAGGACTATGGCTTCATACACTCTGAGTTTGGTCCGTGCTCTGAGGCTGTGGTTGCTCCACACTAGTTTGTAGAGCCTGCCGAATGTACTGTTTGCTTTTGAGAGCCTATTGTTCACTTCCTTGTCTATGTTGGCATCAAACGCGATGACGCTCCTCAAATAAGTAAATTGCTTGATGGCATTCAGCTCGGTTCCCTCGATGACAATGCTTGGTGGTCTATATTCTTCTTGGGTAGGACTTCAGTTTTCTTCTAGCTGATTTTTTGTCTGAAGAATTGTGCCGCCTGGAAAAAGTGTGCTGTTATACGTTGCAGGTCTGACTGACTGTGGGCCAGGAGAGCACAGTTATCGGTGAAAAGAAGTTCACAGATAAGTTTTTCTTGTGTCTTTGTGTGAGACTGAAGATGCCTGAAGTTGAAAAGGCCTCCCTCAGTCCAGAAGTGCACATAAACTCCTTCCTTAATGTCTTCCAATGCCTGTTGCAGCATCATGCTGAAAAAGATGGTGAATAGGTCGGGGCCAGCACACATCCCTGATTCACGCTGTTGGAGATTCGGAAGGGACTTGAGAGGTCACTGATTTGCTTGACTTGTCTGTACTGATTTTCATGAAACTGCTTCACCAAGGCCAGGAACCTGGGTGGGTATCCAAGTTTTACAAGGATTTTCCGATGTCCATCTCTGCTCACGGTGTCAAATGCCTTGCTGAGGAACATAGGAAGATTGGAACAGGAGTAGGTCATTCAGCCCCTCGAGCCTGTCCTGCCATTCAATGAGATCATGGCTGATCCGCGGCCTAACTCCATATACCTGCCTTTGGCCCATATCCCTTAATATCTTTGCTTAACAAAAATTTTATCTCAGATTTAAAATTAACAACTGTTCTAGCTTCAACTACTGTTTGTGGGAGAGAGTTCCAAACCTCTACCACCCTTTGCGTGAAGAAGTGCTTCCTAACATCTCTCCTGAATGGTCTGGCCCTAATTTTTAGACTATGCCCCCTAGTTTTAGAATCTCCAACCAGTGGAAATAAATCTTTATCTAGCCTGTCTTTTCCTGTTAATATCTTGAAGGCTTCAATCAGATCACCCCTTAACCTTCTAAATTCTAGCGAAAACAGGCCTAATTTGTGTAATCTCCCCTTGTAACTTAACCCCTGCAGTCCAGGTATCATTCTTGTAAACCTACGTTGCACTCCCTCCAAGGCCAATATATCCTTCCTAAGGTGTGGTGCCCAGAACTGCTCACAGTACTCCAAGTGGGGTCTAACCAGGGTTATGTACAGCTGCAGCATAACCTCTGTGTCTTTATACTCCAATCCTCTGGATATAAAGGCTAGCATTCCATGAGCCTTTTTGATTATTTTCTGCACTTGCTTGTGGCATTTTAAAGATCTATGCACCTGAACCCCCAAGTCTCTTTGGACATCCACTGTACTTAACCTCTTCCCATTTAGAAAGTACCCTGCTCTATCCTTTTTTGGTCCAAATTAGATAACCTCACACTTGCCCACATTGAAATCCATCTGCCACAGTTTTGCCCATTCACCTAGTCTGTCAATATCTCCTTGCAATTTTACGCTATCATCTAGAGGTCTACACAAGTGACGGAGCTCACGACACTTTTCTTGTAATTGTCTGAGTGCAAATACTATGTCTGTGATGGCATGTACTCCTTCTGGAGCGCTTCCATCAGCACTGCCTCCGCAGCATCCTCAAGATCCGCTGGCAGGACCGCATCACAAACATTGAAGTCCTGGAAACAGCCAACATCACCAGCATCGAGGCCATCCTCCTGCAAAGCCAACTGTGTTGGGCAGGTCATGTTGCCTGGATGGACAACAGTTGCCTGCCCAAGATCGTGTTGTATGGAGAGCTGACCACGGGTAAAAGGAACAGAGGGGCTCCATACAAACGTTTCAATGACTCCCTGAAGAAGTCCCTCTCTGTGTGTCACATTGACCAAGACCAGTGGGAAGTGCAGGCCATAGATCGTGACGCCTGGAGATGCTACATCAGGAGGGCTACAGACACCTTTGAGACTGAGCGAAGAACCAGCATGAAAAAGAAAAGGAGAAGAAGGATAGATCCAATTGCAGCCAGCAGCGACTACACCTTCACTTGCACCTGCAATGGGAGAATCTGCCAGTCACGGATAGGCCTGACTAACCGCCAGCGGGCCTGCAACCGATGACTACAAAATCATCCTCTGTGAAAAAATGCCAAGAGATCCCACTACCAGCCCTCTATTAATGTATATATTATCTTACTGCCAGCACCGTATATATTACAACAGTGACTACACCTCCAAAAGCATTTAATTGACATTAAAAGTCCTAAGGATGTGAAAGGTGCTATATTAATGCAATTCATTCTTTTTTCTTGTTTCTTTCCTTCTTTATTTGCTTAGTCTAGATGTTACCTTCTCACCATGTGCTACATTGTTACTTTGCTACCATTATCTATTACCTATGCATTATCTCACTGTCAGCTCATTACTGCCCTACATATTATCTTACTGTATTATCCTAAATGTGCTAAATTACATTTCAGTTAGTGGTCTATTTGTAGATATATGAATGCATATGCACTAAACAAAAGCAAAGCATTTTTCAGTATTATTTTAATGTGGCATATATTTGCACAATGAACAGTTTTACTTTATCTTCCACCCTCCCTAACAGCCACTGAGAGAATGACTTTCCATCCCATGCCTGACGTTTATAATATCCTTTACATATTTGGTTGTATATTCTATCTCTCCCTTGCTTGTTCAAGATAACCCCACTTCCCAAATGAGATAATGAAATTTGATTTGCAACTGGGAACAAATCTATATCGCAATGTAGTAAACTGCAATAAATTGAAATTAAATTATAATTATCAGTAGACAAAATTACATTATGCAGTATTATAGATGTGACAGCTGTTAAGAGGGTTAAGCATTTATTATCAATCAGACATGATTTTTTTTTGTAACCCATCCAGCCAACTGCAGCTTAGATCTCAATTGGACTATTACTGTCCTGGCATGTTTTGACTACAACACTACAATGAACAGATGTTCCTTTGAAGTAAAGAAAGGCCACTATATTGACACTGTATGACCTAAAGAGGAGTGCTGGATTCATCGTAAACTTTGCAGTTATATTTATAAGTGCTATTTTATGTGCCACAGTATTTAACAGCCGTCTCCAGTGCTGAAAATAAAGATACAGGGCAGATTCTAACATTTCATTCGAATTCTTTTAAGAGTCATGACCGTTTCAATGGGGTTGGAATTCTCAATTGGATCCATAACCAAAACCCTAAAACAAAAGCAAAAAAAAATTGTATTTCAGTAGTTCAACCAAGGGAATAAAGTTGTAAAAAAAAATCTCATTTCCACTAATCACATTATGGAAACATAACAGTAATTACCAGTCCTACAGGAGTAGTAGCATTTTATGAATTCAATGTCTTAAAGTGCCTTATGGTACACTAATTTGTATTCAGTAGGAAACATAATTTCAGTCATTATACTTGCAATGTTTAATAAAAGGAAATTGTCACTAATAATTTTTTGATACTCCATAAAACAATTAAATAAAATACAATACTTTGCCAACATTGGATATCTGTTACAAGTATGTTGTTTAAACATCAGAGTCGAATAGAATCCTATGCAGATCAAAGGTCAAACTGACTATAACACTTAAAAGTGCCTTTTAAAAAAAACAGCAAATGTTGGACATCTGGTATAAAAATGCTGGAAATTCAAAGCAAGTGCTTTGGTATCTGAGTCCTGCTAATGGATCTCCATCCAAAACATTAACCTATTGTTTCCCTGTTAGGCGTTAGCTTTGGTTCAGTGGTAGCACTTTATCTCTGAAGGTCATGGGTTCAAGCTCCAGCCCAGAGACTTGTGCATGTAATCTAGGCTGACACTCCAGTGCAGTGCTGAGGGAGTGCTACACTGTTGGAGGTGCTGTCTTTCAGATGAGATGTTAAACACAGGCCCAATCTGTTCTCTCAGGTGGATGTAAAATATACCAAGGCATTATTCAACGAGCAGCAGAGTTCTGTCCGGTGTCCTGGCTGATATTTATCCCTCAACCAACATCTGTAAAACAGATTATAAGGTCATTTACCTCATTGCTGTTTGGGGAAGCTTGCTGTGCACAAATTCACTGCAATATTTCCCTACGCTGCAACTCCAAAAGTACTTCTTTGGCTGTGAAGCACCTTGGGACATATTGAAGCCAGGATAGGCACTATATAAATGCAACTTCCTTTTTTAGACGCTGATGGACTAGCTGCATATTTACTTTTTCGGTTTTTACTTAAATATAGCAATTGTTAACCTCCAGATCAAACCAATGAAACCGAATCAGAAATGATCAATGTGAAACTGATTTAACTAGAATTGCAGCAAAACGACAACAGATCGAGCCAATCTGCTTTTGAGGGCGATATTCTACTGAAGTCGGTGCAGTTTACACATCGAGTGAAAAGAGAGGTTTGAGCACATTTATCGTGCAGAATTAAATAGTGAAAAATTATTTTGACTAGCTGGTGAATTGACAACAAGGAGGCATAGGAGGTGATTATGGAGTGAAGCACATCTTGGGTGGGTGGGATGTTGGTGCATGCAGTCGAAGGAGTCAGCATGGGAGCTGTGCCATTTTCATGGTCGCCTCTTATTCAAATGAGTTTGGTGAGCTGCCAATATGAAATGTGTTCATTACAGGTAGCTCTCTAATCTGGAGGGTAAGAGAATCCAGTGGAAACATGGAGATAGGTCGGCACTTCCATTCCCCTCACTATTTTATTCCCAACACTGCTCAGTTTTTAAATGCAAATGAAGCGATAGGGACATGAAAATCGTCCCCCGGCCCCTCATAAACTCAGCATTAGAAGCATGAAGGAAGTGGTTACAATGAATGTTTATCATGCAAAAAGTTACTAGAATATGAAATGCTTTATAAGTGGCTCTTGAACTAAGTCAGTTATAACATTTGAAAGGATATAGTTGAGAAAAAAGTATTAAAGAGGGTGAAGAAAGGTGGGATGAAAGTGTATAGCTCTGACTTGGAGCTAGTACGTGCAGGGCCAGCTATTGACATTTGCAGCTAGTCTTATCAACAACTAATGAGAGAAACAATAGATTCATGTTTTGGATGGAGAACCCCCCTGCACCCCTCCAGCCCCTGCCACCTCTGCCCCGCAGCAGAACTCAGTTGTTGAAGGACTTGCTTTGTATTTCAGCATTTTTTGTTTGGATATTAGCTTTCCAGAATTTGTAGTTCGTTTTTTAAAAAAAAACATCTGGCATATTTAAGTAGTTTAATTCATTTGCCCTTTGATTCAATGGCCATACTCTTCTTCATAGCAAGGCACGACACTATTGCAGATAACCTCCATATAATTAAACCAAAGTGGCCAACTAGGCTGACAACGTTTGAAACATATCAACTGAAGTCATATTGTGCTCGTGTATAGCATTGAGACTGCTGTTAATTTTGACTGACTCTGTTAGACCTATAAATTCAGAAGTCTATCTGAAAAAGTAATTGTAGTAATGATGCACTCTAGCCCTTAGCATATAGAATGATACATGTTTACTAAATATACTGTTGATTTCTAACTATAAGACAACAATAATGTACAAATCCACAGGATGACCAAGCAAGAAATGCTTGATTATTTAATGATATATAATTAAAACGTCTGCCAGCTACAGTTTGGATGTAGGCTAGACATGTTAATATTTATCCTGGTAAAATAAGAAATGAATAATTTTGGTGCAACTCACTGGTTCTGCTTGTAAGTATGAAACCTAGGGCGTCCTGCCAAAGAGGTTTTGGTGAGTTGCTGGAATGAGATCTGTAGATAGTGCAAACTGCAGTTATAGCATGCTGGTGGTGGAGGAAGTGGATATTTAACCTAATGGATGAGGTACTGATCAGGTGGACTTTTTTTCAATTTGGGAAGTAGAGAACACTACACCACACTCCTGACTTGTTTCTTGGTGGAGTCAGGAGGTGAGCCATTTGCCTCAGAATACCTTACTCTAGTAACAAAAGCATGTATGTGGCTGGTCCACAATGATTTTCTGGTCAATGATGACCCCCAGTATGTTGATGGTGGGGGACTTGGCAATGGTAATGCCACTGAATGCCATGGGAATGTAGTTAGGTTCTCCCTTTCTAGAATGGCCATTGTCTGGTACTTGTATGGCATAAATATTACTTGCCAATTATCAGCCCAAGCCTGAATGTTCTCTAGCTCCTGTTGCATGTGGGCAAGGGCCACTTCATTACCTGAGGGAATATGAATGGAATTGAACATACTGCAATCAGCAGTGAACATCTCAATTTCTGAACTTAAAATGGAGAGAACGTCATTGATGAAGCAGCTGAAGATGGTTGGACATAGGACACTGCCCTCAGGAACTCCTGCAGCAATGCCCTGGGACTGAGATAATTGGCCTGCAACAACCACAACCATCTCCCTTTGTGTCAGCTTTGAAAACAACTACTGGAGCATTTGCTCCCCGACTTTCTTTTATTTCAGTTTTACTAGGGCTCCTAGGTACCGACTTGGTTGAACAATGCCTTAATGGCAAGGGCAGTCACTCTCAGACAAAACTCCATGTTACAGGTTGGATGGTAACATTATTTAGGTTGTTTAAATTCAGGGATTCCCCCTTTCAAAGTTTGAGACCCTGCTGGGATCAGGGGAAAATGTTTGTTATATTATAACTCTACACCTATAATGATGGAGTTTGTAATAATGAGGTAGTGCTTTATTGCATTTAATTTAACAATAGCTCTAGGGTTTGTTGTGTGAGAACATTCTGCAAAGACAGTTGTACATGTTCCTTAGGAAACAAAAATCTTCCCAGGGCTATACAATCATTCCATGTGACATTAATCGATTCTGCAGTTGCTTCCCACTTTCTTGGATTGCCTTGAAATTTTACCCTTTTGTTTGTTACTTGAATAAATATCAAAATGCCATGGATCTGGCTGTTGCAATGATACAACACTGGCAGTAATGCATACCACCTGTTATCTAATATATACATTGGGAGTGATAGTAAAGGCTCCAGCTCAAAATAGTCACATGAATAGGCCACCCATTCCATACACCGCTTTTGAAGCTGTCACACATCACTCACTTCCAGAAAATCAACTCACAACATAACTTCTCAGCCATGTGTGTACACGTAGTGAGAGATTGCAGAACTCTGAGATGCAGAGGGATCTGGGTTTACTTGTGCATGTATCGCAAAAGGTTAGTATGCAGGTACAGCAAGTAATTAGGAAAGCTAACAGAATGTTATCATTTATCATGAGGGGAATTGAATACAAAAGCAGGGAGGTTGTGCTTCAGCTATACAGAGCATTGGTGAGACCACATCTGGAATACTGTGTACAGTATTGGTCTTCTTATTTAAGGAAGGATATAAATGCATTGGAAGCAATTCAGAGGAGGTTTACTAGACTAATACCTGGAATGAGTGGATTGTCTTATGAGGAAAGATTGGACAGGCTAGGCTTGTATCCGCTGGAATTTAGAAGAGTAAGAGGCGACTTGATTGAAACATATAAGATCCTGAGGGGTCTTGAAAGGGTTGATAGGGAAAGGATATTTCCCCTTGTGGGAGAATCTTGAACGAGGGCTCACTGCTTAAAAATAAGGGGTCGTCCATTTCAGACAGAGATAAAGAGAATTTTTTTCTCTCAGAGGGTCATGAATCTTTGGAACTCTCTTCCACTAAAGGCAGTGAAAGCAGAGTCTTTGAATATTTTTAAGGAAGAGGTAGATAGATTCTTGAAAAGCAAGGGGGTGAAAGGTTATTGGGGGTAGGTGGGAGTGTGGAGTAATCAGTTCAGCCATGAACTTATTGAATGGCGGAGCAGGCTCGAGGGGCTGAGTGGCCTACTTCTGCTCCTAATTCGTATGTTTGTATGTATGTGCATACACACAAAACAAGTGATGCCAAGCCATTTTCTCTCATAGTCTACCTCTTTCTCACAGGCAATTTCTAAAGCTGGTTTCCAATTCTCTCTTAGTATGAAATGAGGTATTTATTTGACATTTGCAAGCTGATACACTTGCTAGGTATATTTATTGGGGTTGATATTAACCCTGCCTGTCTGGGATAAACCGAGCAGAGGGGCGGGCAGTTAAAATTGTCTGGGTGACTTACCTGCTGATGTCCAATCTGATTCCCACTGCCTCCAATTTTAAACTGCTCTTCTGAACAGGAAGTAAAGGCACCCACTTGAAGCCGAGGGGTTCATCGTTAAATATGCAGGTAGGGGTCCAATTAAACTATTGGGACCAAATCACAATTTTAACTCTGATCTGGGCAAGGAAGTCCATCTTTCCTGCAGTGAGAAGTGGATTGGAAGCAGCTGAGGCTGTTCAAGGTAAGATTTTTTCTTGCCTTTGTGTGACTAAGAGGAGCAGGTGAATTCCTCCAGTCCCAGAAGTAATATTTAGGCCTGCTATGCCCTGCACTCCCCTCTTCCCCATTATGTACCACAAGACTACCTCCCTCATGCACCACACCTGACTACCACCACCACACTTTGCCTGAGTGCCAGGAGGTGTCCAACGGCCCAGATTTCTGCAGGCCAGCAACTGCTTCCTGCCACTTCTGTTCTGTTGCATGCTAATGAGTCCTAGTGATTAAAGTCATGGCCTTTTTGTACCATGACTGGAACCAATGTTTTCCCACCAGAAAACTGTTGACATTTAAAACCCCATTTTTTTAAAAAAGAGTTTTGCATCTGGTGTGTGCCTATCAGAATGCAGGGTATCATACTTGAAAATAATCACAATTTCATTTTCATTGATTTCAATGAACATCAGGCGGTTTCGCTAATGCCTGCCAATCCACCAGTGTTACATGCAGGCAGCAAGTTGAAATCACAATTATCCCTTTTGTGTGCTGAAAGAGTTGGGCCCAGTTAAATACTGGTCTGCTTTAGAACAAGAATAATACATTATGCGTTCCACAGTAAAACTCTCATTGTGTGCACTCCAATTCACCATGAACACTACCTTTGGAGACCTGCTGTCTGTGTATAAAGTTATGATTTTGTGGTGAATCAAAGGTGAAATTAAAAGCATATATCATAGTATTTATTGAATTTATTAACAACAATCATTGCTTGTTTTATTTACACCATGTGTGGGCTCGTCCACACTGTTTAATTACTGGTGAGGTGAAATTGCACAATGCAGTACTAGGGTCCAAGCCTTTAATGTATTTGTATGAAACTCATTTGTATGCTATTTTAATAGCAACATTAATCCATTCAATGTAAAGTGGTCAGCATGCTATTAAAATACGGGATTGAGAAGTTAGATGTAAGCACTTTAAACATTCACATGCGAATATTGCAATTTTACCCCAGAACGGTCTATGAATCTTGGGCACCAATATTGAGGCTAGTTTTGAACTGTTAAATTGCTGCAACTAATCATCTTCTGTTTTCCTATCATCCTGCTCCCCACTGCTTGCTGAGGTTTTCAACAACAATGACTTGCATTTATGTAGTACCTTTAACAGAGTAAATCATCCCAAGGCACTTCAACAGAAACATTATCAAACAAAATTTGACACCGGGCTACAGAAAAAGATATCAGGATGGATGGTTGAAGGCTTTGTCAATGAGACAGGTTTTAAAGAGCGTCCTAAAGGAGGAGAGAGATAGAGCAGTGGAGAAGTTTAAGGAGAGAATTTCATAGTTTGAGACCTAAGCAGCTGAAGGCACAGCAGCCAATAGTGGAGTGGTTAAAATCGGGACAGTTCTGATGAAAGGTCACCGACCTGAAACGTTAACTCTGCTTCTCCCTCCACAGATGCTGCCAAACCTGCTGAGTATTTCCAGCACTTTCTGTTTTTATTTCAGATTTCCAGCATCTGCAGTATTTTGCTTTTATTTTAGTGGTCAAAATTGGGGATGCACAAGAGGCCAGAATTGGTCGGGGTTATACGCTTAAGATATCTACAATAGTCTATGGAGGAGACCTTCAACAGGGTTTTCTTGATAAATGCTTATGGACTAAAAATTGGCTTGCTCTGGTTTTCAGGTGCAAGGGTCACAATTTGTGATCAGCTGGCACCCAGCCCCATTGAGGCAGGCAGAACACACACATCACTCTGCCTCCTCATTTGAATTATTGTAGTGTTCAGCAGAGTGGGATCCACACTGCTGGCTGGCTGAATGCTCAAAATGGGACCCAGCAACGTGTGTGGTTAGCACGTGTTCCAGGTAACCTGCACCTCTTAAAAGGCAGTCTGCCCCTCTTAAAGGGGAGCTACGCACATCACACAGAAGCTATCACTGACTGCTTGTTGTGCAAATGGCTGTAAGTGGCTGAGCGATCACACAACCAACAGATCAGAACAAAACTCTGCAGTCCTACTATATCCGGATGTGAATGGTGGTGGACAATTAAACAAGTAACTGAAGCAGGAGGCTGCACAAACATCTCCATCCTCAATGATGGGGCAGCCCAGCACATCAGTGCAAAAGACAAGGCTGAAGCATTTGCAAACATCTTCAACCAGAAGTACAAAGTGGATGATCCATCTTGGCATCTTCCTGAGGTCCCCAGCATCATAGATGCCAGTCGTCAGCCAATTTGACTCACTCCACATGGTATCAAGAAACAACTGAAGGCACTGGATACTGTAAAGTCTATGAACCCTGACAACATCCCGGCTATAGTACTGAAGGCTTGTGCTCCAGAACTAGCTGCGACCTTAGCCAAGCTATTCCAGTACAGCTACAACACAGGCATCTACCCGACAATGTGGAAAATTGCTTAGGTATGTCCTATCCACAAAAAGCAGGACAAATCCAATCTGGCCAATTGCCGCCCCATCAGCCTTTTTTTTATTCTTTCATGGGACATAGGCATCACTGGCTAGGCCAACATTTGTTGCCCATCATTAAGTGCCCTTGAGAGGGTGGTGGTGAGCTGCCTTCTTAAACCACTGGAGTCCATCTGGTGCTGGTGCACCCACAGTGCTGTTAGGAAGGGAGTTCCAGGATTTTGATCCAGCGACAGTGAAGGAACGGCAATATATTTCCAAGTCAGGATGGAGCGTGGCTTGGAGGGGAACATGCAGGTCGTGGCATTCCCATGCATCTGCTGTCCTTGTTCTTCTAGGTGGACGAGGTTGCGGGTTTGAAAGGTGCTATCGAAGGAGGCAAGGTGAGTTGTTGCAATGCATCTTGTAGATGGTACACACTGTTGCCACTGTGCATTGGTGGTGGAGGGAGTGAATATTTAAGGTGGTGGATGGGGTGCCAATCAAGTGGCTGCTTTGTCCTGGATGGTGTCGAGTTTCTTGAGTGTTGTTGGAGCTGCACCCATCCAGACAAGTGGAAAGTACTCCATCACACTCCTGACTTGAACCTTATAGATGGTGGACACGTTTTGGGAAGTCAGGAGATGGATTACTTGCCACAGAACTCTCAGTCTCTGACCTACTCTTGTAGCCACAGTATTTATGTGGCTACTCTAGCTCAGTTTCTAGTTAATGGTAACCCTCAGAATGTTGATAGTGGGGGATTCAGCAATGGTAATGCTATTGAATGTCAAGGGGAGATGGTTAGATTCTCTCTTATTGGAGATGGTCATTGCCTGGCACTTGTGTGGCATGAATGTTATTTGCCACTTATCAGCCCAAGCCTGAATGTTGTCCAGGTCTTGCTGCATATGGACACGGACTGCTTCAGCATCTGAGGAGTTGCGAATGGTGCTGAACATTGAACAATCATCAGCAAACATCCCCACGTCTGACCTTATGATGGAGGGAAGGTCATTGATGAAGCAATTGAATATGGTTGGGCCGAGAAAAGTATCCTGAAGAACTCCTACAGTGATGTTCTCAGGCTGAGATGATTGGCCTCCAACAACCACAACCATCTTCTTTTGTGCTAGGTATGATTCCAACCAGTGGAGAGGTTCCCCCTTGATTCCCATTGACTTCAGTTTGGTTAGAACCCCTTGATGCAACACTCGGTCAAATGATGCCTTGATATCCAGGGCAATCACTCTCATGTCGCCTCTGGAGGTCAGCTGTTTTGTCCATATTTGGATAAAAGGCTGTAATGAGGTCAGGAGCCTCTTCTCGATCATCAACAAAGTGATGGAAAGTGTCGTTGACAGTGCGATCAAGAAATAGTTACACACGAATAATCAGCTCACTGATGCTCAGTTTGGGTTCTGACAGGGCCACTCGGCTCTAGGAGGAGTCCAGCTCCAACATGACACAGAGCATCGTGGACAGCCAACCCTTTCCAGCGTGGAAGTTGTGGCCAACTCCATGACAACACTTGCGGACCCTGCTATGATGCAGTGTCTGGTGGCTGATGTCTCAGCTTCCACTGCAGAACATGCAGAAGCCACCCAATGTCTGAGTGCTGCGGTGGAAGCTCAGATGGAGGTTATGAGATCCATGTTTGATGGCATATAAGTTCAGACTGCTGCTATCATGGCTGTGAATCTCAGTGCTGAAACTAGCATGCAGATTCTCACAGCAGTCCAGCAATTTGTCCTTCAGTAGATTACCAGGATTGCTGAGGCACCACTCCGGGAGGAGTGCCAGTGGCTCCATGGTGCATGAATCTGCTGTTTTCTCTCAGCATGACAGCATTTGTGCTCCCACCACTGCCACTCCACCAGAGTCCCTGCTGTTGCCTCTCTGCGAACCAGCCCAGACTGCTGCTGCCCATGCCAAGGTGATGCAGTCCAAAGCTGGGCTTTTTATAACCAGACCTGCTCAAGGGTGTCCTGTGAGGCCATCTGCAGTCTGCCCCACTGGAATTCAGCAGCCTTTCACCAGACATGCTACAGCCATTGGGGTAGCACTGTGTAGGAGCACAATAGGCCAGGCAGAGGCACCTGCAAGACAGGCACTAAAGGAATGCACAAGGGTCATGAGTTGATTTTTGTTTGTATTATTGTATGTGTTGTTGGATAAAGTTTGTGGTGTTTGGGCTGGAAATATCTCTTATGGAGATTACTTAATTGGTCATGTTGTCTCCTCCTTTCATTCATAACACCTCCCAACAGAGAAGGCAGTATTACAATATGATTAGCTCTTACCACATACCACCCTCCCTCCCCCTCTTAAAACAAAATGATTACCTTACTATACAATATGACTCAACCAATCTCAACAATACCTGCAATTTACCAGGTTGGGTTGCATTTTTGCTTTTCCTGTAATCACAACCAATTCATATATGACTGGTACAACCAGAGTAAATTACCCCTAAAAAATAATCTTTTGCCTCAACACCAATATGTGTATAATGAAAACCATCATTTGACTTGAAGTAATTAAAA
Organism: Heterodontus francisci; assembly: GCF_036365525.1. NCBI lineage: Eukaryota > Metazoa > Chordata > Chondrichthyes > Heterodontiformes > Heterodontidae > Heterodontus > Heterodontus francisci. Next base: position 99,984,150 of record NC_090381.1, on the reverse strand, counting down.
GAACAACTTCTTTTCTGAAATAACACTGCAATATGTATCTTGTGTTTTGTGTACCATTTGCATATAGACGATATCTAACTGCACTACTTCAAGTATTTCAGTCTAATGGCCTTTGATTTGCCGAAACAAAATAATAAAAAAATAACAGTACTTAACCTCTCTTGGATTGGGAAGTAGGCTTATACTGCCAATTTCCCAATTCCTCTTTAACTTCTTGCTTCTTCCTTCCTACATGCTCTCAATTAACATATCTGACTTCTTTCTCTTTCTGTATGGGTATCTTCTTCCATTTCTATTTCCGTGAGCTTGACTTTGCTCTCTCAACATCTCTGACTGTGTCAAACCTGAACTTTGACTTCTAACTCCACCTAATGGTTGGGACTGTGATATTGACTGATTAGACTTAATCAAAGCCCCTGGTTCACTTTGTTCTAACGGTGAATTCTGTGATACTGGCAGACTTTCAGTTTCTTTGTGACTTTCCCTTTCTTCCTGACTTCCACTTTGGACTGTAGGAGGAATTTGGATTTCTTCATTCAAGCAAATGATCTACATGGCACTGATGGAATCTCTCTCCAATCTTCACTAGATACATGAATACACCTAGTCTCTTTACAACAACTCCAAACATATACTTCTCCTTACCATCTCATGATCTCATGTTTTCCATCATGATCTCTGGCCAGCACTGAACTTTCTAAGTTTCATGCCTGGTATATCATGATTCATCATCACTTTGTCTTAAGGTGAGCTGCCTGTTGTAGACTGTGGGGTCATTCTTTAAGAGAACAGAAAATTGTCCAGCCTATGTCAAAGGGAAACATGGGAATCACTGCTTAGCTTGTCACCTAGCAAATACTTTTGCAAAGACCTCATCACAATCTGCACACTCCTTTCTGCAGCACCATTTGATGCTAGGTGATATGGTGGTACCAGAGTGTGTTTGACTCCATTCTTACTCAGAAATATTCTGAACTCTTCTGATGTAAACTGCAGGCCATTGTCTGACAACAACTCTTCCGGCAACATATAAATTGCAAACCAACTTCTCAAAACCCCAACAGTTTTGGCACTTGTGGTATTGTGCATAAACTCAACATTTATCCACTTGCTATAGCTATCTACCAAAACATAGTACTCTTTCCCCTTCACTTCAAAGAAACAGTGTAGCTGCGTCTTCCAGCAGCAGACTGGAGGTACAGTGCTCTAGACAGGTTTAATGGCCATTCCTGCCTGCCTGGCTTTAACTACATCCACAGGCCAGCCTTTGGAGGGGATCCCCCTGCTCGCCCCCCCTTCCCCCCACCACAATGGTGACCCAGCTGTTGAGGCCATTTTTTATTTTAAGTTTAAAAACTTGGAGAGAGGGTGCATCCATCTTAGGGTGTCCACTTCCTCACAACTGCAAAGCCATCCTACCACTGCCTCCGAGCTGGAGAGCCTCCTATTGGCCCTCCAGCTTCGAGCCCACCTTCCATCCTTAATTGGACAGCAAGGAGAACCTCTGGCCACTAACTGGCCAATTCGGTGAAAATCACAGATGAGTGACTGATCCCTACATAGTGTGGGCTTCTGACCCTCATATGAGGCTCCTGAAGCCCATGGCCCATATGCTTACATTGCATATGTGGATAAATGTTGCCACTGAAAGTTAGGTCCTGTCTATTACAGTCTGAATTTTTAACAGTGACAAGTCTTAATTACTGTCAAGCCACCTCTCTAGCACTGAAAATTTACTTCTATGAGTGTGCAGTCTCATTCCTTCATCTATTAATTGTTGTTGGAGAGTTTCTTTTAAATTTAAATAAAAGTTTTTGTTTTACTTTTTCTTTCTACCTCTTTTGTCTCTCTCTTTTAATGCTATCTTTCTTCCCCTCACTTTATCTTGCTTTCAGTATCTGATTTGATGTTGAATTCATTATTCTAACTTACTATTCCTAGTTCAGACTCTGTGTTGTTTATTCTATAATCTGATTTGTTAAGGAGATACACAGTTGTTTGACCTGTTCACATAGGTCCCAGATGCCCCATGGAAGGTCCTGCACTGTTTCAGTGTCCCACTTGCAGCAACTTGGCATGCAAAAGCTCACAGAAATTAAATGGGCAAGGGGAAGTTTAATGAACAATAGTAGCCATTTGTTCACTGTTTGCAGTAAATTCTGGCCCATTATGTGCTATAGTTTCCATATGGGCACTTTTTTCCTCTCGTTGCTGTAGTTGTTTATATTTTTGGTACTCTATGAACAAGAGGAGATCATTTTTAGGCCATAATAATGTAGGTCAATGGAAATTTTTGAAAGTGAATAGCTTTCCTCAGAGGTTCACCACTATATTTCCTTAGTGAGGCAAAATTGCACACGCTTGTAAAGGAAGTCATATATACAGCACACTTCTGCTAGGACTGTTATGACAAAGTTGGACTATATGAACTGGTGAGGAAAGAAAGAAAAGACATAGCTCATTAAGCACTAGTTCGCATTTGTTACTGTTTAGTTTATGCTGGTTATACTTTTTTTGCACAGAAACAGTAATTCTGTTTGTCAATTTAGAAATAATTTGGAGAAGACAACAACCTCATCTAGTCAGATCTGACTTTCATTTGCAAGCAGCTGAAGCTGTCCAATTCTTGAGGGCTGCATTATGCAAAGCAGTGATTAACCTAATATTAATTGCAACCCAACCCCTGTAATCATAAAAATGCAAAATACCACAGATGCTGGAAATCTGAAATTAAAACAGAAGATGCTGGAAATACTCAGTAGATCAGACAACATCTGTGCACAGAGAAACAGGGTTCACATTTCAGGTCAATCTCCTTTCATCGGAATGAAATGTAAAAGTACTAATGAAAGGCCATCAAACGGAAATGCTTAGCTGGATTTGTGACCCTGACATTGGGACCAAATGGGGAATCCTGAGCCCACTTTTGCCGGCAGCGAGACTGGCGGAGCAATCTTAAGAGGACCTCAGCTCTGGAGCCCCACTGGGAGAGGTGGATGCTGCTGAGGCAGGTCGGAGACTGCGAAGGCGTCTCAACAAGGAGGAGCTCACAGATGTATTGATGAACTGAGAAACTGATGAGGGTCCGAAGCCACTGGTTCCCTCAGAACAGAGGTGAAACCCCTCTGGAGGATTAGTTTGGGCCACAGGCATGGGTTTTCCTGCCTACGACTCATCATGGAGCCCCTGGCTCCGAAGATCCCCCCAACCTGCTGCAAGGGGGCCACCAACACTGAGCTGATGGCCTCTGCATGTGGTGGAGGGGCCACTCCACTGGTGGCAAAATGCTGGCAGGGCCACAAAATTGTCCTAATTAGGGCATTAATCGTTCTAATAGGCTGCCCATCTCCATGGGAAACATCCTCCTGCAGCGGGAATGTGTCAGGGAGCTGTCCGAACGTGCTTCCCACATTTTCCCAGCACCCTGCCTCCAACCCTTTGTCACAGGATCAGGAAATCAGTCCGTTAAGTCTGTTTCTCTCTCCACCGATGCTGCCTGACCCGCTGTGTATTTCCAGCATTTTCTGTTTTTATCTCTGTAATCATATGGTGACATTCACTGTCAGTCATCACTAAGCACTCAAATCTCATCTGGCTCTTAGGAGCTGCAACTTTTTATAAAGTACCCTTACAACCGAGGCGGAGGGGTGTGCACCGTCTTTTCTAGTTCCACTTCTTCACAGGTCACAACATATATTTCAATGTTTACTCATTTACCGATATGGTCAATCATGTACTCTACTCTTTATCCCAGATTAAAATACCAGGTTTCTTTTATAAACAACAAAATTATCAGTTTATTATAAAACAAGACTTAATCAGTAATGAAACAAAGCATTAACACACAGATTGAAATATGAAAGTTCCCTTTTTACCTTCACACACACACACACACACACACACACACACACACACACACACACACACACACACACACACACACACAGTTAACCGAAAAAATAGAGATTTACTTTTCAGAACTCTGTTACAAAAAAAAGACAAAAAAGAATACTTAGGCCAAATACTTGCGAGTTCTTGAAGAAAAAAAGAGATGTGGGAAGATGTCAGTTGTCCCTTTTTTGGTTTGATGTTGCGATTAAACGTAGACAGCTGTCGCTCGGATCTTTCTCTGGAAAAATTTGTTCAGGCAGCGTCAAGGATTTATCCGGCTGGTTTTTTACAGTGTCTCAGGCGAAATGTGGCAACAGGGGTTTGAAGCAGGCCTTTCAGGACGAATGTAGCATCAATTTCTCTATTACTTACACTCACTTCTAAAGGCTTCTCAAAGAGATGGACAACTGGCAGGCTTTTGAAAGAGATGGATCAGGCTGAGCTGGGGGGCCTGCTCTCCTGGCTGGTGTTTTAAACTCCAACTCAAAACACTGTCCATGCCCCAGCTGTCCAAAGTGAAACCAAAACAATATCTCAACAGTCAAGCCTCCTGACTCCTATAAATCTTGACCTGTCACTTCTCCGTAAATATCTCTCCCAAGATAAAAAGACTTCCTGTACATGCTGTTTACAAACCATGCCCAAAAGGCCTTATGATGACATCTTTTTTAAAAAAACATACAAAGTCCAGCACCTATGGATCCTTTTTTCATTTTTAAAATACAAGTCCTCAAAATTTAACAAAAAATGGAAGTACTTTCGTAACAGTACTTAAGAAGTTGGATATCTGATCTGCTGAAGTGTATCAAGTGTTCCCTTCCCATAATATTGGGCGCTCTGCACACTATATGACTGGAAAGTCCAAAGGGGGCTAAAAGACATAGAAAAATAGAAGGATAGAAAATAGGAGCAGGAGTAGGCCATTCGGCTCTTCGAGGCTGCTTCATCATTCATGATGATCATGGCTGATCATCCAACTCAGTAACCTGTTCCCGCTTTCCCCCCATATCCTTTGATCCTTTCGCCCCCAAGAGCTATATCTAATTCCTTCTTGAAAACATACAATGTTTTGGCCTCTGCTGCTTTCTGTGGTAATGAATTCTACAGGCTCACCACTCTCTGGGTGAAGCAATTTCTCCTCATCTCAGTCCTGAAAGGTTTACCCAGTATCCTTAGACTATGACCCCTGGTTCTGGACTCCCCCACCATCGGAAACATCCTTCCTGTCAAGTCCTGTTAGACTTTTATAGGTTTCTATGAGATCCCCCCTCACTCTTCTGAATTCCAGCGAATATAATCCTAACTGACTCAGTCTCCCCTCATACGTCAGTCCTGCCATCCCAGGAATCAGTCTGGTAAACCTTCGCTGCACTCCCTCTATAGCAAGAACATCCTTCCTCAGATAAGGAGACCAAAACTGCACACAATATTCCAGGTGTGGCCTCACCTAGGCCCTGTATAATTGCAGCAAGACATCCCTGCTCCTGTACTCGAATCCTCTCGCTATGAAAGCCAACATACCATTTGCCTTTTTTACCGCCTGTTGGACCTGCATGCTTACCTTCAGCGACTGATGTATGAGAACACCCAGTCTCATTGCATATTCCCCTCTCTCAGTTTATAACCGTTCAGATAATAATCTGCCTTCCTGTTTTTGCTACCAAAGTAGATAACCTCACATTTATCCACATTATACTGCATCTGCCATGCATTTGCCCACTCACTCAACAAATCACCCTGACGCCTCTCTGCATCCTCCTCACAACTCACCCTCCCACCTAGTTTTGTGTCATCTGCAAATTTGGAGATATTACATTTAGTTCCCTCATCTAAATCATTAATGTATATTGTGAATAGCTGGGATCCTAGCACCAATCCCAGCGGTACCCCACTAGTCACTGCCTGCCATTTGGAAAAAGAGCTGTTTATCCCTACTCTTTGTTTCCTGTCAGCCAACCAATTTTCTATCCATCGCAATACATTACCCCCGCTCCCATGTATTTTAATTTTACATGCTAACCTCTTATGTGGTACTTTGTCGAAAGCCTTCTGAAAGTCCAAATAAACCACATCTACTGGTTCCCCCTCATCAACTCTACTAGTTACATCCTCGAAGAATTCTCGTAGATTTGTCAAGCATGATTTACCTTTTGTAAATCCATGCTGACTCTGTCTGATTCTACCATTGTTGTCTAAGTGCTCTGCTATAAAATCTTTGATAATGGACTCTAGAATTTTCACCACTACCGACGTCAGGCTGACTAGTCTATAATTCCCTGCTTTCTCTCTACCTCCCTTTTTAAATAGTGGTGTTACATTAGCTACCCTCCAATCTGTAGGAACTGTTCCAGAGTCTATAGAATCTTGAAAGATGACCACCAATGCATCTACTATTTATAGGGCCACCTCCTTAAGTACTGTGGGATGTAGATTATCAGGTCCTGGGGATTTATCGGCCTTCAATCCCATCAATTTCCCCAACACCATTTCTCTACTAACACTGATTTCCTTCAGTTCCTCCTTCTCACTAAACCCTGTGTTCCCCAACATTTCTGGTATGTTATTTGTGTCCTCCTTTGTGAAGACAGAATCAAAGCATGCATTTAGTTGGTCAGCCATTTCTTTGTTCCCCATAATAAATTCCCCTGTTTCTGACTGTAAGGGATCTACATTTATCTTCACCAATCTTTTTCTCTTCCCATACCTAAAGAAAGTTTTAGTCAGTTTTTATGTTCCCCGCAAGCTTGCTCTCATACTCTATTTTCCCTTCTTAATCAATCCCTTGGACCTCCTTTGCTGAATTCTAAACTGCTCCCAATCCTCAGCTCTGTTGTTTTTTCTGGCGAATTTGTATGCCTCTTCCTTGGATCTAATGCTATCTCTAATTTCCCTTGTAAGCCATGGTTTGGCTACCTTTCCCGTTTTACTTTTGCGCCAGACAGGAATAAATAATTGTTGCAGTTCATCCATGCACTCTTTGAATGTTTGCCATTACCAATCCACCATCATCCCTTTAAGTAATGTTTCCCAATCCATCATAGCCAACGTGCGCCTCATACCTTCGTAGTTTCCTTTATTAAGATTCAGGACCCTAGTCTCAGAATCAACTATGTCACTCTCCATCATGATGAAGAATTCTATCATGTTATGGTCGTTCGTCCCCAAGGGGTCTTGCACAACTAGATTGTCAATTATTCCTCTCTCATTACACAATACCCAGTCTAGGATGGCCTGTTCTCTAGTTGATTCCTGAACGTATTAGACCAGAAAACCATCCTGTATACCCTCCTCTACTAGAGTTCCTCCTCTACTGTATTGAGACTAATTTGATTTGCCCAATCTATATGCAGATTAAAGTCACCTATAATTACAGCTGTTCCTTTCTCGCATGCATCTCTAATTTCCTGTTTATTGCCAATACCAAAATCACTACTACAGTTTGGGGGTCCACATACAACCCCCACTAATGTTTTTTTCCCCTTAGTGTTTTGCAGCTCTACCCATACAGATTCCCCACATCGTCAGAGCTAATATCCTTCCTCACTATTGTGTTAATTTCCACTTTACCAGCAATGAAACTCCACCGCCTTTTACTTTTTGTCTGTCCTTCCTAAATACCGAATACCCCTGGATGTTCATTTCCCATCCCTGGTCACCTTGCAGCCATGTCTCCATAATCCGGACTATATCATACCCGTTTACATCTATTTGCGCGATTAATTCATCCACTTATTGCGAATGCTCCGCGCGTTAAGGCACAAAGCCTTAAGGCTTCTCTTTTTAACATTATCTGTCCCCTGCCCATTATTTTTCACTGTGGCCCTGTTTGATTCTGGCCCTTGATTTCTCTGCCTGTCAATTTTCTTATTCCCCTTACTGTATTTTGTTCTTGTCCTTGATCCCTCCCTTCTCTGACTCCTTGCAAAGGTTCCCATCCCCCTGTGCACTAGACCCCAATTTTGATGCATGCGGCAGCCCCATAATGGGGTTGTAGTATCCAAATGGTACCTCAGCCACATTACAGGGCTTGTTTGGAATGGAAGTGACAAGCTCACAATATCAGGTGCTGAGGTTGAAACTCTGCCACAAGGTGCAAATAATTGGGTTTCCTTGGCTTCCTAGACTCCCTTCCCTGATGCCTCTTGTACTATGTCTGGTGCCTCTACCCCATGCCAGACAGTTGCCAAGAACACAACAGGCGGACAGCAACCCTTCACTTGTTGCTGCTGCCGTCCAGATTGCATTCTTGATGATCATTCGTGAAGCACCTGGAGTGCCAGGAAATTCTGGAAATCAGGTGACCTCACACTATCCAGGTGTACAGGTGCAGCATGACTGGTGGTGTCAGCACTGAGAGCAGGGAGCGTTATTCGTTCCATAGTGTCACGTAATTTAATCCTTCACCAAACCTCAAACATGCACTTGCCAATCAATTCAGATATTTCCGCCAAGCTTTCAGCTTAACTGGAATCAATGTGCCAAATATCGTTTTGCTGTCCAAATAATGAGAAGTGCACTTGAATTGAAGTATTTACACTCCAGACACATTTTAGGACATGAGGATTTATTCTACTTTAAATGATTAGGAGCCATTTGTTTGAGCAACATGGCCATATTTGGTACATGTACCAACTTCAAGACATTCTTGTGATTGCAAGTAATAATGTATATCAGGTTGAAATGATAAATTTCCAGCATTTTTGTTTCCTGTCTGCACTTGCTGTTAGCAGAGAGTGGGGCCAATAGTGAGTAAAGATATAGTAGAAGAGTGGATAGTAGAAATTGCTGAAACAGAGCTGGGAGGGCATAAGAGGATCAACTTTGCACTCACTGGTTATATCAGGCTGGGATTCTACCACTGCTCACTAAGAGACAGTGCCTGGCACAGCTCACACCGAGCAAAGAAGATGGCATTGTGTTCCCCACAAACAACAGCATTTCTGTGGAAGTCAATGTGATCCCTGCCCTGAAATTCTATGCCACTGGTCCTTCGACAGAATCAACTATTAACAGAAAAGTGCTGCACTTGTTGTGTGACTGGAGTCCTTTATTAAAAGGCACAGCAGTTCTTTTATTCAGCTTGAAGCATGAGCTTTATGAGCAAAGGTGGATTGACTTTTACCAGCTGATCTCATCGCCAAATTTCAATGGCTCAGGTTCTTTTTCATAATGAAGAGCCACATATGAATAAGAGAGACATCCACATCTTGGTGACCAGCATCTGAAAGTGGTCCTTGCTAACTGACACTGCCCAGGGAGTATACATAGTTCATTGCTTGAAGGAAAATGTTGGATGGAAGAGTAGGTCCTGCAAGACAAGGAAGATGTGGTCGTCCAGGACATTGAGTTTCTGGGCTAGTGTTGGTCTGTTAGTTAATCCATGTCTGTGCAGCCTGAACCCAAATTAAATTAGTGGGCTGGCCTTCGGTCCTGAAGAATTCATCCTGTTCCTTATGCATCTTGTCAGGACGATGGTGAGATCATGGCTAGCAAACCTTCAAATGTTGTAAGCTGCATTTTGATTTCTCATTGAACAGTGGTCCTTATGCCTGTCCAGAAATATTGATGATGAAACAATTCATTACTTGCTTGAGAAATCTGAAAGTAAGTATATGCATAAGTCATTTCCTGTCTGTTAAACTTTATGAGGCACATATCTAACAGGAAGAAATCTAAGTTTGATTGGCAAGTGATGATCACAAACAGAACTGGGGAATTTTAAAAATTATTTTAAAGGAGAAAACTAAGGACCTGAGGGTCAAGTAATTATTCTTCAAAGTACTTAGCCTGGAGTTAACTTCTCCCTCAATAGGGAGACCATATCAAACACTTTTACATTCTTTCTAGTTTCAAAGTCCAACTGCATAGCTCACAGCTATGTCAAAGTCAGGCAGTACATGAAGAGAAACGTCCCTTCACCATACCAGTTCTAAAATACACAAAAGAATGCTGCACTCATAATCACAAGAAATTAAATGCAATTTAATGTATAAATGCATTATGTAGATAGTTTTGTAGCTTTAGCAGTTCAATTCAGGAGGTCCATAATAATAGATACCACAGAGCATTAGGAACAGAGCAGGGTTTGATGTTGACCTTGTGCCATCGCGTAAAATGTCAAATAGCGAATTGACAGCCCATTTTACATCTCTCCCAATTTTTACTTCCATTAAAGTTGAAATCGGGAGGGATGTAAAATGGGGGGTGGTGGGGGGTGCGATTCGCTCTCAGCCATCATCACACAAAGTCAAAACCTAACTCAACAACTTTATAATAAAACTGTCAGTTCAGAAACAACAACTATATAGCACTTTTAACATAGTAAAATGTCCCAAGGCACTTCACAGTAGTATAATCAGACAAAAACAATTGCTTCGCTATACTGCGCTATGCTGCAGTGTGGTGTGCTGTATTATTTTGTATCATGCTGCATTATCCTGTTTTATATTGGACCGTACTACATTGCAGTGTTGTGTTGCACTCTGCTATGTTTTGTTGTTGTTGGTCGACCTCTGTTTAAAAGTACTCAAACAAATCAGTGGCACATTTTGATGTAATCAATGTAATCCCAATGTGCCTCGAGAGAAGAGCAATGTTCTATTTTATTGCTTCTAGCTTCCAGAACCCAAAGAATCCAGATTAACTGATCACTCTTTGAAGCTTTGGAGGTGGTTGAGACTGTAATCCCAGACTTCAGCATGAAAGAAGTGTCTTTCAAAGAGGTTTGGCACAAACAAAATAAGAATGTACTGCATAGCCTGGTATGAACCCTGTGGTTATATTAAATTGAGGTACTGTACCATCAAAATATGGTACTGTATCTTTATTTAATATAACCACAGGGTTTGTGCCAGATTAGACACTGCATTCTCCTTGGGGAAGTTAGACAGATGGCATCGCTTAAGCTTGATTTTTGCAATCATGGAAAAGAATAGTTCCTTGGTAACAGAATGGAGGAAATTAATGATGTTGTACTAAAATCTGCCCCCCGGGTATGGTTAGTCATTTTCCAAGGTCACTGACACTGTACAAACATCAAGCAGTATCAAAATTAAAGTGAATGTACTCAATGTTGCTCCATGGTGGCTCAGCTCCGTTCCTATCTCATTTCGTCTTCTTCTTCCTCCTCATATTCTTCTCTGTCAACGATTTAGTATGTTTCCAAAAAAATGGCACCATGGAATTGCACACATGAAGCTTATGTATTGCTTGGTATTATGCAGTATGATAGCCAGACAAGTTTTTTTTAAAGACCAAACACACACACAATTCCTTTATTTTGGAATAAACTGTATTTTCCTCCCAGCTTTATGTATTCTCTATTTACTATATGGAAGGACAGCAAGAAATTGAGATTAATAAAAAGAGCTGTCATAGTTAACAAAATGGTGGAGTAAGCTTTTTTTAAAAATTATTCATTCATTGGTGTCACTGGCTAGGCCAGCATTTATTGCTGATCCCTAACTGCCCTTGAGAAGGTGGTGGTGACCTGCCTTCTTGAACTGTTGCAAGCCCTGTGGTGAAGGTACTCCCACAGTGATGTTAGGTATGTAGTTCCAGGATTTTGACCCAACAACGATGAAGGTATGACGATATATGTTCAAGCCAGGATGGTGTGTGGTTTGGAGGTGATGCTGTTCCCATGCACCTGCTGCCCTTGTCCTTCTAGGCAGTAGAGGTCATGGGTTTGGGAGGTACTGTCAAAGGAGGCTTGACAAGTTGCTGCAGTGTATTTTGAGAATGGTGGTGGATGAAGTGCCAATCAAGTGGACTGCTTTTTCCTGTACCCACTTACCTACCTCCACCCCCTCCCCCAGTTTTCCTCTCCCTGTCCTGGAGTTGAGGTGGAGCATTGTTTGACTTTTCTTTTTGCTAGGCTGGAGGGCCATACAAATTAAAGCAGCCATACTGTTGCTGAAGCTTGTCCAGCTAATTCAATCCACACAGATCAAATTGTGGACCTTACTGGCCTGTATGGGCTCTTTGCTCTTTGGGAGTAGTGAAAATGGACAATAGTGAATGGGCAGTTCATTTTATGCCACACCTAATTTTCCTTTCCATGGATCAATTTCACCCCTTATATTTTGTGGTGCATTTATCCACTCAAGTCACTTGGGAGTTTTACTTCAGTAAGGTGAAATGGTATGTCTTCCTCGTGCTGTGTGATGAATTTGTTGAAGGAGTTTCTTGTTCCGTTGAAGTGCAGCTATGGTAAGGTAGCATGGCAGTTATGTCACTGAACTGGTAATCCTGAGGACTGGACTAAAGATCCAAAGACATAAGAACATAAGAACTAGGAGCAGGAGTAGGCAATTCAGCCCCTTGAGCCTGCTCCGCCATTCAATACGATCATGGCTAATCTCATCTTGACCTCCACTTTTCTGCCCATCCTCCATAACCCTTCAACCCATTTCTAATTAAAAATCTGTCCATCTCCCCCTTAAATTTACTCAATGTCCCGGCATCCACCATACTCCGGGGTAGTGAATTCCATAGATTTACGACCCTTTGAGAGAAGTAATTTCTCCTCATCTCTGTTTTAAATCCTTATCCTAAAGCTATGACTTCTCATTCTAGATTGCCCCACAAGAGGAAACATCCTCTCTATGTCTACTTTGTTAATCCCCTTAATTATCTTGTAAACTTCAATCAGATCTCCTCTCATTCTTCTAAACTCCAGAGAGTAAAGGCCTAAACTGCTCAATCTCTCTTCATAAGACAGGCCCCCCATCTCTGGAATTAATCTAGTGAACCTCCTCTGAACTGTCTCCATTGCAACTACATCCCTCCTCAAGTAAGGGGACCAAAACTGTACGCAATACTCCAAGTGCGGTCTCACCAATGCCTTGGACAGTTGCAGCAACACTTCCCTACTTTTATACTCTATTCCTTTAGCAATAAATGCCAAAATTCCATTTGCCTTCCTTATCACCTGCTGTACCTGAAAACTAGTTTTCTGCGATTCATGCACGAGGACACCCAGATCCCTCTCCACTGAAGCACTCTGAAGTTTCTCTCCATTTAGATAATAATTTGAGTTCAAATTTCACCATGGCAGCTGGGGATATTAAATTCAGTTAATTAAATAAATCTGGAATTAAAAGCTAATATCAGTAAGCGAAATCATGAAACCAAGAAATTGCCATTAAAGACCTGCTCAGGTATAAAATTGGGGCCCGAGCCCTTTAATTTTTTTTTTGCTGACCCGAATATCACAATAAATTTAATGATACCACTCAACTCCAGACCTCTTTACAGGCTTGGTCCAAACATGGGCAAAAGATGTTGAATTCCAGAGATGAGGTAAGAGTGATTGCTCTTGACTACAAGGGAGCATTTGTCCAACTGTGGCATCAAGGAGACTGAGTAAAATTGAAGTCAGTGGGAATCAGAGGGAAATCTCTGCATTGCTGACAGACACGTGTAGAACAAAGGAAGTTGGTTGTGGTTGTTGTAGTCAATCATCTCAGTTCCAGGACATCACTGCAGGAGTTCCTCAGGGTAGTATCCTAGTCCCAATCATCTTTAGTTGCTTCATCAATGACCTTCCCTCCATCATAAGGTCAGAAGTGAGATGTTTGCTGACGATTTCATAGTGTTCAGTTCCATTCAAATCTCCTCAGACCCTCAAGCGGTCTGTGCCTGCATGCAGCAAATCCTGGACAACATTCAGGCTTGGGCTGATAAATGGCAAGTAACATTGGTGCCACAGAAGTGCCAGGCAATGGCCATCTCCAAAAAGAAAGAGTCTAACCACCTTTCCTTGGCATTCAATGGCATTACCATCGCAGATTCTCCCACCATCAACATCCTGGGGTCACCATTAACTGGACTTAATTGGACAAACTTAACTGAACCAGAAATGTTGGGGAACAGAGGGCTTAGTGAGAGAGAGGAACTGAAGAAAATCAGTATTAGTAGAGAAATGGTGTTGGGGAAATTGATGGGATTGAAGGCTGATAAATCCCCAGGGCCTGATGGTATGCATCTCAGAGCACTTAAGGAAGTAGCCCCAGAAATAATTGAGGCATTGGTGGTCATCTTTCAAGATTCTGTAGACTCTGGAACAGTTCCTATAGATTGGAGGGTAGCTAATGTAACCCAACTATTTAAAAAGGGAGGTAGAGAGAAAGCAGGGAATTATAGACTAGTCAGCCTGACGTCGGTAGTGGGAAAAATTCTAGAGTCCATTATCAAAGATTTTATAGCAGAGCACTTGGAGAACAGTGGTGGAATTGGGCAGAGTCAGCATGGATTTACGAAAGGTAAATCATGCTTGACAAATCTACGAGAATACTTCGAGGATGTAACTAGTAGAGTTGATGAGGGAGAGCCAGTGGATGTGGTTTATTTGGACTTTCAGAAGGCTTTCGACAAAGTCCCACATAAGAGATTAGCGTGTAAAATTAAAGCGCATGGGATTGGGGGTAGTGTATTGCGATGGATAGAAAATTGGTTGGCAGACAGGAAACAAAGAGTCGGGATAAATGGATCTTTTTCCGAATGGCAGGCAGTGACTAGTGGAGTACCGCAGGGAACGGTGCTAGGACCCCAGCTATTCACAATATACATTAATGATTTAGATGAGGGAACTAAATGTAATATCTCCAAATTTGTAGATGACATAATACTGGGTGGGAGGGTGAGTTGTGAAGAGGATGCAGAGAGGCTTCAGGATGATTTGGACAAGTTGGGTGAGTGGGCTAATGCATGGCAGATGCAGTATAATGTGGATAAATGTGAGGTTATCCAGTTTGGTAGCAAAAACAGGAAGGCAGATTATTATCTGAACGTTTATAAACTGAGAGAGGAGAATATGCAGCGAGATCTGGGTGTTCTCGTAAACCAGTCGCTGAAGGTAAGCATGCAGGTCCAACAGGCGGTAAAAAAGGCAAATGGTATGTCGGCCTTCATAGCAAGAGGATTCGAGTACAGGAGCAGGGATGTCGTGCTGCAATTATACAGGGCCTTGGTGAGGCCACACCTGGAATATTGTGTGCAGTTTTGGTCTCCTTATCTGAGGAAGAATGTTCTTGCTATAGAGAGAGTGCAGCGAAGGTTTACCAGACTGATTCCTGGGATGGCGGGACTGACGTATGAGGAGAGATTGAGTCGATCAGGATTATATTCACTGGAGTTCAGAAGAGTGAGGAGGGATCTCATAGAAACCTATAAAATTCTAACAGGATTTGACAGGGTAGATGCAGGAAGGATGTTCCCAGTGGTGGGGGAGTCCAGAACAAGGGGTCATAGTCTAAGGATACAGGATCAACCTTTCAGGACTGAGGTGAGGAGAAATTTCTTCAACCAGAGAGTGGTGAGCCTGTGGAATTCGCTACCACAGAAAGCAGTTGAGGCCAAAACATTATTTGTTTTCAAGAAGGAGTTAGATATAGCTCTTGGGTCTAAAGGAGGGGCGAAAGCGGGAACAGGTTACTGAGTTGGATGGTCAGCCATGATCATAATGAATGGTGGAGCAGGGTCGAAGGGCCGAATGGCCTACTTCTGCTCCTATTTTCTATGTTAATGCAAGAGCAGGTCAGAGGCTCGGAATTCTGTGGTGAGTAACTCACCTCCTGACTCCCCAGTGCCTGTCCATCATCTACAAGGCACAAGTAAGGGGTGTGAAGCAATATTCTCCACTTGCCTGGATGAATGCAGCTCCAACAACACTCAAGAAGCTCGGTACCATCCAGGACAAAGCAGCCCACCAGCCCATCGACCATCTTAAACATTCATTCCCTCCACCACTGGTGAACCATGGCTGCAGAGTGTATACATGTATAAGATGCACTGCATCAATTCCCAAAGCTTCCACGACAGCACCTCTGAAGCCCATGAGCTCTACCTTTCAGAAGAACAATGGCAACTGATGCAAGGGAACAAAACCATCTGCAAGTTCTGCTCCAAGCCACACACCATCCTGACTTGGAACTTTATTGCCGTTCTTTCATCGTTCCTGGCTCCAAATCCTGAACCTCCCTCCCTAACAGCACTGTTGGTTTAATTACACCACAAGGACTGCAGCGGTTCGAGAAAGCAGCTCACCACCACCTTCTCAAGGCAGTCAGGGATGAGTAATAAATGTTGGCCTAGCCAGTGCTGCCCTTATCTGATGAATGAATAAAAAAAGCTCCAAAATTGAAACTAAAAACCAAATAAGTCACTGCTCTTCCTCCACCATCCTTTCTGATTATATCCAAAGCACTGCATTGGTGAAACACCTTTAGGCAAAATTTGAATGTAATTACTGAACGTCTGCTTGTAGATCTTGTCCTTGATGAATATTCTCCTCTAATGACTTTTTTTAAATGAAATTTTATGTGTAAGTTGGCTACTCTGATTCTAATTTATTTTTAAATATATTTTATTCCTCTCAATAGGGATTGGCAGTAATTTAGCCTGAAGGTTAAGGCCCTATTCACTAATTCTTCGCAATTGCCAGCAAATCAATTTGGCATTGCAATCATTGTGCTAAATGTCATTAAGTGACTAGACACAGAGCTTTTGCTGGGAAAGTCATCCTTTTGCACATAATATACAGTACAGAAACCGGTCATTCAACCCAACTGGTCCATGCCAGTGTTTATGGTCTGCACAAATCTCCTCCCATCTGATTTTATCCACCCTATCAGCACAACCCTTTGTTTCTTTCTTCCTCAAGTACTTAACTAGCTTCCCTTAAATGTACTTGTGCTATTCACCTAAACTACTCCATATGGTAACGAGTTTCACTTCTAACAACTCCCAAGGTAAAGAAGTTTATTCTGAATTACTTATTGGATTTATTAGTGACTATCTTATATTTATGGCCCCTAGTTTTACCTTGAACTGGGATATTAAAGCACATGTTAATAATGTAACAATGGTTCTGGGAGCATTTCTCGCTACATGCTCCATTTATTCTGCTGAAATAAAGATGCAATTTGTTGAGATCTGAAAAACAGCTGATTTTGAAGTATTGTGGACTTGAGTCACACTGCAGAGATTTAAACAAATAATCTAGCCTGACACTTCCAGCACAGTACTGAGAATGCTCCACTCTTGGATGAGTAGTTAAACCAAGGCCCCATCTACCTATTCAGGTGGATGTGAAAGATCCATGGCATTATTTTGAAGAAAAGCAGGGGAGTTCTCCCCAGTGTCCAAGTCAATATTTGTCCTTCAACCAACACCACTAAAATGGATTATCCTGTCATTATCGCATTGTTGTTTGTGGGACCTTGCTGTCGCGTGCTTTCTACATTACAACTGTGACTACACTTCAAAAAAGTACTTCATTGGCTGTAAAGTACTTGGGGAGATCCTGAGGTTATAAGGTGTTATACAATGCAAGTCTTTCTTTGTTTTTTTGCATTGTTCATGAACACAAAACTAGGAACTGAAAATATGCAGGTCATAGAATCATAGAAAGTTTATGGCACATAAAGAGGCCACTTGGCCTATCTGTGCCAGAAGAAAAACAATACACCCAGTTCTAATCCCAACTTCCAGCATTTGGTCCATAGCCCTGCAGCTTACAGCACTTGAGGTGCATATCCAGACTCGTTTTGAATGAGTTGAGGGTTTCTGCCTCAACTACCCTTTCAGACAGTAAGTTCCAGACCCCCTCCACCCTCTGGGTGAAAAAGTTTTCCTCATCTCCCCTCTAATCTGTCTCCCAATCGCTTTAATTCTATGCCCCCTAGTTACTGACCTCTCTGCTAAAGTAAGTAGGCCCTTCACCTCCACTCTATCCAGGCCCCTCACAATTTTGTACATCTCAATCAAATCCCCCCTCAGCCTTCTCTGTTCCAAGGAGAACAACCCCAGCCTATCCAATCTTTCCTCATAGCTGCATTTTTCCAGTCCCAGCAACATCTTCGTAAATCTCCTCTGTACCCTCTCTAGTGCAATTAACTCCTTTCTATAATCAGGTGACTAGAACTGCACACAGTACTTAAGTTGTGGCCTAATCAATGATACAGTTATGCACAATTATACAGTTCCAGCATAACTGCCCTGCTCTTATATTCTATACATTGGCTAATAAAGGAAAAGATACCACATTCCTTCTTAACTACCTTATCAAACTGTCTTGCTACCTTCAGGGATCTGTGGACATTCACTCCAAGGTCCCTGACTTCCTCTACATCTTTCAGTATTTTCCCATTAATCATGTATGCCTTTGCCTTGTTTGACCTCCACAAAAGCATCACCTCATATTTCTCCGAGTTGAATTCCATTTTCCACTTTTCTGCCCATCTGACCAGACCATCAATATCTTCCTGCAGCCTACAGCTATCCTCCTCACTATCTACCACACAGCCAATCTTTGTGTCATCTGCAAACTTATTGATCATGCACCTTACATTTACGCCCAAATCGTTAACATATATCACAAGAAGCAGGGGACCCAGTACTGAGCCCTACGGAACGCCACTGGAAACAGCCCTCCAGTCGCTAAAACACCCATCAACAATTACTCTTTGTTTTCTGCCACTGAGCCAATTTTGAATTTTGCAATCGCAGGAGGTGTAATACCTGCCCATTTACCTCCTCTCTCCTCACTATCCCAGGCCCCAAACACTCCTTTCAGGTGAAGAAGCGATTTACTTGTACTTCTTTCAATTTAGTATACTGGATTCGCTGCTCACAATGTGGTCTCCTCTACATTGGGGAGACCAAACGCAGATTAGGTGACCGCTTTGCGTAACACCTCCGCTCAGTCCATAAGCATGAGCCTGAGCTTCCAGTTGCTTGCCATTTCAACACACCCCCCTGCTCTCATGCTCACATCTCTGTTCTGGGATTGCTGCAGTGTTCCAATGAAAATCAGCGCAAGCTCGAGGAACAGCATCTCATTTACCGATTAGGCATGCTACAGCCTGCCGGACTGAACATTGAGTTCAATAATTTCAGAGCATGACGGGCCCCCCTTTTTATGCTTAGTTATTTTTTCTTTTTTTCATTTTCCTTTTTTATTTGGTTATTTTATTTTAGGTTTTTCAGTTGTTTAGTTTGTTTCCACTGTGCTTACCCACTGTTTTGGTTTTTAAAATTTTTTTTATGTTTGTGCTTGGAGTGCTCTGTGCTTTATAGTCATTCACACCCTATCTGCACTAACACTTTGTCTTTCAGCACACCATTAACATACCGTTCGCCTTTGTTCCATGGCCTTCTGGTCAGTTATTCTCTGTGACCTTGTCCTATCAACACCTTCACCTTTGTTATCTCTTGCCCACCCCTGCTTTACTTGCTTAAAACCTTTTACATTTCTAATATTTGCCAATTCTGAAGAAGGGTCTCTGACCTGAAACGTTAACTCTGCTTCTCTCTGCACAGTTGCTGCCAGACTTGCTGAGTATTTCCAGCATTTCTTGTTTTTATTTCAGATTTACAGCATCTGCAGTATTTTGCTTTTATTTGAATT
Organism: Heterodontus francisci; assembly: GCF_036365525.1. Taxonomy (NCBI): domain Eukaryota; kingdom Metazoa; phylum Chordata; class Chondrichthyes; order Heterodontiformes; family Heterodontidae; genus Heterodontus; species Heterodontus francisci. The sequence continues at coordinate 99,964,847 of NC_090381.1, read as the reverse complement.
TACCTTGCTGCATTTCCCTGGATCCCATGTGATTTTATTTTTTTAACCAGTCTGCCATGTGGGACCTTGTCAAAAGCCTTGCTAAAATCCATGTAGACCACATCAACTGCACCAACGTTATCTATCGTTATCTTGCTAATTCTTCAAAAAGTTCGATCAAATTGGTCAGACAAGATCTTCCCTTAACAAATCCATGCTGACTATCCTTGATTAACCTGTGCCTTTCTAAGTGACAGTTTATCCTGTCTCTCAGAATAGATTCCAATAATTTGTCCACTACTGAGGCTAGACTGACTGGCCTGTAATTATTCGGTCTATCCCTCTCTCCTTTTTTAAACAGAGGTACAACATTCGCAGTCCTCCAATCCTCCGGCACCACACCTGTATCCAGATCAGAATTTAACTCTCTTCATTCCTATTGCTACGAGGCACCAGGACAAGTTTTTCTTGGTCATGGCTGTATCTGGTTGTCCTATGGCAAAATTGACCAAGCGATCTTTATGAAGGTCAATAAATCCATCTAAACAAGGGATTCATAAAATTAATTGGTGAAAGATAGGAAATCCTGATGTAAGGTATGGTAATTGTGAAAGTGTTCACCTAGAATTACTAAAAAGGTTAGTGGTAAGTGGTAGCATTATAGCAATAGCTTCTCTCTCATTAAAAGAAATTCTCCAGAGAGAGACTGAAGAGAGACTGCATAGGTGAAGAGAGACTAGATAGACGAGGGCTGTTTTCCTTAGAACAGAGAAGGCTGAGGGGGGACCTGATTGAGGCATGCAAAATTATGAGGGGCATTGATAGGATAGATAGGAAGAAACTTTTTTCCTTAGCGGAGGGGTCAATAACCAGGGGGCACAGATTTTAGGTAAGGGGCAGGAGGTTTAGAAGGGAGTTGAGGAAATCTTTCACCCAGAGGGTGGTTGGAATCTGGAACACACTGCCTGAAGGGGTGGTAGAGGCAGAAACCCTCACAACATTTAAGAAGTATTTAGATGAGCACTTGAAATGCCATAGCATACAAAGCTACGGGCCAAGTGCTGGAAAATGGGATTAGAATAGATAGGTGCTTGATGGCTGGCATAGACACGATGGGCCAAAGGGCCTGTTTCTGTGCTGTATAATTCTGTGACTCTATAACTCTATGACTCCAGCAGTCTACCATAGAACACATGAACACAGAACAGCACAGTCAAGAGAGTCAAGGTAGATTAGGTTTCACAAGGGCTGTTATCTAGTCAAAGACATAACTCTAGCACAAAGTCTTGGTGTAAGACATTTCTGAGCCTGATGAGGTGGAATCTCATGCCCACATTTCTAAACAACTGTCTGGGTGAGGTTAATAAGATGGCCTTACAAGAGATAAGCAGGGCGATGACGTCATGGACTAGGGGCTGCATTAGGAGGATTCTACTTTCGGTACCTGTCCCTTGGTAATTGAACCCTTGAATGGGAAGACGTAATTGAATGAATGATTATCATGAGATTTCCACCAGCCCCCAGAGATAAGGTATCTAACCAGGTACCCGGGAAGGCAAAATCACACCAAACAGGGCTGCCTTCCAGGGTGGATCCATGCTAGCTTCTCTTAACATTTCCTGCCAACTCAAGAGGGAACAATAGGAGAAGAGATTGTTACCGAGCTGCAGAGAATTGAATAACCTCACCTTACCCATCTGTGTGTCTGATCCAGGATCAGTAAACAATCCTCAACTGTGACAGGTTGTATGTTTACTTCTTCTAATTATATGATTGTATCTTGTATTTGAATGATTGCTCTGTCACTTCTCAATAAACCGCCTGTAACTCCTCAACTCTTTTGTGTAATCTGTGATGCCTGGACAAGTCTTACACTGAACAGGCAGCATAAGATGGAATATCTGTACAGGCCACCAGGGGGAGGTCAGTTGTACAGACTGAGCTGGGGTGGCGAGAAATCATGACCTCACAAAAATAAAGTGAGATCTGAGGAATAACATTTACATGTGGCATCTCTCTCCCCTAAACTCTTTCCTTCAAAAAGCTGTTGAGGTTAGGGGGTTAATTGAAAATTTCAAAACTGAGGTTGATAGATTTTTTGTTAGGCAAGTGTATGAGGTGTTACAGACCAAAGCAGGTAGATGGAGTTAAAATGCAGATCAGACAGGACATAATTGAATGGCAAACAGACTTGAGGGACTGAATGTAGCTGGGACCTCCTTACAACCTCATCCTGTAAGGTTACTCTTGGAATGGTACACCCTTTGCCAGCTTGATTGATGCCATCTACATCATCTTACTATGAAGAATCTAATAAAAAAGTACCATAAGAAATAGGAAACCAAGATCCAATGATGGAGAGAATTGTTTACACTGTTTGTGCGTAAACAACAATATCTTGGCATTCCTGCAATTTGTTTCTTCCGAAAGCAGTCCAATAAAGTTTCATGACTAGTAGTGAAGTACTAATTGTTATGGATGGGCTTCAATTTAGGTAGGGACAGGGATACTTCAAGCTCCATTTTTGTCATATCTTCACGCAAATTCATCATAATTATTTAAAATTACCTAATGCTTCCAATTGGTCTGATGTAGATGTGATGCTCTGACGTGTTTTTCTGAGATTATCAATATTGAATAGAGTTCATAAAGTCATTTACAGCACAGAAGGAGGCCATTCAGCCCATCGGGTCCATGCCAGCTCGCCACCGAGCTATCCAGTCAGTCCCACTACCTCACTCAATCCCTGTACGTCCTGCAAATTTATTTCCTTCAAGTGACCATCCAATTTCCTTTGAAGTCATTAATTGTCTCCGCTTCCATCACCCTTGTGGGCAGCAGTTCTAGGTCTTTACGACCATAAAAAAGTTCTTCCTTATATTCCCCCAGTATATCTTGCCCAAAACCTTCAATCTGTGTCCCCCTTGTCCTTGTACCATTAGGTAATGAAAACAGTTTTTCCTTGTCTAACTTATCTAAGCCTGTCTTATTCTTGTACACCTCTATTAAATCTCCCCTCAATTTCCTTTGCTCAAGAGAGAACAACCCCATCTTTTCCAACCTAACCTTGTAACTAAAATCTCCCATCTATGGAACCATTCTGGTAAGTCTCCTCTGCACCCTTTCAAGGACCCTCACATCCTTCCTAAAGTGTAGTGACCAGAACAGGATGCAATAATCCAGTTGGGGCCTAACCAGATCTTTTTAAAGGTTCAGCATAACTTCCCTGCTTTTGTACTCAATGCCTTGGTTAATGCAACCCAAGATTCTAGATGATTTGCTAACTACTCTCTAGACATGTCCTGCCACCTTCAAAGATCGATGCACATGCACCCCCATGTCCTTCTGTTCCTACACACTCTTCAGAATTGAGTCATTAAGTCTGTATTGCCTCTCCCTATTCCTTCTGTCAAAATGCATCACCTCACACTTGTCAGTATTAAATTCCATCTTGGCTGCCCATTCTGCTAGCCTATCTATATCCTGTTGCATGTGGTTCATATCATCTTCACTGTTCATCCTCCTATTTTGGTGTCATCGGCAAATTTTGAGATTTTACTCTGTATTCCAAGATTCAAGTAATTTATATATAGCAAAAAAGCAGTGGTCCCAGCACTGACCCTTGGGGAACACCATTGTCTACCATCCTCCAGTCTGAAAAACAACCATTAATTACGATTATCTGTTTTCTGTCCTTAAGCCAACATTTTTAATCCAACTGGACACTGACCATCCTATTCCATGAGCCTCAATTTTTATAACCAGCCTTTTCTGTGGTACCTTATCAAACGCTTTCTTAAAATCCATATGGACCGCATCTAGTGCATTCCCTTAATCAACCTTGTTTGTTACTTCATCAAAAAATTCAATTAGATTAGTCAAGCATGATCTGCCTTTTACAAATCCATGTTGGCTATCCTTAATTAACTAGAATCTCTCCAAGTGTCTGTTGATTTATTTTTCCCTGATTATTGTTTCTAAAAGCTTATCTACCACTGATGTTAAACCAACTGGCTTGCAGTTGCTAGGACTGCCTTCAACACTTTCTTGAATAAGGGTGTCAGACTTGCCAATCTCCAATCCTCTGGCACATCATCCATATCCAGGGAAGATTAGAAGATTATGGCAAGCCCTTTTGCTATCTCCATCCCCCCTTCCTTTAGCAACCTGGGATGCAAGCCATCCGGACCAGGTGACTTATCTACCCTAAGCATAGCCAACCTTTTTGTACCTCTCCCCTTTCAATTTTTAGCCTATCCATGAAGCATCTAGTCCATTTTAATCCACGTTTCCGATATTGCCACTACATCAAACTTCCATCCTGCTATTTGTGCTTGTAGCTCACCAACCCTATTCACCACACTTTGTGCATTTACACAAATGCATTGTAGCCCTGTCTTTGCATTCCTTGTAGTCTTTCTCAGTCCACTTCGAACTAATATGGAACTATTCCCTTCTCTAGTACTGTCTCCCTCACATTATACACCTTGTTCCTCTTTTCTACTTCTACATGCTAGTGTCCATCCCCCTGCCAATTTAGTTTAAACCCTCCCCCTCCACACTAGTGAATCTCCCATGAGGACATTGTTTCCAGTCCTGTTGAGATTCAACTTGTACAAATGCTGCCTGACCTGATGAATATTTCCAGCATTTCTTGTTTTTATTTCCTTTATATGGTGCCTTCTGCCCCCCAAACTGGTCCCAATGCCCCAAGAATCTGAAGCCCTCCCTTTTGCACCTTGCTTCAAGCCATGCATTGATCCTCCCTATCTTCCTATTTCTATACTCGCTAGCAGGTGGCACTGGGAATAATCCAGAGATTGCTATTTTCAAGGTCCTAATCTTTAACTTGCTCCTATAGCTCCTGAAAATCTGACCATAGGACCTCAATACCCGCCCTTGCTATGTCGTTGGTACCAATATGTACCACAACTTTTGGCTCACTCCCTTCCCCCTGCAGAATATCCTGCACTCTCTCCATGATGTCCTTTACTCTGGAACCAAGGAAGCAACACACCATGTGGGACTCACGATAACCATTACAGAAATGCCTATTTGTCCCCCTGACTATGGAATCACCTATAACAACTGCATTTCTGCACTTGGCTGCTCCCTCCTCTACAGTCCCATGCCCATGTTACCATAGTCTGGACTGCACTTCTTCAAGGTTTCGTCACTCACAGCAGTCTCCAATGCTGACTACCAGTTTTTGAGTAGCACATACCCCAAAGACTCCTGCACTTCCTGCCTCTTCTTACTCTTCCAGATGATCACCCACCTATTATCCTGAACTCCTACTGTCTGTAGTAACAGCAGCTGTTGTAAACAGTCTTGCTAAGTGAGTAAGTGATTTTAAGCAGGTCTATTTGCATTTACTCACTTATTTAGCGTAGTTTGCACAGCATTTCTGTAATATTTTGCCAGAACTCCTAAAGACATAATGTTTTATGAATGAATTAATCTTGATTAAAATCTATATTACAAACAGAAAGCTTTCTAAGATACATAAAAGTAATTGGTCTTTCTACTAAAATTACAATGTTTGATATTTTAAATATTGACAGTATGTCCTGCAATGAACAACAACCCACACTCCACAGCAAGTGTACACAAGACAGCCCTGATTGACCGTGAGCTACACAAGTTTGGTTTTGATATTGCTGCTCTGCAAGAAACCAGATTAGGCGACACAGGCTCTATTCGAGAGACCAATTACACCTTCTACTTGCACGGAAAGAATGCAGAAGATCACCGTGAGCATGGTGTAGGCTTCAAGTGAGCAACCGGCTGACACAGTCAATTAAGATATCAGTAGCAATCTCGGAGCGCCTCATCTCTCTGCAGCTATCATCCGATGGAGGCACAGTCATCATCATATGTGTCTACGCACCAGCTCTGAACACCAGCATCTCAGATGAAGAGCATTTCTACGACTCCCCAGGTAATGTTCTGAGGAACATCTCAAATGGCGAGAGGCTATTCATCCTGAGTAACTTCAACGCACATGTTGGGGCAGACAGTGATTCGTGGCCAATGTGTCTCAGTCATCATGGCGTGGGCAAGATGAATGATAATGGACAACACCTTCTTGAGCTTTGTGCCCTGAATGAACTCTGCATCACCAACACCTTCTTCCAGGGCAGACATCGCCACAAGGCATCATGTTGTCACCTAATGTATGGGTCATTTGCACCAACTAGACCTAGTCATCACGATGGGGTGCGATCTGCCCAGTGTTTTTCACACCCGCACCTACCACAGCGCAAAATGTGACTCCAACAGAGCAGCAGAGTTCCAAAGCTCCAAACACAACTGCACAGCATGTATCAACATCCCTTGCATAAGCAATGATGCCAAATACCAGCACTTTGCACCGTCGCGAGAATGCTCACTACCCACCAAAGCCTTAATGGGAAGCACTGATGCTGGCATTGATGAAGCTTGGAAGTCACTAAGCTCAATCATCTATAAAGCAGCAGAAGCATTATTTGGTAAAAGTGGAACCTTCAACAAAGACTGGTTTGAGACCAATTCAGCTGGGAAGATATCTGTCATTGATGCAAAAACAAAGCCTACATGATTCACAACATAAGCCAAACAGCTGAGACACTGCAGGACCTGAAAGAAGCCAAGACAGCTATGAAAAAGAGAGGGAGATACTGCACAAAAAAAGTGGATCAGCTTATATCAAAATTCCAAACTGCATGTGACAAAGGGAACCTACGAGCTATGTATAAAGGAATCAAGAGGGTGCTTGACCCTGCCATCACCAAAGTTGTTCCCCTGAAGTTGGCAGAAATAAATAGATGTCCCGCGGAGCTGAACACTACTGTGACCTGTAGTCCTGTGAGTTGGACATCTCCAAGTCTGCGGTTGATGCTCTCCCGCAACTTCCTGTCATTGATGAGTTAGATGAAGAACCCTCATCATTGGTACTTGAGAAGGCCATAGACTGCCTAGCAAACAGAAGGGCAGCAGGCAAGGATGGAATCCCAGCTAAACTGCTCAAGCATGGAAAGTCCCATCTATTGCCACATCTTTATGACCTTCCCCTTCTCTGCTGGAAAGTAAGCTCTGTTCCACAGGAGATGCATGATGCCAAAATCATCATACTATACAAAAACAAAGGCGACGGAGGAGACTGCAGCAACTACAGGGATATCTCACTGCTTAGCGTCATGGGGAAGGCCTTTGCTAGGGTCATACTTAAAAGACTCCATTTACTTGCAGACCGAGTGGACCTGGAAGTGCAGTGCGGTTTCCGTGCCAGCAGATCTACTGTGAATATGATCTTCTCCATATGCCAGCTACAAAAGAAATGTAGGGAACAAAGTAAACCCCTTTACCTTACTTTTGTAGATCACACTAAGGCATTCGATACCATCAGCACAGCAGGGCTGTACAAGATTTTGGGAAAAATTGGTTGTCCACCGAAGCTCCTCAGTCTCATCCACTTCTTCCATGACAACATGCACTGCACTGTACAGTTTGATGGCTCCATTTCCGACAGTTTCAGAGTGAAGAACGCAGTGAAACAGGGTTGTGTCCTAGCCGCCCACTCTGTTTGGCACCTTCTTGTCCATGCTCCTGACCTTCACCTTCCCTGCAGATATGGAAGGTATCTACTTGCACACTAGGTCAGACGACAAGCTCGACAATCTATTAAGGCTGAAAGCAAAGACAAAAACACATCACATCCTGATCAGAGAACACCTCTACAGTGATGATGCTGTGCTAGTTGCTCACACAGAAACTCAGCTACAAAGATTCATGGACTGTTTCTCTCATGCCTGTAACTTGTTCTTCTTGACTATAAACGTTAAGAAAACAGTGATCATGGGACAAGGTGTTGCATCTCCATCCCTGATCACACGTTATAACATCACACTGGAAGTGGTTAGCAAATTCTGATATCCTGGGTCCACGGTGACTGATAATCTGTCCCTTGATGCAGAGCTTGATACACACATAGGAAGAGCAGCTGCCTTCTTTGGTCAACTTGCGAAATGCACATGGGATAACATCAAGCTGACCCTCAGGACCAAGCTGATTGTTTATAAGACCTGTGTTTTCAGCACCTTGCTGTATGGCTGTGAAACATGGGCGACTTACAGCTACCAGGAAAAGAAGCTCAACAATTTCCATCTTTGCTGTCTGCCGCGCATTATGTGTATATCCTGGTAGAACAAAATCGCAAATGTGGCAGTCCTCTCAAAGGCAGAGTTCCCATGCATGTTGGTGGTAAACAAACAGAGGCAGCATCGGTGGATCAGACACATCTGCCGAATGGAATACAGTCGCATACGCAAGGATCTTCTGTATGGTGAGGTAGCTGGGGCTAGATGACCAGTGGGGCGCCCAAAGCTCCGCTTCAAGGCTGCTTGCAAGCATGACATGAAGGCCCTAAATGTCAACTATCGCACTTGGGAGTCACTGGCTGGTGAAGGAGGGAAACGGCAACACATCCTGTGGACAGAAGTGTACTACTACGATGACCAGGTGCTACAGCAGCTTGGTAACGGGCGCAAAATTCAAAAACAACATCACTTGGCAGCTTCGCGTGCAGCATTTGTGGCAGAATCTGCCTCTCAAGGATTGGCCTTCACAGTGTCATGAAAGTTAGCACAGGCTGAAAGTGAAGCAGAGGGAGTCCCTGACTGCTACTATTTAAAGAATGAGGTCCTGATGAGGAAATGGAGTTCTCCTCACAGACTGGACAGCAAGGAGTGGACAGTAGTTCACCAGTTAGTGGTGCCACAGAGGTACTGGAGAGAAATATTAAGAAGGGACCACGAGACTACAGTGGGCACATGCCAGGATACAAAAGACCAAAGCCCGCATAAGACAGCAATTTGACTGGTCAAAACTCTACAAAGATGTGGTGGAGTACTGCAGGAGGTGCCACATGTGCCAAGTTGAGGGGAAACCCCAACCTACAGTGAAACCTGCATCCCTAAGTCCTGCTCCGGTGTTAGGAAGATCCTCCAGCAGAGGGCTGGTAAACTGTCAGGGACCCTGCTGAGAACAAAAGGGGACAGGCAGGCGCAAAGCTGGAAAATGGTTAGATAGGGAAGGGGAAAAAGTGACCAAGAGGGCAGGTTAAAGGAAGTCCGGGAAGAATCCCGGATGAAAACCCTTACTGTCCGGTCAGCCAACACCAAAAAATTCGAAAAGTTAGACTCCACATCCTCCTATGTAAATGCAGACACTAGAAGCACCCCACCTGAGTTGCTAACAGCATTTACAGGAACCTGCAGAGACAAAGAAAGACCTCTAGGGGGGCAGAGAAACTGTGAGGATGATGCCTCACCTAGTTGAAGTGCCGTGGGCGAGTGCAGTACAGTCTGCATAAATACCTGCAGGCAGGGGTGTCCTCTGGGATAAAGGGGAGATTAGCAAAGAATCCTCTCCCACAATCAGAAAAAAAAGCGAACCACCCATCCCCTGAAGTCAATAGCCTTTCCATGACTCAGCAAAGCACTGAAAGCGTTCAGGATAGACTCGCCCACTACTGACTCTTTTTAAAAAAAAATTACCTCAGCAGGAACAAAGACCCCAGGCAGCCATAGAAATGAGCAAACGGAAGAGAAACTTCCGGAAAAATAAGAACCGCATGTTTATTGAGATGCCAATAAGGGGCAATTAAAACAGCACTGGCACCAAGAGAAGACAGGCTGTAATAAGTTTTAGGATTTATGAATTAATGGGAATGAATGAGAGAAATGAATGTTTTTTTCTGTATCTTACATTTTTCTCATGAACCTTTTAATGAAATGCACTTTTCTCAAATCACATTTCAGTGTCATGCTAGGTCCCCACCAGCTAAGCATGAGGCACATTAATTTTGTCATGAACATTGATTTTAAACTGTTACTGGAGTGAAGAAAGGACTTGTTAAACAGATCAGCCGTGGCTTGAAAAGGCATTTGTATATCAACAGACAGTGTTTGGAAGGACAAAGCAGCCATTCCCTGACACATTCAACCCACAATGGACTTTTGATCACCAGACGTTGAAGGTGGGGGAGCTCGCATTCCAGGTTGACTGCTAAGATGGCCGAATACACAAACGGACATGCTCAAACCAGCTAGTCACATGACTAACCTGCTGGGCAACCTGAGTTTTTTGAATTTGTACAAACAGTTTGGGCAAAAAAGCAGAATGCTCCTGGACTGAGAAGATCTCTCCTGGCTGGCTCGCCACAGCTTCTCCTGTCTGCCTGCTCCCATCTCTTTCTCACAAGCCTCTGAATCCACTGAAGACACATGAACCCCAAGATAGAAAAGACTCCTACAGCGAACAAGGTTTAAGAAGAATACTGGCCCCCAATGAAAAGCAAGATCTACCTAGAATCAAGGACTCTAGTCCATTGAGGAGAAGAAGGAGCAGCGGGACCCTAGGGAAGCCTTGAGAAAAGGTGCTCCGAACACCCAAAAAATCCATGAACGGCTCCTCGGCCACAACTTCAAAGCGCCCACGGGAGATGGCTTGGAGAGCATCTGCAGCGTACTGTCGGCAATGCGGTATGCCTTTATTTAAAGCACATCAAAAAACCCTTAACGAATATGACCACCTTTGTAAGTCTGCCCAAAGATGCTTCACCTCCCGAAGGACGCGGATGAGCTTTCCGGACGTCGATGGTGGGAACTGAGGAAATGACTTATTACCTGCACCCGCTTTCCCCTCCCTTCCCCTTCCCCCCTTTCCACACCCCCCCGTTCCCCTTCCCTGCTCCACCCTCTCAGCTCACCCCCTCACAACCCCGTCCCAGCACCCCCCTCGCACTATCTTCCCTCGGCACCCCCTTCCCCTGCACCCCCCCCCCCACACCCTTACATCCCCCTTCCCAGCTCCCCCTCGCACCCCCCTCCCTCCACCCCTCCCCCTCGCATCCCCTCCTCCCACTGGCATCATCCTACACCTGTGTTGGGGCCCCAACAACCCCACTGCCTTGTGGGCGTCTCGGGAGAGACCAAGGCTAAGGGAGTAAACCCGAACCAAAAATCCGGAGCAGAACCCCGTAGGCGGTCATGTGTCACCTTTAGCATGTTTCCGGCAGTTCCTGCAGCCATACCGGTGCCAAACGTCGTGCTCTGCACTCATTTGGACCCCACCAGAAAGGCCGAGAGGGGGGTTTTCATGACTGGGCAACTCTCAACCTCCATAAATTCGCCCAGGCATGCACCATGGAGAGGTCACTTCATAGCGACTGAAACAACACGGAAGGCAGCAGTTACATGTTATAAGTCCAGATAAATTGGCGTAGAAACTGGGTGCCACGGGTTGCCTTTGTCGGTGGGAGAGGTCATCGCACCTCACTGGACAGCTACCGCCCGCCTCAAGCCGGGCAGCCCCTAGTCAATAAGGTTCTGTCCCGCCACAGTCTACCTGCTTCAATGGGTGCTTAGAGCTCAGGGTCATTGCCCAAAAGGTGGACTGAAACACCGCACCAAACAACACTAAAAAAGGAAAGAAGGTACCAGCCCTTCGCTTTGCAAGCTGGAACGTCAGAACTATGTGTCCTGGCCTGTCGCAAGACCTTACACAAATCAACGATTCTCGGAAGACCGCCATCATTAACAACGAGCTCAGCAGACCCAATGTCGACATTGCAGCACTTCAGGAGACACGCCTCCCCGCGAGTGGATCTCTAGCAGAGCAAGACTACACCTTCTTCTGGCAGGGCAGGGATCCTGAAGAACCAAGACAGCATGGAGTGGGCTTCGCCATCAGGAACTCCTTGCTCAGCATGATAGAGCCTCCCTCAAATGGCTCGGAATGCATACTGTCCATCCGACTGCTCACCACCTCTCGCCCAGTACACCTACTCAGCATCTATGCTCCAACACTCTGCTCCCCACCTGAAGCTAAAGATCAGTTCTACGAGGAACTCCATAACATCATTAGCAGCATCCCCAACACCGAACACCTATTCCTGCTGGGGGACTTTAATGCCAGGGTTGGGGCCGACCATGACTCATGGCCCTCCTGCCTTGGGTGCTATGGCGTTGGAAGGATGAATGAGAACGGGCAGAGACTGTTTGAGTTGTGTACCTATCATAACCTCTGCATCACCAACTCGTTCGTTCACACTAAACCCTGTCACCAGGTTTCATGGAGGCACCCAAGATCACGTCGTTGGCACCAGCTGGACCTCATTGTCACAAGGCGAGCCGCCTTAAACAGTGTTCAAATCACACGCAGCTTCCACAGTGCGGACTGCGACACCGACCACTCCCTGGTGTGCAGCAAGGTTAGACTCAGACCAAAGAAGTTGCATCATTCCAAGCAGAAGGGCCACCCACGCATCAAACGAGCAGAATTTCTCACCCACAGCTGTTACAAAAATTTCTGAACTCACTTGTGTCAGCCCTTCAAAACACTCCCACAGGGGATGCTGAGACCAAGTGGGCCCACATCAGAGACGCCATCTATGAGTCAGCTTTGACCACCTACGGCAAAAGTGCGAGGAGAAATGCAGACTGGTTTCAACCTCATAATGAAGAGCTGGAACCTGTCATAGCCGCCAAGCGCATTGCACTGTTGAACTACAAGAAAGCCCCCAGCGAGTTAACATCCATAGCACTTAAAGCAGCCAGAAGCACTGCACAAAGAACAGCCAGGCGCTGCGCAAACGACTACTGGCAACACCTATGCAGTCATATTCAGCTGGCCTCAGACACCGGAAACATCAGAGGAATGTATGATGGCATTAAGAGAGCTCTTGGGCCAACCATCAAGAAGATCGCCCCCCTCAAATCTAAATCAGGGGACATAATCACTGACCAACTCAAACAAATGGACCGCTGGGTTGAGCACTACCTGGAACTGTACTCCAGGGAGAATGTTGTCACTGAGACTACCCTCAATGCAGCCCAGCCTCTACCAGTCATGGATGAGCTGGACATACAGCCAACCAAATCGGAACTCAGTGATGCCATTGATTCTCTAGCCAGCGGAAAAGCCCCTGGGAAGGACAGCATTACCCCTGAAATAATCAAGAGTGCCAAGCCTGCTATACTCTCAGCGCTACATGAACTGCTATGCCTGTGCTGGGACGAGGGAGCAGTACCTCAGGACATGCGCGATGCCAATATCATCACCCTCTATAAAAATAAAGGTGACCGAGGTGACCTCAACAACTACCGTGGAATCTCCCTGCTCAGCATAGTGGGGAAAGTCTTTGCTCGAGTCACTCTAAACAGGCTCCAGAAGCTGGCCGAGCGCATCTACCCTGAGGCACAGTGTGGCTTTCGTGCAGAGAGATCGACCGTTGACATGCTGTTCTCCCTTCGTCAGATACAGGAGAAATGCCGCGAACAACAGATGCCCCTCTACATTGCTTTCATTGATCTCACCAAAGCCTTTGACCTCGTCAGCAGACGTGGTCTCTTCAGACTACTAGAAAAGATTGGGTGCCCACCAAAGCTACTAAGTATCATCACCTCATTCCATGACAATATGAAAGGCACAATTCAACATGGTGGCTCCTCATCAGACCCCTTTCCTATCCTGAGTGGCGTGTAACAGGGCTGTGTTCTCGCACCCACACTTTTTGGGATTTTCTTCTCCCTACTGCTTTCACATGCGTTCAAGTCCTCGGAAGAAGGAATTTTCCTCCACACAAGATCAGGGGGCAGGTTGTTCAACCTTGCCCGTCTAAGAGCGAAGTCCAAAGTACGGAAAGTCCTCATCAGGGAACTCCTCTTTGCTTTAACATCTCACACTGAAGAGTGCCTGCAGAGTCTCATCGACAGGTTGTCACTCTAGAATTGGCCTATATAGCCACTCCAGGCGCTGCTCCACACACCACTGACCACCTCCAGGCGCTTACCCATTGTCTCTCGAGATAAGGAGGCCAAAGAAGAAAATTGTGAGCTCGAAGAACTATAACAAAAACTCTTCTGATATTGCCTCAAACATTTTCAGTTTATTTTTCTTCTGCTCTTTTCTGTCTCTATTTGCATGTGTGTATCACGTATGCAGGCACATCATGTATCCGTAGGCGTCAATTGAATTAGAGTTTAAGTTTAATAAATTTCAACTTTTCTTCTTTAAACCTAAGAAAGCCTGTTTGCGCTGGTTTCTTTGCCTTATAATTGGAAAGCGGTGAACAACGATTCACTAAGGGGGAGCTAAAAAACACGATGTGTTTAAAAATAAAAACAGTTACAGTAAGACCAGGTGAAGGCTGAGATGGACCCCGAGAAACCTTTCTCACCTGGTCGTAACAACAACCATCAACAAAGGTGCACCGAGAGAAGATACCCCACCTAAATGGATTGTTTGCTGTGTGTTCATCATCTTTCGTAGATGGAAGGATGCTAACCAACAATCCTCTTTTAATTTAATTGTACATTTTTTATTTTCCAGTCTTGTTTTGAACAAACTCTTTCACGCATGATATCATAAGCTGAATACCAGGCATGCCTCTCCTTTTGCTAAGCTTACAATACCTTGACCTTGCAGCTTATTAAAAGGGAAACTAATGTGGTTTTGTTAATGTTATTTTTAAGATATAAATCTTTGAACACTAGAGTTCTGTCATATTAAATGTATGTGAATACCTCAGGACTTGATTCTTGGTGAAAAACTTCATGCTGCAGTGTTAAAACTCTTAAGAATGTAAGAACGCATAGATTGAGAAACAGCATCCAGCATGTCAACTGTGGCCCTGCTAATTCACCTCATATGATTTTCAGTGTCATGGATTCTCCTACTTAAGTTATTTAAGCTCTCACGCCTGCAAAACTTTACCCTGAAGGCAAACATAGCAAGAATCCAGCATAGCAATCCACCTTTATTCAACTCTTACACATTGCATTCCACAGATGATGTAATGAGTTATTTTATGTTGTCTGATGTGACATAAATGAGATACATGGAGTCCAGTTGGTTGAAGATCTCAAACAGGTTTATTTACAGCTAGATTATTATATTCAGTACAGAGCTAACTATTTACAGAATTTGCCTCCAGATGTTACAGTTGCAGAGTGACTCTGGCTCCGAGTCACATGCCTGCATCCTGGTTCTTAGCTCATTAGCATACTAAGATCTTAAAGGGACATCACTCTTAAAGGCAATCCTACAACATTCCCCTTCTTTCCAAAGATAAGTCTTGTATGCTAAAAGTAAAAGCATGTTAAATTAAATAACATCAAAATTAGTTTGAGGGGGTAGAAACTATAAAATTTTCAATTATGGGGATAAAGATTGTGAAATTTATAAGTGCAGAGGCTTAAAAGTCCATATATTGTTTCAGTGGTTTGACAACTCTTGCTCAGGGAGTTTGCGTCTCATCTGTTGCTGTTTTTCTGATGTTTCCCCCTTTCTGCATTTAGTTTCTGTTGCTCTGCTTTCAGCCTGCTAATATACTCTGTTGCTTTTCTCAAGGTGACCACTTTTGAGGCCTTGTCATTCTTGGAAAGTTCTGACACGTCATCTCGAAGAAACAACAGATAATGCTTCAACTCAATCCTCCTCTGCCTCCTCAGGACATTGTGTACCCATTGCCTCTCCTCATCCTCCATGTCTGAGGTCTTGGGCTCAAGGTCGAGGACCTGTTGCGGGAGGAGCACTTGACCTCGTGGTGGTACCTGTCTGTTCTGACTCTTGTTGATGCTGGCAGTTCTCTGGATAGCAGAGATTAAGGCGTGCCATAGTTGTGCTGTTGCTGGATTTCCAGACTGCAGCGTTTGATGCTGGACGGAGTCTGCAAGCGGGTTCCGGTTCTTGGAGATTTCCCTTTGGCAATGCTTTCGTGAATATTTATGATGTTGAGGTCCTTACATACTGGCAGCCCTGCCACTGCTTGTCCGCTCATGTCTACCAGGTAGAATATTTGCAGTTTCCATGCTGACTTGCCGTAGCTGCATTTCATTGTTTGTGTGCCACTGCAAGGAATGGGTGACCCGTTGTATGCCGATAACTTGGCAGTTGTCGGTTGTATCCATGATTTCCAACAATCCGGTACATATCCTTGCGTATTCGGACTGGTGGGATATTTGCACTAGCGACAGTGTCAAACTTGACCCTGAGTGTATGTTTGTCAGCTGTCTTTGGACATGTGATGTTAATAGTGGCGAAACCTTCCAGTTGTTTGACTTCATCAACATGTTAGTCGTCTGGCTATAAGTTGTTCCTCGTCAAGTCTTGTCTCAGGTCTGTTTTGCTTCATGTATCAGCTTGTGTTTACGCAGGTCTCTGGCACTCTTCCTGCTGCTGTAGCCATTTGCTGTGCCTGTCTTCTGCTTGTGTCCTACTGTGGATTCTGGTTGTGTCTTTGGAGCCAGATTTCTTGCACAGGCAGGCCAAGTGTCCTTTTGCACTGCACGCCTTGCACAGGTCTTGAAATGCAGGACAACTTCACAGTGAGTGGGACAAACCATACTTAACACACAGTTTTCTTGCTCTTTTCGACCTGGTTATCATGCTGATATTGTTGGCTGCACCTAGTGCTTCCAGGTGCTGTTGTCTAGCTACAATGGCTTCACATTTCCTGCCATCTTCTAGCAGTGCATTAATACTATGACCTTCCTTTGTCCCTAAGAGGTCTTTCTGAAATGGCTCAATGGGTGTTGATACAATCAATTAGTCACTCTGACATCTCAGTTTCTGAGAAATCACATTTGTTGCTCTTACGACAGCAACTACTGAGTGGCGAGTCGAAGAGACTTAGCAGTTGGCAGGAAAAAAGACAGAAGTGCAATGAGAGAACCAACTGTGTAACAGTCCCGACAACCAATTTTATCTGCAGCGCCTGTGAAAGAGTCTGTCACTCTAGAATTGACCTTTATAGCCACTCCAGGCGCTGCTTCACAAAATACTGACCATCTCTAGGCACTTACCCATTGTCTCTCGAGACAAGGAGGCCAAAGAAGACCATTGCTTGCTCTGTGAAGCAGAACTGCATTCTTTGTTTGAACAATTGGCACACAGATAGGATATCAATGGCCTTCCTGTTCATGCTGGGAAATTTGGTATCCATTTTTCTGCTGCTCTTTTGCTTTAAAACTTCTTTGAGACTTGTTCTATGGCTCTGTACTGTCTTCTCTTTTAAAAAAATTCTCTGTTCTTTAGAATGGCAACTTTGATAGACAGGAACAGGTGTTTATCAGTGCTTGCCTATTTATCTAGCTTCCAGCACTCTGTTTACACAGCTGAGCAATAGGCATTTCAAGTGTTTTATTTTTCTCTGCTAGAGTTTGCTTATACAGCCATCCTTTAGGCAATTCTTCACACGAGTAGTTTTATGAGTTTTTTAAAACTCTGGCTGAGTGAATAAAAGCTCTTCATGCTCGAGTGGTTTGATGATGTTTATAAGCTTTACCTGTGATTTGCGTGAATGGAGGATTCCCGTGCTTTTTGCTATCAGACAGCTCCTGTAATGACAACGACTTCAATCAAACTAGGAGGGCAGCTTTTGAAAACAATCGATCAGCCTGGGAGAGGAATTGGGTTTTCCCTGTTTTTTTCTTTTACTGAGCCTTTAAAAAAATCAACTTTGCAAGCACCTCAAAGCTTTTTTTCAATGGGGATTCCTGGACCATCGGGACAATGACTCACCCGATTGCAGTGATTGCTTTGCAGCCTGTCATTCTGTGCTCTGTCTTCTACAGCTTGAGGTGAGTTCTTTTTTCTTTCTACTGCTTGGGCTAGTATTTCTCTTGGACCTTCTCCTTTTTGGCTGTAGGAAGGTAGTTTTTAAAGCTGTTCTCCCTGTAGTCTTCAAGCATGGATTCTGTCTTCTCAACACAGCTGCCACCATATAATGAGTTATTTTATGTTGTCTGATGCAGGATAAATGAGATGCTTGGAGTCCAGGTTTCCGAAGATCTCAAACAGGTTTATTAACAACTAACTATTATGTACAGTACAGAGCTAACTATTTACGGAAAGTGCCTCTAGGTGTGACAGTTGCAGAGTGACTCTGGCTCTGTGTCATATGACTGCGTCCTGGCACTTAGCTCATTAGCATACTAATATCTTAACGGGATATCACTCTGACTTGGAACTATATTGCCATTCCTTCACAGTCACTGGTTAAAATCCTGGAACTCCCTCCCTATCAGCACTGTGGGTGGACCTGCAACATGGACTGCAGCAGTTCAAGAAAGCAGTTCACCATCACTTTCTCAAGGGCAGTTAGGGATGGGCAATAAATGCTGGCCTTGCCACCGATGCCCACAACGCAGTAACAATTAAAAATAAACCAATTTGTCCTTTATTATACACTAGCAGGACCCAACAATTTTACTCTGTACACTTTCTGCATGTACTGGTGTGTTAAAGTGTGCTTAAAACATTGCATTGCTAAGTGGTCAATTGAAAAACTACCTGTAAGAATGCTGCTTAACCAACCAAACAGACAAGAACAAAGAACAAACAACAGTACAGCACAGGAACAGGCCATTCAGCCCTCCAAGCCTGCGCCGATCTTGATGCCTGCCGAAACTAACACCTTCTGCACTTCCGGGGCCCATATCCCTCTATTCCCATCCTATTCATATATTTGTCAAGATGTCTCTTAAACGTCGCTATCGTATCTGCTTCCACCACCTCCTCTGGCAGCAGGTTCCAGGCACTCACCACCCTCTGTGTAAAAAACTTTCCTCGCACATCCCCTCTAAACTTTGCCCCTCTCACCTTAAACCTATGTCCCCTCGTAACTGACTCTTCCACCCTGGGAAAAAGCTTCTGACTATCCACTCTGTCCATGCCGCTCATAACTTTGTAAACCTCTATCATGTCGCCCCTCCACCTCCGTCGTTCCAGTGAAAACAATCCGAGTTTTTCCAACCTCTCCTCATAGCTAATGCCCTCCAGACCAGGCAATATCCTGGTAAACCTCCTCTGTACCCTCTCCAAAGCCTCCACGTCCTTCTGGTAGTGTGGCGACCAGAATTGCACGCAATATTCTAAGTGTGGCTTAACTAAGGTTCTGTACAGCTGTAACATGACTTGCCAATTTTTATACTCTATGCCCCGACCGATGAAGGCAAGCATGCCGTATGCCTTCTTGACTACCTTATCCACCTGCGTTGCCACTTTCAGTGACCTGTGGACCTGTACGCCCAGATCTCTCTGCCTGTCAATACTCCTAAGGGTTCTGCCATTTACTG
The DNA here is from genome assembly GCF_036365525.1 of Heterodontus francisci. Taxonomy (NCBI): domain Eukaryota; kingdom Metazoa; phylum Chordata; class Chondrichthyes; order Heterodontiformes; family Heterodontidae; genus Heterodontus; species Heterodontus francisci. Next base: position 99,945,747 of record NC_090381.1, on the reverse strand, counting down.
TATACCTCCCACCTGCATTAGACCTTCCAAAATGCATTACCTCACATTTGTCCGGATTAAACTCCATCTGCCATTTCTCCGCCCAAGTCCCCAACCGATCTATATCCTGCTGTATCCTCTGACAATCCTCATCATTATCCGCAACTCCACCAACCTTTGTGTCGTCTGCAAACTTACTAATCAGACCAGCTACATTTTCACCAAATCATTTATATATACTACAAACAGCAAAGGTCCCAGCACTGATCCCTCCACTGTTACCCTCTGTCTTCTGTGACTGAGCCAGTTCTGTATCCATCTTGCCAGCTCACCTCTGATCCCGTGTGACTTCACCTTTTGCACCAGTCTGCCATGCGGGACCTTGTCAAAGGCTTTACTAAAGTCCATATAGACAACATCCCCCGCCCTTCCCTCATCAATCATCTTCGTCACTTCCTCAAAAAACTCAATCAAATTAGTAAAAACCACAAAACCATGCTGCCTCTCGCTATTAAGTTTGTTTGTTTCCAAATGGGAGTAAATCCTGTCCCGAAGAATCCTCTCTAATAGTTTCCCTACCACTTACGTAAGGCTCACCGGCCTATAATTTCCTGGATTATCCTTACCACCCTTCTTAAACAAAGGAACAACATTGGCTATTCTCCAGTCCTCTGGGACCTCATCTGTAGCCAATGAGGATGCAAAGATTTCTTTCAAGGTCCCAGCAATTTCTTCCCTTGCCTCCGTCAGTATTCTAGGGTAGATCCCATCAGGCCCTGGGGACTTATCTACCTTAATGCTTTGCAAGACACCCAACACCTCCTCCTTTTTGATAATGAGATGACTGAGACTATCTGCACTCCCTTCCCTAGGCTCATCATCCACCAAGTCTTTCTCCTTGGTGAATACTGATGCAAAGTACTCATTTAGCACCTCACCCATTTCCTCTGGCTCCACGCAGAGATTCCCATCTCTGTCCTTGAGTGGGCCCACCCTTTCCCTGGTTACCCTCTTGCTCTTTATATATGTATAAAAAGCCTTGGGATTTTCCTTAATCCTGTTTGCCAATGACTTTTCATGACCCCTTTTATCCCTCCTAACTCCTTGCTTAAGTTCCTTCCTACTGTCTTTATATTCCTCAAGTGCTTCATCTGTTCCTAGCCTTCCAGCCCTTACAAATGCTTCCTTTTTCTTTTTGACTTCTTTCTTTTGGGCCTCCTTATCTCGAGAGACAATGGATACGCGCCTGGAGGTGGTCAGTGGTTTGTGAAGCAGCGCCTGGAGTGGCTATAAAGGCCAATTCTGGAGTGACAGGCTCTTCCACAGGTGCTGCAGAGAAATTTGTTTGTTGGGGCTATTGCACAGTTGGCTCTCCCCTTGCGCCTCTGTCTTTTTTCCTGCCAACTACTAAGTCTCTTCGACTCGCCACAATTTAGCCCTGTCTTTATGGCTGCCCGCCAGCTCTGGCGAATGCTGGCAACTGACTCCCACGACTTGTGATCAATGTCACACGATTTCATGTCGCGTTTGCAGACGTCTTTATAACGGAGACATGGACGGCCGGTGGGTCTGATACCAGTGGCGAGCTCGCTGTACAATGTGTCTTTGGGGATCCTGCCATCTTCCATGCGGCTCACATGGCCAAGCCATCTCAAGCGCCGCTGACTCAGTAGTGTGTATAAGCTGGGGGTGTTGGCCGCTTCAAGGACTTCTGTGTTGGAGATATAGTCCTGCCACCTGATGCCAAGTATTCTCCGAAGGCAGCGAAGATGGAATGAATTGAGACGTCGCTCTTGGCTGGCATACGTTGTCCAGGCCTCGCTGCCGTAGAGCAAGGTACTGAGGACACAGGCCTGATACACTCGGACTTTTGTGTTCCGTGTCAGTGCGCCATTTTCCCACACTCTCTTGGCCAGTCTGGACATAGCAGTGGAAGCCTTACCCATGCGCTTGTTGATTTCTGCATCTAGAGACAGGTTACTGGTGATAGTTGAGCCTAGGTAGGTGAACTCTTGAACCACTTCCAGAGCGTGGTCGCCAATATTGATGGATGGAGCATTTCTGACATCCTGCCCCATGATGTTCGTTTTCTTGAGGCTGATGGTTAGGCCAAATTCATTGCAGGCAGACGCAAACCTGTCGATGAGACTCTGCAGGCATTCTTCAGTGTGAGATGTTAAAGCAGCATCGTCAGCAAAGAGGAGTTCTCTGATGAGGACTTTCCGTACTTTGGACTTCGCTCTTAGACGGGCAAGGTTGAACAACCTGCCCCCTGATCTTGTGTGGAGGAAAATTCCTTCTTCAGAGGATTTGAACGCATGTGAAAGACTAGGCTCACAATATCCCGTGTTATCCAAGCTTCCCGAAACTTGCCAAACTTGTCTTTCTTCCTCACAGGAACATGCTGGTACTGGATTCTAATCAGCTGACGTTTGAAAGACTCCCACATGTCAGATGTTGATTTACCCTCAAACAGCCGCCCCCAATCTAAATTCTTCAGTTCCTGCCTAATATTGTTATAATTAGCCTTCCCCCAATTTAGCACCTTCACCCGAGGACTACTCTTATCCTTATCCACAAGGACCTTAAAACTTATGGAATTATGGTCACTGCTCCCGAAATGCTCCCCCACTGAAACTTCGACCACCTGGCCGGGCTCATTCCCCAATACCAGGTCCAGAATGGCCCCATCCCTAGTTGGACTATCTACATACTGTTTCAAGAAGCCCTCCTGGATGCTCCTCACAAATTCTGCCCCATCCAATTCCCGAGCACTAAATGAGTCCCAGTCAATATTGGGGAAGTTAAAATCACCCACCACTACATCCCTGTTACGTTTACATCTTTCCAAAATCTGTCTACATATCTGCTCCTCTACCTCCCGCTGGCTGTTGGGAGGCCTGTAGTAAACCCCCAACATCGTGACTGCACCCTTCCTATTCCTGAGCTCCACCCATATTGCCTCGCTGCATGAACTCTCTGAGGTGTCCTCCCGCAGTACAGCTGTGATATTCTCCTTAACCAGTAATGCAACTCCCCACCCCTTTTACATCCCCCTCTAACCCGCCTGAAGCTTCTAAAGCCTGGAACATTTAGCTGCCAATCCTGCCCTTCCCTCAACCAAGTCTCTGTAATAGCAACAATATCATATTTCCAAGTACTAATCCAAGCTTTAAGTTCATCTGCCTTACCTGTTATACTTCTCGCATTGAAACAAATGCACTTCAGACCACCAGTCCCGCTGTGCTCAGCAACATCTCCCTGCCTGCTCTTCCTCTTAGTCCTACTGGCCTTATTTACTATGTCTTCCTCATTTACTTCATTAGCTGTCCTACTGCTCTGGTTCCCACCCCCCGCCACACTCGTTTAAACCCTCCCGAGTGACGCTAGTAAATCTTGCAGCCAGGATATTAGTGCCCTTCCAGTTTAGATGCAACCCGTCCTTCTTGTACAGGTCCCATCTGTCCCTGAAGAGAGCCCAATGGTCCAGATATCTGAAACCCTCCCTTCTACACCAGCTGTTCAGCCACTATCTTCCTATTCCGAGCCTCACTGGCACGTGGCACAGGGAGTAATCCAGAGGTTACAACCCTAGAGGTCCTGTTTTTTAACTTACTACCTAACTCCCTAAACTACCCCTGCAGGACCTCATCACTCTTCCTGCCTATGTCATTGGTACCGATGTGTACCACAACCTCTGGCTGTTCACCCTCCCCGTTCAGAATGCCCTCTGTCCGTTCAGAGACATCCTTGACCCTGGCACCAGGGAGGCAACATACCTTCCTGGAGTCTCTTTCACATCCACAGAAGCGCCTATCTGTGCCCCTGACTATAGAGTCCCCTATAACTATTGCTCTTCTGCGCTTTGTCCCTCCCTCCTGAACAATAGTACCAGCTGTGGTGCCACTGCTCTGGCTGCTGCTGTTTTCCCCTGATAGGCCATCCCCCCCAACAGTATCCAAAACGGTATACTTGTTAGAGAGGGGGATTGCCACAGGGGATTCCTGCACTGACTGCCTGCCCCTTCTAGCGGTCACCCATCTATCTGCCTGCACCTTGGGTGTAACCACTTCTCTAAAACTCCTGTCTATGACACTTTCTGCCACCTACATGCTCCTAAGTGCATCCAGTTGCCGCTCCAACCGATCCATGCGGTCTGTGAGGAGCTGCAACTGGGTACACTTCCTGCAGATGTAGTCGCCCGGAACGCTGGAAGCGTCACGGACTTCCCACATCTCACAGGTGAAGCACTTCACCCCTCTAACTGTCATTTCTATCACTAATTAGTTAATTGATATAAAATAAATAAATACTTATTAAATCCTTACTAAATTATGATACACTTCACTATGTGGTCCCCAGTGCTAGATTTCTGCAATAAATATTTAATGCTGTCTAAATACAGTAATCTCCTCCCTCTGGTTTAGTTACTCTACTTATTAATTAGTTAATTGGTGTTTTAATCAATTTTTATCAGTTTTATTTTCAAATTCGGTACAGATTCCCTACCAGCCAATCAGGACACAGCTTTCCTGTGACGGCACTTTTTCAGTTTTTTTTCCCACCCGAGCTAACTTACCGCTCTGGAACTCCGCCCTCCGAGTCTGCTCCGAGAATCCCCGAGGTAAGTTTTTTTATATACTCACTGCTCTGGAACTCCGCCCTCCGAGTCTGCTCCGAGAATCCCCGAGGTAAGTTTTTTTATATACTCACCGCTCTGGAACTCCGCCCTCCGAGTCTGCTCCGAGAATCCCCGAGGTAAGTTTTTTTTTACACTCACCGCTCCGGAGCTCCGCCCTCTGAGTCTGCTCCGAGAATCCCCGAGGTAAGTTTTTTTATATGCTCACCGCTCCGGAACTCCGCCCTCCGAGTCTGCTCCGAGAATCCCCGAGGTAAGTTTTTTTATATGCTCACCGTTCCGGAACTCCGCCCTCCGAGTCTGCTCCGAGAATCCCCGAGGTAAGTTTTTTTATATGCTCACCGCTTCGGAACTCCGCCCTCCGAGTCTGCTCCGAGAATCCCCGAGGTAAGTTTTTTTATATGCTCACCGCTCCGGAACTCCGCCCTCCGAGTCTGCTCCAAGAATCCCCGAGGTAAGTTTTTTTATATACTCACCGCTCCGGAACTCCGCCCTCCGAGTCTGCTCCGAGAATCCCCGAGGTAAGTTTTTTTATACACTCACTGCTCCGGACCTCCGCCCTCCGAGTCTGCTCCGAGAATCCCCAAGGTAAGTTTTTTTATACACTCACTGCTCCGGAACTCCGCCCTCCGAGTCTGCTCCGAGAATCCCCGAGGTAAGTTTTTTATACACTCACTGCTCCGGAACTCCGCCCTCCGAGTCTGCTCCGAGAATCCCCGAGGTAAGTTTTTTTATACATTCACCGCTCCGGAACTCCGCCCTCCGAGTCTGTCCGAGAATCCCCGAGGTAAGTTTTTTTATATACTCACCGCTCCGGAACTCCGCCCTCCGAGTCTGTCCGAGAATCCCCGAGGTAAGTTTTTTTTATATACTCAACGCTCCGGAACTCTGCCCTCCGAGACATTCAACCAAATGTGGAGTGTGCAACTTCTGTGAAAAATGGAGCGGACGCATAGAAGGTGTAAACTATGTCATGCAGGTCTGACTATCTGAGACTTTCTTTGGAAAGTTAGAAGACCCAGGGAATGAGTTAAAGGGATCTTCCCTAACTGAAGCTCAGCGAGCTGACCCTGTATTGAGACAGTTAGGACAGGCTACCCAGTCTGAAATTGAAGCAGAGGGAGTCCCTGACTGCTACTATTTAAAGAATGAGGCACTGATGAGGAAATCGAGTTCTCCTCACAGACATGAGAGCAAGGAGTGGACAGTAGTTCACCAGTTAGTGACACCGCAGAGGTACCGGAGAGAAATATTAAGAATGGCCCATGAGATTGCAGTGGCTGTACGTGCCGGTATATGAAAAACTAAAGCCCGCATATGACAGCAGTTTGACTGGTGAAAACTCCACAAGGATATGGTGGAGTACTGTAGGAGTTGCCACATGTGCCAGGTAGAGGGGAAACCCCAACCTACAGTGAAATCTGCACCCCTAAGTCCTGTATCGGTGTTTGGAGGGCTGGTCACCTGTAAGGGACCCCTGCTGAGAACAAAAGGGGACAGGCTGGCAACAGGTTAGAAAGGAATGGGGAAAAAGGGACCAGGAGGGCAGGTTAAAGTAAGTCCGGGAAGAATCCCAGATGAAAACCCCTACTGTCCAGTCAGCCAACACTGAAATATTAGAAAAGTTAGACCTCACATCCTCCTATGCAAATGCAGACAGTAGAAGCGCCCCATCAAAGTTGGTAACAGCATTTACAAGAACCTGCAGAGACAAGGAAAGTCCTCATGAAGGTGCAAGGAAGTGCCAAACCAGGCCCTGCTAAGATGATACAATCCACAGAGCCAGGACTGGTTAAACCAGCTGGTCACATGACTAACTGGCTGGTCCGGGTTTTTTGATCTAGCCACAGGACAGTTTGAATGCAGAAGGCAGTGTGCAACTGAAGCTGGAACAAGGACGTCTCTCTCTCTCCCTCTCTTGCTTTCTCCTAAGCCACTGGACCATGAAAGACACATAAACCTCAAGAGAGAAAGGACTCCTACATTGGAACAAGTTGAAGCTTGAACTGGGCCCCAACGAATTGCAAGACTTACCAGCAACCAAAGAATCCACATGAACTTAAAGGACTATAACTACCAGATATTGTCTCAAACCTTTCCCCTTAATTCCTTCTACTTTTTCTGTCTCTATCTGCATGTGTGTTTATTGCGTATGCATGCTAGCATGGTTGCATCGCATATTCGTAGTCGTTAACTAAATTAGAGTTTAAGATTAATAAACTTCTACCTTTCTTGATTAAATCTAAGGAAACCTGTTTGATTTCATGCCTTACAGTTGGAGCGGTGAACAAGGATTCACTAAGGGGGAGCTAAAAACATGGTGTTTCTAAAATTAAACCCTGTTACGGTTAAACCAGGCAAAGTCTGAGAGGGAACCCCTAGACCCCTTCTCACCTGGTCAGAGCAACCATCACATATAGATTGGTGTAAGGGTGTAATAAGGTTCTCCCAATAGAGTAGTGGGGCAAGCCACTTATGCCTAGTGAATGAAACAATCCTGTGAGGCCATCGCACAAGACGTCAACGTGGGGTTGTGTACAAGGATACCCAGAAGAAATCACCCGATTTGAAGAACAGTCCCAAAAGAAATGAGAATAAGTCCAAATAAACGTAGACTGGAGGGCTCGACAGAGAAGATTTTCTACTTCTGGCACATTCCAGAAGGGCAGATTGAGCAATTGGATTGAAGACTCAGCCTCCTCTTCTGCTCACCTCTGTCTGAAATCTGGGTCAAAATTTAAACAGGCAGAGAGTCAGTGAATTTGGAAATGTAGGTAAATCCCTGTGCATTGAAATTTATCATCAGAAGTCTGTAAAACAGTCATAGTACATATGCTATCTGATAGCATGTGTTATCACCATAAAGAACAGACTGAGCAAATAGGCCTATTACAATAAAAAAATCAGAATGGAAGTAGGTTTCCCTTTATTAAACTGTATGGCCTTAAGATTTTTGCTTTTTTTTTTACTGTAGTTAAAACCTTTCAAAAGTTTTATAGCATACCATTCCCATGACGCAGTTAAGTACTTATACAGAAAGCAGCATATTTATTGTGCTGTCATTCTCGGCAAAAGGAAACAATCATTTTCAAATATCCAGCGTGATGCCAGAAGCATTAATCAATTGCTGTAATTTGAACAGTGGCTGTGTTTTCAGGCTATCTCAAGTTCTATTAATAACAAGACCAATGGTATCTGTCTCATAGCAGAACCACCAATCAATGACCAAAGAACACAGTGTTATGGTACTGAAGAACAACTATCCCCTGGTGATGTCAGATCACCAGACAAGATAGCCTGCTAGTGTTGAATTTATACCTCCTCAGAATACTCGAAATTTAATGTGCCTCTTTATAGGAATTTTCTGTAAGTTTCCACCAAAGTACATGGGCTTGGATTTTTATCTAAATGCGAGAGTGGGAACAGAGGCGGGAGGTTGCATAAACCCGCCCCTCAGGTCAGCATGCAAGTTTCCCCATTTGAAACCAAAACGCTGAAAGTTTAAATGGCTCCAAGGATACTGGGAAGAGGCAACCCACCTGAAACAGAAAAGTGGCTGATTAAGGTTATTAATGAGCTTGTTAATGGACCAGTTTGGAATTTTCATATTAAGGTATGCGATCCACGCAAGGTCTCAATCACGACAGGGAGAAGGAGGCAGTAACACAACAGAGAGCGATTCAGTGCAGTGGGACAGTAGCAAAAGGCACCATTGAGGGAAGAGTCACAAAAGGCCCTCACTCACAGGCAACCAGTTGTACAGAACTAGGAGAATTATCTGTAATATCTCTTCACTCTCCACAAGGGCATTTTGGGGAGGTAGATTTGGTGGGTGGATAGGTCCTTTTGCATACAGGCCTCATGGGTTGGTGAGAGGGTGAGATCACGAAGACGCCACATTCCAACTGAAAGGAAGGAAGGACATAACAGCAAATGGGTTAAGTTACTCCGAGATAGAATCAAGTAGCGATGAGGTGCAGCAACTGCAGGAGCAGAGGCAAACTCCAGGGCAACAGGGGCTCAGGGGTGAGGAACACGGGGCAGGAAGGCAATGAAGATGATAGCCTCAGCATAGGGTCGACCGCCAAAGAAGAAACTACCTGGACTTGTCAAAGTGTCAGTGCTGCAGAAGGCTGCACCTGTCCAGGCAGATGGTTGCTGACTTGTGCGCCCTTGTTGCGGGTCATCCGAGGGTTCACAGGAATCATCACCATGGCCTTCCCATGGCTGTAAAAGTCACAGTGGCCTTGCACTGTTTTGCAAATGGTTCCTTTCAAGGAGCAGCAGCGGACATTGGTGGTATCTCGCAGGCTGCAGCACAACATTGCATCATGGAGATAATGGATACTCTGTTCGAGAGGGTAGGGGATTACATTGAATTCCAGGTGGAGAGCAGCACTCAAGCTCAAAGAGCAGTGCGATTTTCTTCCTTCACTGGATTTCCTCTGATTCCCTCTGAATCATCAATTGCACCCATGTGGCCATCAGGACACTAATCAGCCAGGGAGATTCCTCAATAAGAAGGGATGACCCTCCCTAAACATTCAGCTGGTATGTGACCAGAGCAAGTGTTTTGTGCAGGTGTGTGCATGTTATTCTGGATGCTGCCACGAAGCCTACATCCTTTGGCAATCCTTGGTGCCGCATCTCTTTGTGGAGCCATCGGAAATTCGGGAATGGCTGTTAGCAGATAAGGCTTATCCCTTGAAGAGATAGCTGATGGTACTGGTGCCAACGAAGCTGAGAGATGCTACAATCGATGTCATCTGAGCACAAGGGTTATCATTGAGCAGGCCATCAGCCTCATGAAGATGAGGTTCAGGTGCCTCGACAAGTTAGGTGGTGCCCTCCAGTATATTCCCTCAAGGGTCTCGCACATTGTGGTGGTTTGCTATTTTCTCCAAAAAACGGCCCTCCAGAGAGGTGTGGACCTTGAAGAGGGAGAAGCACGGTAACGGCACAGCTCCTCAGAGGAGGAAGAAGAGGAGGAGGAAGAAGAGGAGGAGGAGGCTGAAGGGAGAACTGTAGAATGGTTCCCATTCTTTGCAGGGATTTCACTAATGAAACAGTGGCCTCCTTCTGCACTGTATAATTCTAATACGTTCAGATAGCAGAGATAATTTTACAAAATTGCATGGCAGGCAGTAAGCCTGATTGCAGGAGCACATATCAGGTGCTTGTACTCCATGGTTTCCTGTTCACATGAAAGAGCATGCTTGAATTCCTGATATCTGCTCCCTAGGGGCAAGGCTCCCTCACTGGAGTACAGTGTCATAAAATGGTCTCTAAATTGCAATCCTGCACCCTTATGAAAAGAGCACATCATTTAAAAGCACTACACATACACACACCCAGACACACGCACAAGCACATGCACACGCACACCCAGAAGCATATACACACACATCTTTTTATTTTGCCTCCTCTTTCCCTTTAATCTCCTCATGCACTTTCCTCGATCAAGAGAGTTGGCAGAAGACATGCTCCCAGGTTTTCACCAACGCAAGGAGTCTTCAGAGTAATCCAGCATGATGATTCACTTGGATTTTCCATCTCACCTTGCATGGGAATTCCCAGCAGCAGCCCAGATAAGATCAAAAAATCCATGTTTTTATAGATAAAAGTTTAATTTTCAGATATGAGAGTGCTTTTGACACCTAAACTCAGTCTTAGTTTAGTTGTAGTTCTTTCATTAGTTCTTCTATTAGTCTTTATAGTTGAAGACATAGATCTAGTCTATGTCGAAGGGTGTCTCTGTAAAATTGTAAAGTGCCTCTATAATTATTTATTTTGTCAATGAATACTATCTACTAATTATTTTCATACCCTATGTTTAAGCGCTTCTAAATATGAAGCTAAAGTAAATAAATAATTGTTAGTTCATTGCTTTGTCATCTGCTTTCTTCTTTGATAATTTGCAAGAAAGGTTTAATTCACTCAGTACCTTGAGTATATCATGATAGAAGGTTGGTAATGCAAGTATTATATCATCTAAACAAGTTGAGTGAAGACAATTCAGTCAGCCTAATTTCGGCATCGTTATCTCCTAAGAGTAGACTGAGTGATAAACCCCAGAAGGTTCCTTGACAAGCAGTTAGAGTGAAGGTTAAGGATTTGTCTGATGCCTTAACCTAGATCTTCTTACATATCACACTGCCTCACTTATACTGAGACACAGGGGAATACATCTTCAGCTCATTCTATTTCTAGAACCCTTTCTGCATTCGTACCTTTCTTAACCTGTGTTAGCATATTCCTGGACACCTCCCAAACCTCAGCCCATTTTTCCCCTTAGGATTTGTACATATTTTTATTTCCATTATAATTACCTTATTCATCCATTTCTTTAGCCTACATTTATTATTCATCGGCATGTTCTTATTCTTTGTATACAACACAGTGGCCTGGGTTTTCTGCTTGAGCATGCATTTTAATGGGGAAATAGAGGACCGCAGATGTAGAAAATCAATGACCTATAGTTTCAAACTTCCTGTTGTACTCTCAGTTAATTTATCCATCAGTCCTTTGAGGTTTGACTTTTTAAAGTCAAATATTTTTGTCCTGATCAATATTGATGTCAACTGCAAGCTAAGTTTAAACTTCATAGACTCATCCGAGCTGACGTTATGAAAGATCGCCCACCAGGCACACATATTTCAGGAAATGCCTGTGATTTTACCTCCATTAAATGTTAAGTTGTGAATGCAATTTCATAAAATCATTCCTGGTGTTGATCCACTGAATATTTGCAGTGCATTTACCATGGCTGTAATATTTTTCCCACACTGGGAAGCCCAGACTCCATGCAACATTCCAACTGTGGCCTAATCAAAAGTCTTGTGCAGATTCAACATCACTTCTTTCCTTTTATAGTCAATGACCTCAAGATTTGACTTCATAGCATCGTCGTTTTGGCACCATAGGCGTCGGTTTAGTAGCAAAGTGGTGTCTGTGCCACTTCCACCTACTTCTAGCATGGCCTACGCCGAAACATGTCATGGTGATGGCTTTACGTGCAGGTGCCGGAGATATGCAGAGTAGGCAGATCATGACATCAATCAGCATCGAACACTGATTTTACCCCAGACCTGTGGCTCTAGTTAACACCCTCTCTTAAACAAGCACAGCTGAACATGTGTTCAGCAGCACAAAGGATCCCCCACCAGTACTATTTAAAGGGATCATCAATAACTTGCAGGTTAATTGGTGGTTACCTTCTACTGGCTCTGTCTGAGTTTGTGGAAGTGCAGGGTGTTTGGAGGAGTTGATAACAGTTAGAAACAGCTGCATTACTCATGACTGCAAGGTCTCTGAGCACATCACTTTCTCCCAATAATGGGGGCTGTAGTTGCAGTTCCCCCTGAGCTGCAGCAAGAGAGGGAGATGGTGCAGAGGCAGCAAAGAAGACAAGCTGTTTGCAGAAGGAGGGGGAGGAGAGCTCTCAGCAGGACGATTTGCCTTCTTAGAATCTTCAGGGAGAACTTCCCCTAGCTCCACCTAAAGGAGGAGCAGTGTGTTCGCCACCTGTGTTTCACCAATGAGGTGGTCGCAGAGCTCTGGCACCTCTTGGAACCAGACCTGCAGTCTCAGAGCAGACCAAAGATGGCACTGCTAGTGGCCCTCAATTTCTTTGTGGGATCCTTCCAGGCTGGAACAGGCTGTCCATTGCTGTATCAGAGAAGTATTAGCCACCTCCTTGATGCAGCAGTGGGCTGCTGCCTGTGAGGCCTGAAACATGTCCCCAGTGGATCGCTGGAAAGAGTGAGATGCATAGAAGTTGAGGGCCAATGTGATCTTTGGGGCCATTGGCATAGGATCTCCCCCAAAGCCCACAGGTCGCAACTTGTCCTGCAGCAGGGCGCATAAGTTGGTAATGGCCTCCCCAGAGAGACGCAGTCCTCGTTGACAATGGCACTTGTACATTTGGAGGTAGCTGACTTGAGTCTGGTACACCCTCTGGTCCCTTCTTGGCATTGCCAGCTGCAGCTGCTCTCATCGTGGAGCTTCACAGTCAGGTGCAGTAACCTGTTGTCTTTCCCTCCATCAGAGTTGCCTCATCATGCCACAGGGGTCCAAAAAGACAATGTGTATGAGACCCATGCCAGGTGACCTGTGGGCCTACAGTGTGCTGTTGATGCAGAAAAGACCCTCCCTTGGCAACTGATCTTTTGAGAAATCTCTCAGTGGAAGCACTGATGGCACTCGAAGGCCAACCTTGCAGATAGCCAACCTCTCTTCTAGCTGTATGAGCGACAGAATTGTCACTAAGCAGTTTCGTAACCTATTTCAGGTCCCCCTAACCCACGCAAAACCCTAGCAGAGCCCCCAAGACCCCGAGCCCCCTTGCACAGCCTGAAGATACTGAGCCCCCTTGCAGAGCACACAGCACCCTGAGCCCCCCTGCAGAGCACACAACAACACAGTCCTAAAGTGGCCTGCTAAGCCCCCTCATCACCCATGCAGCAATGACTAGGTCTGCCTCCCCGTCGAGGCTCTGAAGCCTCTCACTTCGGTGCCACCAAGTTTTAATAGCTGTAAAACCGAAGGCATGTGAGTGCTGCCCACTGACAACTAAATCAAGAGCCAACCATTAAATTCCAAATAAGGATATGTAAATGCATTATAAACAACCTCTCAGTAATTTAAAATAGCTTCCCATGGCGCAGGGGCAGCATTGCCACTTTAGTGACAAAATCCAGAACCGACATCACATCGTAGATTTCCGGGCCGATGGTTCCAACGCGATTCTCCGTCTCTCCTCCTGCCCACCACCCCCCTCCACTCCCACACTTCATACCTGCATTAAACAGCCACATTAAATTCTGCCCAGTGTGAGCAAGCTGTGAGATGTAGGTGTGAGGCTTGCAGGCTATGAATAAAGTACGAGTCATTGTTGATAGAGATTGTTGGTAGGAGTGATGGGGGTGTGGTGAATCGAGCAGTGTGTGAGGCTAGAAGTGTAGTTGGTAGGATATGGCATGTGGAGATGCATTCACAGACCTTAACCACTCATGTGAGGCCATTTAACTTCTTTTGGCACTGCCTTCAGGTGCTCAGAGCAAGACCACAACAGCTACCTGCTCCCATTGCCTTCTCAGTGTTTGTCTAGAGGGCCTCTTGGTCCCCTGAGAGGACCTCGCTCCTCCTATCCACCTCCTCACCAAGACCTCCAGCTCCACATCTGAGAACCTTGGGGCATGCTGTCTGGCCCGTTGCACCATTTTTGTACCTTCTTCCTGGACCTCAACTCTTCTTTAACTAGTTTCAGCCCCTGCTGCAGCCAGAATGTACCTCGCCTTTAAAAGGTGCAGTCTGGCTTTAAGTGGTGCTAGCCTCGCATTAGGTTGGACCACCACCTCCCCCCCCTCCCCAATCCCGCTGCTGAGTTGTGCAGCCACTTAACAGCGCGTTCAGCAATGGTCTGCATGCCAAGAAGTTTGCGTGCTGCCTGCATCCGTTTGAACAGTTGCGGATTAATCGGCCATTTTATTTTTATTCATTCATGGGATGTGGGCATCACTGGCTAGGCCAGCATTTATTGCCCATCCCTAATTTCTCTTGAGAAGGGGTAGGTTCACCCACAGTGCTGTTAGGAAGGGAGTTCCAGGATTTTGACCCAGCGACAATGAAGGAACGGCGATATAGTTCCAAGTCAGGATGGTGTGTGGCTTGGAGGGGAACTTGCAGGTGGTGGTGTTTCCATGCATTTGCTGCCCTTGTCCTTCTAGTTGGTAGAGGTGTGAATTGCCAAGGTAATACTGCCCACAGTTTCGCACCTGAGATTGTGATCCCCGTGCCTGATTTCAGGGCTGTCCAATTTTGCCCCTTTTGTATAAAGTTCAGAATTCCATTTGGCTTATCTCCCTGCACTCCCAGTTTAAAGATTCATGTCTCTGTCTAAATCTCTCTACTTCTCCCCTCTTTGGACTAATTCTGACTTTAGGTGATGATACGAAATAGGCAATATTAGACCAGCTGCCTGTTTTACACCTCTCCCAATTGCATTTCTATTAACTTCAATGAGAAATGGCAATCAAAAGATGGCTTCATTGTCAAAGGTACAAACATGTCACTCCTTTAAGCATTTAACTGAAAGCCATCTTCTTCAAAGCTCCATTTGAGTTCCTGTTGAAAACTGAGACTGGTTTGAAGTTTACATCTTTTTAAGTCCAAACACACAATAGCCATATGATCCTGACAAATGTAAAGCTGCAACTGTAGTGCTGTAATGATCCATCATGTGATTAGAGAGGGGAGCTGCCCTCGATGACTTCAACAAGCTCAGTTAGTTATCATAGACTCATAGAGTCGTACAACACAGAAACAGGCCCTTCGGCCAGTCGTGTCTGTGCCGGCCATCAAGCACCTACCTATTCTAGTCCCATTTTCCAGCACTTGGCCTGTAGCTTTGTATGCTATGGCATTTCAAGTGCTCATCTAAATACTTCTTAAATGTTGTGATGGTTTCCTGCCTCTACCACCTCTTCAGGCAGTGCATTCCAGATTCCAACCACCCTCTGGGTGAAATTTTTTTCCCTCAAATCCCCTCTAAACCTCCTGCCCCTTACCTTAAATCTATGCCCCCTGGTTATTGACCCCTCCACTAAGGAAAAAAGTTTCTTCCTATCTAATCTATCAATGCCCCTCATAATTTTGTACACCTCAATCAAGTCCCCCCTCATCCTTCTCTGCTCCAAGGAAAACAACCCTAGCCTTTTCAGTCTCTCTTCATAGCTGAATCGCTCCAGCCCAGGCAACATCCTGGTGAATCTCCTCTGCACCCTCTCCAGTGCAACCTTCCTATAATGTGGTTCCCAGAACTGTACACAGTACTCCAGCTGTGGCCTAACTAGCATTTTATACAGCTCCATCATAACCTCCCTGCTCTTATATTCTATGCCTCGGCTAGTACAGGCAAGTATCCCATATGCCTTCCTAATCACCTTATCTACCTGTGCTACTGCCTTCAGTGATCTATGGATAAGTACACCAAGGATGCCTCTGACCTTCTGTATTTCCTAGGATCCTACCATCCATTTCATTATAATAATTTGATTCCGGTCTCTGTGCACAATGGGGGGAGGCTGCTCAATTACAACATAGTTATTTCCTTTGACGATATTTAAGAGCAGATATGGAAAACTGACAGCAGAGTGTTGGGCAGTACTGCTCCCTTCAATGTACAGAGGTTCTACTGAAAGAGGTGCAGGAAAGCAAACTCGCCATATTTGGGACTAAGGCAAATATGTGCAGCAGGCATAACAGGAGGTGCCTGATAGACCAGATCCTGTTATTCATGTCCATAAGTCACAGGAGCAGATGCAGAAAAAATTCTCGCACTTGAAGGAGAGTGCCAAGGTAATACTGCCCACAGTTTCGCACCTGAAGTTAAGCTTATTCCTAAAGTATGCATTGCCACAAACACTGTGCCCCTAGCAGCATCAGTAGGAGCATAGAAAGCACTAGCATAGCCTCTCACATCTTTCACACCTGTCCATATGCTTCAGGTTGAACTTTGTGGCTGGCACTTAAAATGCTACTAATGTCACACATAACTGTGGCATGTTGTGCTACCAAGTCAAAATGCCACCTGAAACTACTTGCATGCTGTTTAGCCATCCATTCGCACAAGGTTGGGTTGTAGAATGGGCACTGGGGTGCCATCCTTCTAAATGCAAAAGCTCTGTATTTTATCTGTCTTTAAAGGAGACTGTTCACAGAGCCACAGAGAGGCTAGTGGAATGTTTGCAAACCTGCCTGCCTCTGAATACTTAACCAGCATAAGGAGTGGAAGTTAAGGCAATTGAAAGTGTTGGCCAGGGAGAGTTTGATGGATTGATGGATTGGTGGTAGCCCAAAAGGACAAATGTCCTCTTTTAATTCTGATTGTTACTTGTAACAGGTCTAGCAAAGCTCCAGAATGTGCTGTGCAATGCCTTCAAAAGTTTAGAAAATTTGCAACTCACTTAATTTGGCACCCTGAAAATCAGACATTTCAGTCTACACACACTAGAGAAAGAAGAAATTGTATTTACATTGTGCCCATCACATTTTCACACATTCTCAGGATATCCGAATGTGTTTTAGAGTCAATTAGGTAATAGTGAAGTGTAGCCATCATTATAATGCAGACAAATGTGGCAGCCAACCTACGCACAGTAAGGCCTCACAATGAGTAAAATGACCAGTTTTTTCTTGGTATTGGATGAAAGATAAATATTAGCCAAGTGACCAAGAGAATTTCTCCACTCTTCTTCAAGTAGCACCAGGCAATCTTTTACATGAACATGAGATGGCAGATTTATTTTAATATTTCATCCAAAAGAGAGTACTTCCAAATTGCAGCCTCCCTCAGTACTGCAGTGAAGTGTGAGTCCAGCTTATGTGCTTAGATCTCTGGAGTGGGGCTAAAGACACTGACCTTCAAACTCACAATCACTGGGATGGATTTTCTCAGAAGTTTAGTGGTCCTGCTGCTGGGACCAAAAGTGGGACCCTACCAATGCAGGTGGTTGGCTGGATCCTGAGTGGCATTTTACTGGAGCCAGCCAATTAAGAGGCTGCCACTGGGACCACCATCCAATTGAAGGCGGCAACCCACCTCCCAGAGCTGTCGACCCAATCAGAGGGTCAAGAGCGCTGCAGCCTCTGCAACAGCACCATTAGAGGTGGCCACTGCTGAGGCTGCAGGAGGAAGGAGAGGATGTCTCTATGCGGAGGTGGCCTCAAAGACAAGGTAAATTCTTTTTCTTACTGTGCCGGGACCAGGCAGGCAGGTCCCAGTGATCAGGGCTGCACCTTCCAGTGGTGGTGTCATAGCCACGTAGCCGGAGCGGCTCCCTTTATGGGTTATGAAGTGACCATAAAGGAGGATCCCACCCCCACTGGGAACCCACTGCAGCGGCACTTAATTGGCATAATTGGCTGCCTGGAGGCCAGCCACGCTGTTGAGCTTCCTGCTGCTGGTAATATCCCAAGGCAGCAGGAAGACATTGGGCTCCCCTCACAATGCCTCCCATCATGGTTTTACCAGTCCTCCTGCCTCCCAGCCTGTCCCCAAGGGCTAGTGAGGTCCAGCCCACTGTATCAAAGATTGCATCTGGTCATTAAGGTGCACTTCTTGAGCAATAACAGCATGGAAAAATATCGCAAGCTATATCTCAGTGGTATGATTAAGACATTGCACACTGAACCAAAGATAGAGAGAGAGGTGGAAAGGTGGAGTGGTTAAAGGGGGGAATACCAAAACGTGGGGCCTCGATGGATGAAGTTGGTCTTCCAATGCGGGATAAGGGAGGGGAGGGACGTACAAGAGACCAGAATTAGAAAAATGGCAAATTTGGAGCAACGGTGGGGTGCTGGAGAAGGTAGCAGATCGGGAGGCATAAGGCTATGAAGGGACTTAAACACCAGGATAAGAATTTTAAGTTTGAGGCAGTGTGATCTGGAAGTCAATATAGGTAAGGGAGGAGAAGGGTGATGGGTAAATGGTACTTGATGCATGATAGGATAAGGGCAGCAGAGCTTTAGATGAGCTGATGTTTACTGATGATGGAGGATGGGAGATTGTCCAGAAGAGCATTGGAATAGTCGAGACTGGCATCAATGGAAATGAAAATCAGAAGAGGTGTAAAATGGGCTGTCAATTTACTATCACCCATTTTACAATGGCACACTGTTAAAATGACCCCCATTGTGGGGCCAATTGCTCACAGAGCACTCAGTGTCCTATCACTCTGTGGACTGAAGTGTTCAAAGCTAGCATATCCATTGTGTGACTGCTGGCCTTTACTGAAACTCTCTTTTTATTTCCAGTTGTTTGAAGAACGTAATCTTATGCTTGAAAATGCTCACATGGCAAGATCTTAGTTCATTAAAGGAATTTAGTTTTCCCACAAGGAATGAAGAAAACAAATTCAAAGAGAAAGCCAATCCAGACAGCTCTTGTGCGCGTCCTCGCAGATCTTCTGTCCAGTGTATCAATTTGGGACTGCTAATTGGCATTGGAGATTTAAAAATTAACATGGAACAGTTTTTTTTTTTACCTTGTCAAAGTATGACTATATCCAGCAGAAAATGCTTGATCTCTGGTATCTTGAGTTGCTTGAGGCTGAGCATCACATTAGTGCAAAAATTCATAAACCAGATCTTGGCAATCCAGTTCCAACTGAGTATTGTTTGCTTTATATATTATGAATATATCCTTATTTGGAGAAAAAAAATAGTTTAACTGAAGTGCAGTCTATGAATGAATTGTCACAATCAACAGATGACATAGGTGAGTAGATTACACATGTGGGCAGACAGTAATGATGTTTGTAATTAAAAACAATAGAGGAATGATGTTACAAGATGAAAATTACAGGTTTATTCTCAACCCTTTTCTGATATGTGAACATGAAAATTACAGGGTTATTTTTAATACATACACACATACAAGAGGAATGTTTAGTGTGCCTTGAAAATTGCAGATATGTCTTGGTTGCTTTCCTCAGTGAACCCTATTTACAGGGAACATTTATTTATCTTTGGTTGATATTTTCTGTGCATTTTTGTACTCTTGAATCTGAGGAATGTTAGTGGTGGAAAATAAAAACATTTTCCCAGTTTGAGCACTCAGCAACAGCACCAAACACACCAAGGTCAGTGTTTGCCTGAGATATTTTCTTGGATTCAGTGGCATATATCACTCCTGTATATAAGCATCACAGCCCTTACTTTCAGGAGTTAACTCATACTGCCCAATATCCAGTAACACAATAGCATAACCAAGGAATGGAACAATGAGACCCTTTGATATACTTATCGCATATCACCATTCTTGCATTGACCCCATTTGTACCTCTCTAATCTTCTGAAAGGCAGTCTGATGAACACCTTAGTGAGGTGAGGCCAGATATAAATGAACATACAAAGCAACAGTTATAGCAAATCTCAGTTTATGTCAACTGCAAGCCCTGTTCGTACAGAGGCAAAATAAATCTTGCCACCTTGACTTACTTAGCTGGCTACATAATATTTGGCCAGCCCAGTCATTGAATCAGAGCAGCACTTACTTCTTTATAATTGTAGACTTGCCTAGGCCTGGATGTCATGGATTGACCAACACTGTTGTTCTTGCTCCTACGGAACACAGAAGTGAAAAGAAATTTGCTACATGGAACTTTACCAACTTTAAAAACTCCTCTCTTCTAACAACTTGCAATGTTAAAATGTGTGAATTATTTACCCACTTATAGGGTGGGCAGTAAACATTGTTGAGTTGTCAATGTCAAGAAAGATCTAGGTGTGAACATTTCCATCACAAGCCATATAGTTGAGTTATATGAACAGATTCAAAAATGGGCACAAGCATCAATGCAACAAAATATATCAGAATTTTGTCCAACATTTTCCCCACTCCACCTGGTTTACAGACCCCACAGAATTAGTACAAACTTGACTTCCAAAATAGTTGTAACTACACATGGGTATTGGAGAATGTGGTTTGCTATGGTTCAATGTTATTTTTATAACACAGACTTATAATGCTTTCCATGTCTGGAAAAAAATGTAATGTCTTACAAAGTGTAACATGACCAATCTAGTTGCCAAATTTCCAGGATCCAATCATAGTTTTTTACATTTTAACTAATTCTGGTCTGGCACACATCTTTACAAGGAAAATAATTGTATGTTATTCGGTGATGAGTAAGAGTTAAATAATATTCTTTAGAAATTATGGTCACTATTATATTGCACCTACTCTTATTCTTTTTTCTAGAGGGAGTTTTCAAATGCCAGCTTGGGTTTATTGGCAGCATTTTTGACTCTAAGCTAGAGATTCAAAGTTATAGGATTTGAGCATTTGAAATGTTTCTGATAGAAGTGATAAGATGCTATATAAATGTAATGCATGATTTTTATTCCTTGTATCTTGAAGATCTAGCTAATGATTCTTCTTCAGACCAGTGTTACGATCAAGTGAGGAGGGGGTCACAAGGCTCCCCTCTTGTCCTTCTCCTTGTTTAACCGCAACAGGGCTTATTCTTTTGCAAACTGTGGGTGTGCTTACCACTTCAGTTAGTGTTTTACCTTTTTCCTTTGTTATCAGACAGGTTTTGAGATTAAATAAGAAAGAGGTGAGTTTATTGTACTTAAAAAAAACCTGATCTAAATAAAATAATAAAACTACGCTGCATTTTCACTCACACACGTACATGAGAATCACACACACAAATAGAGTACAGAGTGATAAGAAATAGTTTGGTTTGGATTAGAGTCCAGAACAAATAAAAAATAATATACAGTCTGTAGGGTCGAGTAATTCCATTGTCTTCCAGATGAAGTTGTGATCTTGAAGTCTTTGGCTAGTAGAAGTGCACTTTGTGGTGGACCACCTGGTTTAGGTTTTTCTTGGAGACAGAGCTGCAGGTGACTTTCCTCCCCAGGGTCTCTGTCTGTAATAATTGTAGACTTGGAGATTCCACAGTCGCAGACAGGTTTCAAACTTGCAATGTTTTCTGGAGAGAGAGAGACACACACACACACACAGCCCCATTGGGTTCTGGTCAAGTTAGCACTCAAAGCTTGTCTGCTTCAAAGTCTCAGGAGCATGTTCTTTTGCAAAGGGCTGTTAGTTTTTCCACAGTTGGGGGGAGGGAGTGACAGTCACATGATTGCCCAGTGTCCCTGTTTGCAAGTTAATTAGATCTGAGTCCAGGTATTTTCAATCTCTCTCTTTAGCCTCATTGTTTCAATGTTCACCCCCTGGAGGTATGACTCAACTGTTAATGTTCCAAGATGGCTTCGAATGTTTTGCCATTAGAAGCGAAGCTGTTAGCTGTTTCCAAATTCATGAGGCATTGTCTTGGATGCAAACTCATTAGACGTGCATCTGTGATTCGATGTCCTGGAATGTGAGGTATTCCAATGCAAATTGTGGTGGCCATCTTGGCTGCCAGCTCTTTTAAAAGTTAACTGTACCTTTGTTGTGCCAACAGCAAGATTATATATTAAGGTGCCTGAAAGTGAAATTGAAGCCCAAGGTAAGCCACGATCGTATTGAATGGAGGAGCAGGCTCGATGGGCTATATGGTTTACTTCTGCTCCTATTTCTTGTGTTCTTGTAGTACCCCAGCTCCTTTTTAAAAGTTTAATGTAGGTTTCCAACCAATGAATTAAAAATCCTCATTTGGTACAGCATGTTTTCTTCACGCCAAGAATTTGTAGAGAAAGGACTTTTGACTTCTTGAAGTAATAGCTCAGATACACATAATCAGGAGCTTTGTTATTACTTACACATGTGTTTGTGAGATTGTAATGGCTTGATTTTAACATTGTACAAGTGAGTCGGTTTTGAATAGGTGGAATTCAGTGTCTCTATGTACGTTTGCATAGCTTATAACCCACAGATTCATGTGAGTTTGGCTCAGTTGACTGAACTTTCACCTCTGAGTTTAAAGGTTGCAAATTTAAGCCCCATTCCAGAACTTGAATGCATTATCTCTATAAAAATGTTAGTTCTTCTTTCTTTACTTACCTGTTTGTGCACTCAACTTCAACCCAGGGAAATGTTGCACCATTTCCTGGCACATTCTGGTGTCTACAGTAGTTGTGTCTCCTACAAAAATTATCCAGACTTCCAGGCAGGGTCAAATCAGAATACAAATACCAGTGGCACTTGATTAAGTATGGATCCTCAATGTCAACTCTATACAGACCAGCAACATCGGGGAGAAGTTTAACGACTGCCCTCTTAGTTTGAACAATGCTTGTGTATACATATGAAATGATACAGTAGTTAAAAGCAAAATCATAAAATTAAAATTATTATTCTTTTTTATCAAATAACCAGAGCCTCAGTTATGGTAACTGAATGAATTCAATTCTGTTTTTATTTCTTGTGATTTCAGAAATATTACTGGTATTTTGGTGATTGCATTCTGTGATTCTGTTGATTTTTCCATAAAGAGAGAAAAACATTGGTCTTTTCTATAAAATAGGAAGGAGCTGCCGTTCCTTATGATCAGGGTCATTGATAAATCACAACTGAATGTAAAATTTAATTTTTATTTCATGGGATTTTCTGACTTTCCCAGCGTTCTGAAGATTCTATCCATTGTCTAACTGCAAACAAGAAATAAATTAGCCTAGCAAATAACTTTCATTAATTCTATTCATACATTTACCTCACACAGCAGGTTTGGGTCAACTTGTAAAATGTAACATAATTGGAAATTTAAAAAATAAAGACTCCACACAGCAACAGCCCTATATTCTTTTTTTGTGACATGATTAATGAGCTTACTAGTGTTGGCTGTGAGAGACACTGCCAAATGTGGCAGCACTACATCTACGGCAAGGCAGTGATTTAAATGGTGACATCAGCCCGAGCACCATCAATAATGTTACTCTCCTTAATAAGAGAGCACAGAACTGGGAAGTTGCTTTGCCAGCTTTGTTGTGTTGACAGCAAGATTATATATTAAGGCGGCTGTTTACAGTCTCCATGTGCACTGTGATGTGCTTGAATCTCACCTGCGTCATATTTTCCTGGAACAACTGGAACTCAACTATACATCAATTACTTTAGCAGAAGGATATTGAGGACCTGTTGAAGGTTCAGATAGAGGGGCAAAGAATGTAAAACAAGAATGGGCCTGATTTCAGAGCCCTATGCACAAGCCATGTAGCTGGTCCAGAAGCAGAGCTAAATTGGGACATCAAATCCTGTGCTAGTTTTTTTTTAATAAACTGCAATTCTGCACTGCTCTACTTTTTGGGGAGCTGTAATTCCTGCATTCATTTCCTTCATAACACTCATTGAGGCCCTATAATGAATGCAAGCATATTTAAAGGAATATGTGACACAGTTCAATTGTATTTGTGCTGGTTTTGCTCTTTTTTTATGTATGTATGCCCATTTGGAATGGGAACAAGCCATGCTCAGTGGGTACAGTGGAGTAATTCAATCCATTCCTGCACCTCACACTACTGGATGACCTGGGCAGAGCAAATAAAGGAAAAGCAGATAGGGAAGAGTACGTAGGTTGTAAGGAAGCCCTGCCACACACCCAGCTAATTCAAATAAACAGAAAATGAGAGGGACATTTTATAACCATGCACTCTTGCCTGCCAGATTTTCCTTTATTTGCTCTGTCCAGGTTGTCCAATAGTGGCAGGTGAAAGACCAGGAAAATCTGTCTGCTTGAACTCATGAAGCTCCCTTGCTCCCATTCCAAATGGGCACAGTTAAATCTCATGACATGAGATTTTCAAAGAAGAATGGAAAGTTCTCCTAGTGACCTGATCAAAATTTCTCTCTTCTCCAACTGCACCAAAAACACATTATCTCATTTGCTTTTTGTGGAATCTTGCTTCCTACAAATTGACCAGGGACATCTAACCCAAGAGCTCTAAGTAGCCATGAGATGGATTTTGTTGTTGGAATTTTTATTCATGCAATGTTTGTCCACATTTCTGAAGTCTTGATTAACATATTAGTTCTTGATGAAAAACTGGCATTTTTTCGCTCTTCATTGGTAAGTTTGTTTTTAAGGTATCTTAAGTTTTCATTTTTACTGTCTGGCCATTAATTATCACCTGAACAGGACTCAAGGGGAAAATCAGGTGGAAGGAATTACAGAGATTACTGTTACAGAGATCATGTCCTGCCCTGTGTGTTCATTTTGAAGAAAAAAGTGACATAAGCAGATAAAGAAGCAAAACTGAGTGGTTTTATCCATTATACTGTAACTCAAGTCTTGCTCCAATCCCATTAGGTAAGAGTGACTACCCTTGACATCGAGGCAGCATTTGACCGAGTATGGCATCAAGGAGCCCGAGTAAAACTGAAGCCAATGGGAATCAGGGGTAAAACTCTCCGCTGGTTGGAGTCATACCTAACGCAAAGGAAGATGGCTGTGGTTGTTGGAGGTCAATCATCTGAGCTCCAGGACATCACTGCAAGAGTTCCTCAGGGTAGTGTCCTAGGCCCAACCATCTTCAGCTGCTTCATCAATGACCTTCCTTCAATCATAAGGTCAGAAGTGGGGATGTTCGCTGATGATTGCACAATGTTCAGCACCATTCGCAACTACTCAGATCCTGAAACAGTTTGTGTAGAAATGCAGCAAGACTTGGACAATATCCAGGCTAGGGCTGATAAGTGGCAAGTAACAGTCGTGCCACACAAGTGCCAGGCAATGACCATCTCCAACAAGCGAGACTCTAACCATCTCCCCTTGACATTCAATGGCATTATCAATGCTGAATCCCCTACTATCAACATCCTAGGGGCTACCATTGACCAGAAACTGAACTGGAGCAGCCATATAAATACAGTGACTACAAGAGCAGGTCAGAGGCTAGGAATCCTGCAGCGAGTAACTCACCTCCTGACTTACCAAAGCCTGTCCACCATCTACAAGGCACAAGTCAGGAGTGTGATGGAATAATCTCCACTTGCCTGGATCGATGCAGCTCCAACAACATTCAAGAAGTTCAACACCATCCAGGACAAAGCAGCCTGCTTGATTGGCACACCATCCACAAACATTCACTCCCTCCACCACCGACGCACAGTGGCAGCAGTGTGTACCATCTACAAGATGCACTGCAGCAACGCACCAAGGCTCCTTAGACAGCACCTTCCAAACCCACGACCTCTACCATCTAGAAGGACAAGGGCAGAAAATGCATGGGAACATCACCACCTGCAAGGTCCCCTCCAAGTCACACACCATCCTGACTTGGAACTATATCGCCGTACCTTCACTGTCGCTGGGTCAAAATCCTGGAACTCCCTTCCTAACAGCACTGTGGGTGTACCTAACCCACATGGACTGCAGTGGTCCAAGAAGGCAGCTCACCACCACCTTCTCAAGGGTAATTAAGGGTGGGCAAAAAATGTTGGCCTGGCCAGAGATGCCCACACCCCATGAATGAATTAAAAAAAAGTGCCCACGAAAATTGAAGGGAGTAAAATACATTTCACCTCCCTGCTTTGTTAAAGCACCACAACCAAGAGCAGTATTATATGCAAGATGAATGGGGACTGATGTTCAGCTTAGAACATGTGCAATCTTACAAAATAGGAATAATGCTAAGTTTCATCACAGTTTTCAGAGAATAGAGTAAGTAGTGTCTCATCAATCAAGTTGTGCAGCATGAATTTTGCACAAGTGCTACCCCAGAATCACAGAATTGCTACGGCACAGAAGGAAGCCATTCGGCCCATCGTGTCTGCACCGGCTCTCCGATTGTGCAATTCACCTCCTGCCATTCCTCCAACTTCTCCCCATAACCCTGCACATTCTTTTCATATAGGAGTCTAATTCCTTTTTAAATGCCTTGATTGAACCTGCCTGCACCACACCCTCGGGCAGTGCATTCCGGACATTAATCACCGCTGCGTGAAAAAGTATTTCCTCATGTCGCTTTTGTTTATTTTGTCAATTACTTGAAATCTGTGCCCTCTCAGTCTCAATCCTTTCATGCCTGAGAACAGTTTCTCCCTATCTAGTCTGTCCCGGCCCCTCATTTAAAATATATATATTGTTACAACCAAGTCAGGAGGAGTGCACTGATTATTTTAATCCCACTTCTCCACAGGTCACAACATATTATTTTAAATGCTGGATTCATACCTAACGCAAAGGAAGATGGTTGTGGTTGTTGGAGGTCAATCATCTGAGCTCCAGGACATCACTGCAGGAGTTCCTCAGGGTAATATTCTAGGCCCGACCATCTTCAGCTGCTTCATCAATGACCTTCCTTCAATCATAAGGTCAGAAGTGGGGATGTTTGCTGATGATTGCACAAAGTTGAGCACCATTCGTGACTCCTCAGATACTGAAGCAGTCCGTGTAGAAATGCAGCAAGACTTGGACAATATCCAGGCTTGGGCTGATAAATGGCAAGTAACATTCCCGCCACACAAGTGCCAGGCAATGACCATCTCCAACAAGAGAGAATCTAACCATCTCCCCTTGACATTCAACGGCACGACCATCGCTGAATCCTCCACTATCAACATCCTAGGGGCTACCATTGACCAGAAACGGAACTGGAGTAGCCATATAAATACAGTGGCTACAAGAGCAGGTCAGAGGCTAGGAATCCTGAGGCGAGTAACTCACCTCCTGACTCCCCAAAGCCTGTCCACCATGTACACCGGTTAACTGAAAAAAGATAAAAGGGCTTTTTATAAATTCAGAGCTCTGTTACAGACAAAAAAACACACGGGCAGATTACTTGCTCATTTTTTGAAGAAAACAGCAGATGAGATATGTTGTTCCAAAACTGGCATACAGTCTAACTTCTGAGCACACGTACACAGGTCACCGCGATCCTTCAGAACAGTTCTTTTCAGGTGGCATTGAAAAGTAATTTAGCAGGCTTTCTTCAAAGACAGGAAACAAGATGAATTGACTCAGTGGACTTCAAAGGGTATTTTATGGAGTTTCTGGAAAGCGAGCTGGGTTGTAAGTCTTCTGTTCTTCCTTGACACTTCAGCAGCAGACTTGACTTTATCTCACCCCAGAAGGTAAAACCACACTGACCCACAGCCAAACAGCTTGTGAGTTTTCTGCCCTTCCAGGTGCTACTGCTGCTGCTACTGGCCTTGTCCAAACAAAGGACACTTGCCACTTCTCTGCCCCTGTTACCAGGGTTTCTGTTCTATCTTTAACTTGACTCTTGTGACAACCAGTAACATTGTTGCCAATCCTGTTCCCTCAGATGGCTTTCTTTTTAGAAAAAAACTGTTCCAACATTTATTCAGTTTAATGATAAATTCCTTTAAAAATATTTTAACGAAAAAACAGAATCACTTTCATAACAATATGTGGACGGGGATCACTACAGAAGAAGCCGCAGCGGGTAGGTTTGTTGCTGCGGGGATGTGAGGGGTTGAATGCAGCCTTGAAGGGTTGGGGGAGATTGTAGAGAGAGATAGATGTCAGAGTTGGGAGGTCGAGGGGGGGATCAGTGATTGCAAGGAAGTTGTGATTGTCAGGGGGTGTTTCAATTACAGGGAGGGGTCTGATCACAGTGGGTGGGGGTTAAGTAGGTTAGCTTGGTGAGTGAGGGGGAAGCACTCCTTCTCATCTTGACTCACAAGCAGTGTAGAAAAGCATTTTCTGAAACCTAGCCACCTAGGGCTAAAACTGAAAGGGAGATAAATTCTGTGGCACACAGCCTCATTAAAATATTTAAAGAAGACAACCTCCCCTCTCTTGATTTTGTTAAAACTGGAAATGGGTGAGTTCAGGGTAGGTTTGGTTCAGGTGTGAGATTTAAAAAATTTTAACATCCCAGCTGATACAAACCCACCTAAAATTGCACCCATAAAATCTTACAGCATCGAAGAAGGTCATTTAATTTGTCATGCATGTGCTGTCTCTTTGAAAGAGCTATCTACATATTCCAGATATTTCTCCAATGACCCTGCAATTTACATCTCTTCATGTCCAATTGCCTTTTGAAGGTTCCTATGATAGTTCCAGATCTTGATAGCCCTGTTTGAAAAAGAGCCTCCTCATTTCCCCTCTAGTTCTTCAATCAATAAGTTAAATCTGTGATGTCTGGTTACTGGCCTACTTGCCAGAGAAAATAGCTTCTCCCTACTTGTTCTATCAAGACCCCTCATGAGGGACGAAGTTGGGCAATGTCACAGAGGTGGAAAATAGGCAGTCTCAGTGATGGCATGAGTATGTGATCGTAGGCTTATCTTGGGCTCAAGGTTGCAATCAGACTGGTTTAAACATAGAAATATAGAAAATAGGAGCAGGAGTAGGCCATTCGACCCTTCGAGCCTGCTCCGCCATTCATTATGATCATGGCTGATCATCCAGCTCAGTAACCTGCTCCCGCTTTTGCCCCATATCCTATGATCTTTTTAAACCCAAGAGCTATATCTAACTCCTTCTTGAAAATATACCTTTTGGCCTCAGCTGCTTTCTGTGGTAATGAATTCCACAGGCTCACCACTCTCTGGGTGAAGAAATTTCTCCTCACCTCAGTCCTGAATGGTTTATCCCATATCCTTAGACTATGACCCCTGGTTCTGGACTCCCCCACCATCGGGAACATCCTTCCTGCATCTACCCTGTCAAGTCCTGTTAGTCCTGTTAGGGCGGCACAGTGGCGCAGTGGTTAGCACCGCAGCCTCACAGCTCCAGCGACCCGGGTTCAATTCCGGGTACTGCCTGTGTGGAGTTTGCAAGTTCTCCCTGTGTCTGCGTGGGTTTCCTCCGGGTGCTCCGGTTTCCTCCCACATGCCAAAGACTTGCAGGTTGATAGGTAAATTGGCCATTAGAAATTGCCGCTAGTATAGGTAGGTGGTAGGGAAATATATAGGGATAGTTGGGGATGTGATAGGAATATGGGAGTAGCGTAGGA
Source organism: Heterodontus francisci (assembly GCF_036365525.1). Taxonomy (NCBI): domain Eukaryota; kingdom Metazoa; phylum Chordata; class Chondrichthyes; order Heterodontiformes; family Heterodontidae; genus Heterodontus; species Heterodontus francisci. The sequence goes on along the minus strand of NC_090381.1, from coordinate 99,916,745 downwards.
TTAGTGTAAGCGGGTGGTTAATGGTCGGCACAGACTCGGTGGGCCGAAGGGCCTGTTTCAGTGCTGTATCACCAAAACTAAAACTAATTTTATAGGTTTCTATGAGATTCCCCCCTCACTCTTCTGAACGCCAGTGAATATAATCCTAATTTACTCAATCTCTCCTCATACATTAGTCCCACCATCCCAGGAATCAGTCTGGTAATCCTTTGCTGCACTCTCTCTATAGCAAGAACATCCTTCCTCAGATAAGGAGACCAAAACTGCACACAATATTCCAGGTGTGGCCTCACCAAGGCCCTGTATAATTGCAGCAAGGCATCCTGCTCCTGTACTCGAATCCTCTTGCTATGAAGGCCAACACACCATTTGCCTTTTTTACCGCCTGTTACACCTGCATGCTTACCTTCAGCGACTGGTGTACGAGAACACCCAGGTCTCGTTGCATTTTCTCCTCTCTCAGTTTATAGCCGTTAAGATAATAATCTGCCTTCCTTTTTTGCTACCAAAGTGGATAACCTCACATTTATCCACATTATACTGCATCTGCCATGCATTTGCCCACTCACCCAACTTGTCCAAATCACCCTGAAGCCTCTCTGCATCCTCCTCACAACTCAGCCTCCCACCCAGTTTTGTGTCATCTGCAAATTTGGAGCTATTACATTTAGTTCCCTCATCTAAATCATTAATGTATATTGTGAATAACTGGGGTCCTAGCACCGATCCCTGCAGTACCCCACTCGTCACTGCCTGCCATTTGGAAAAAGACCCATTTATCCCTACTCTTTGTTTCCTGTCTGCTAACCAATTTTCTATCCATCGCAATACACTACCCCTAATTCCATGCACTTTAATTTTACATGCTAATTTCTTATGTGAGACTTTGTTGAAAGCCTTCTGAAAGTTCAAATAAACCACATCCACTGGCTCCCCTTCATCAACTCTACTCGTTATATCCTCGAAGAATTCTAGTAGATTTGTCAAGCATGGTATTCCTTTCATAAATCCATGCTAATCTGTCTGATTCTACCACTGTTCTGCAAGTGTTCTGCTACCAAATCTTTGACAATGGACTCTAGAATTTTCCCCACTACCAACGTCAGGCTGACTAGTCTATAATTCCCTGTTTTCTCTCTACCTCCCTTTTTAAATAGTGGGGTTACATTGGCTACCCTCCAATCTGTAGGAACGGTTCCAGAGTCTATAGGATCTTGGAAGATGACCACCAATGCATCCACTATTTCTAGGGCCACTTCCTTAAGTACTCTGGGATGCATATCATCAGGCCCTAAGGATTTATCGGCCTTCAGTCCCATCAATTTCCCCAACACCATTCTCTACTCATACTGATTTCCTTCAGTTCCTCTCTCTCACTAAATCCTGTGTTTCCCAACATTTCTGGTATGTTATTTGTGTCCTCCTTTGTGAAGATAGAACAAAGCATGCATTTCGTTGGTCAGCCATATCTTTGTTCCCCATAATAAATTCCGCTGTTTCTGACTGTAAGGGATCTACATTTGTCTTTAGTAATCTTTTTCTCTTCACATATCTCTAGCAACTTTTACAGTCAGTTTTTATGTTCCCCACGAGCTTGCTCTCGTACTCTATTTTCCCTTCTTAATCAATCCCTTGGCCCTCCTTTGCTGAATTCTAAACTGCTCCCAATCCTCAGGTCTTCTGTTTTTTCTGGCAAATTTATATGCCTCTTCCTTGGATCTAATGCTATCTCTAATTTCCCTTGTAAGCCATGGTTTGGCTACCTTTCCCGTTTTACTTTTGCGCCAGACAGGAATAAACAATTGTTGCAGTTCATCCATGCGCTCTTTGAATGTTTACCATTGCCTTTCCACCATCATCTCCTTAAGTAACGTTTCCCAATCCATCATAGCCAACTCGCGCCTCATACCTTCGTAGTTTCCTTTACATAGATTCAGGACACTAGTCTCAGTCTCAATCTCAGAATCAAATACGTCACTCTCCATCTTGATGAAGAATTCTATCATATTCTGGTTGCTCATCCCTAAACGGTCTCGCACAACTAGATTGTCAATTATTCCTCTCTCATTACACAATACCCAGTCTAGGATGGCCTGTTCTCTAGTTGGTTCCTCAATGGTATTGGTCCAGAAAACCATCCCGTATACACTCCAAGAATTTCTCCTCTACGGTATTGTGACTAATTTGATTTTCCCAATCGAAAGTCACCCATTATTACAGATGTTCCTTTATCACATGCTTCTCTAATTTTTTGTTTAATGCCATTCCCAACATCACCACTATTGTTTGGGGGGTCTATATACAACCCCCACTAACGTTTTTTGCCCCTTAGTGTTTTTCAGCTCTACGCGTACAGATTCCACATCGTCAGAGCTAATATCTTTCCTCTCTATTGCATTAATTTCCATTTTAACCAGCAATGCAACTCCACCACCTTTTTTTCTTCTGTCCTTCCTAAATACTGAATACCCCTGGATGTTCATTTCCCATCCCTAGTCACCTTGCAGCCATGTCTCCGTAATCCTAATTATATCATACCCATTTACATCTATTTGCGTGATTAATTCATCCACTTTATTGTGAATGCTCCGCGCATTAAGGCACAAAGCCTTAAGGCTTGTCTTTTTAACATTACTTGGCCCCTTCCCACTATTTTTCACTGTGGCCCTGTTTGATTCTGGCCCTTGATTTCTCTGCCTATCACTTTTCTTATTGCCCTTACTGTCTTTTGTTCTTGTCTTTGATCCCCCCCTCCTCTGACTCCTTGCAAAGGTTCCCATCCCCCTGCCATTTTAGCTTAAACCCTCCCCAACAACTCTCGCAAATACTTCCCCGAGGACATGAGTCCTGGTCCTGCCCACGTGTAACCTGTCCAGTTTGTACTGGTCCCACCTCCTCCAGAACTGGTCCCAATGTCCCAGGAATCTAAAACCCTCCCCCTCACACCATCTCATCAGCCACGTATTCATCTGACATATCCTGCTATTTCTACTCTGACTAGCACGTGGCACTGGTAGTAATCCTGAGATCACTGCCTTTGTGGTCCTACTTTTCAACCTACTTCCTAACTCCCTATATTCTGCTTTTAGGACCTCATCCTTTTTTTTTTACCTACGTCGTTTGTACTAATGTGTACCACGACCATTGGTTGTTCACCCTCCCCCTTCAGAATGTCCTGTAACTGCTCTGAGACATCCTTGACCCGAGCAGCAGGGAGGCAACATACCGTCCTGGAGTATCTTTTGCGGCCTCAGAAACGCCGATCTATTCCCCTTACAATTGAATCCTCTATAACTATTTCATTCCCACACTTTTTACTCCTCCCCTGTGCAGCAGAGCCAACCGTGGTGCAACGAATTGGGCTGTTGCTGCTTTCCCCTGAGAGGCCATTCCTGTCAACAGTATCCAAAGCAGTATATCTGTTTTGCAGGGGAATAGCCACAGGAGATTCCTGCACTGCCTGCCTAGTCCTCTTGCTCTGCCTGGTGGTCACCCATTCCCTTCCTGCCTGTGCAGTCTGAGCCTGTGGTGTGATCACCTTTCTATATGTGCTATCCACGATACTTTCCACCTCGTGGATGCTCCACAGTGTCCCCAGCTGCCGTTCTAGCTCTGAAATCCGGGCTTCCAGGAGCTGCAGCTGGAGGCACTTCCTGCAAACATGCTGGTCCCAGGCACTGGAATTGTTCCCGGCTTCCCACATAGAGCACTAGGAGCACACCACGGTTTTGAGCTCTCCTGCCATAACTTAACCCTTTAAATTAAACCTTTTGAAAGATCTTCATATCAAATAATATCAATTACTCTTGGGCCCTTCTTCCCTGGTCCTCGTTACTGCAGAACTCCCTAAAAAACACTACTTACTATATATGACTATATATAGTGTCAGACTGTTGCCAGGGAGAGGGATGGAGTCGATAGCGAGGGGATGGAGTTTAGAGAAGGGAGCGAAAACGATGGCTTCAGTTTTTCCAATATTTAATTACAGGAAATTTCTGCTCATCCAGTACTGGATGTCGGATAAGCAGGCTGATAATTTAGCAACAAGGGAGGCGTCGAGGGAGTTGATGGTGAGGTAGAGTTGGATGCTGTCAGCATACATGTGAAAACTAATGCTGTGCTTTCAAGTGAAATTGTCAAGGGGCAGCATGTTGATGAGAAATAGGAGGGGCCAAGGATAGATCCTTGGGGGACACTAGAGGTAACAGTGCAGGAGTAGGAAGAAAAACCAATGCGGGTGATTCTCTGATTAGATGGATAAGAATGGAACCAGGTGAGAGCAGTCCCCTCCAATCAGACAATAGTGGAGAGGCATTGGAGGAGGATATGGTGTGGTCAACCATGTCAAAGGCTGCAGACAGGCCGAGAAGGATGAGAAGGGAAAGTTTAGCTTTTGTCACAGTCACATAGGATACATTTGTGATTTTGATAAGAACTGTTTTGGTACAATGGCAGGGTCTGAAACTTGATTGGAGGGATTCAAACATGGAGTTCCCGGAAAGATAGGCACGGATTTGGAAGGCAAAAACATGTTCAAGGACTTTGGAGAGGAAAAGGAGATTGGAGATGGGGCGATGGTTTGCAAGGATGGTGGAGTCAATATTTGTTTTTTTGAGGCGAGGGGTGATGATGACTAATTTAAAGGAGAGTGGGACAACACCTGAAAAGAGAGAATTTTGATAGTGCTTTTCATGACCACCGGAAGTTTCAAAGTACTTTCAAGCCAATGAAGTGCTTTTTGAAGTGTAGTCACTGTTGTAATGTAGGAAACAGCTCCCACAAACAACAATGTGATAATTTTTTTTGTGAGATGTTTATTGAGGGATAGATATTGTCCAGGACACCAGGGAGAACTCGTCTGCGAAACAGTGTCATAGAATCTTTTGCATCCACCCAAGCAGGCAGATGGGGCCTCGGTTTAACATCTCATCCAAAAGCCAGCACCTACAACAATGCAGCAGTTCCTCAGTACTGCTCTGGAGTGTCCGCCTTGACTTTTGTGCTCAAATGAGTGAGAAAATGAAGTTAATTAACTGATTCCTCTCTTTCACTTAAAGGTATTATGATTTTGTCCAGATTTTGTCTTTGGCATCTCCAACCATGAAAGGAATTGTAAGGCAATTATTCAATATCTGGGCCTTTTGGTTTATGTACTAATTACATATTAATAATTTGGAGCGTTCCCTGATTTCAATGAAATCACTTCTGTGCAGAGTAAACATTGCTTTTAACCTACCAGCTGATTCGCTTGCCTAATTGAGATCAAGAGAACGTTGAGAGATTCCAATGTATTTTTTAAAGGGAAAAGTGATAAAACAAATGTAGAAAGCCAATATTGGAATTGACCAGATTTCTAGTGGACAGTCAAGTTGCCTTTTGTGTCACCTGTGGCTCAGTTGGTAGCACTCTTGAATCACAAGGTTCCGGGTTCAAGACCCTCTCCGGGGCTTGAGCACAAAAATGAAGACTGACATTCCAGTGCAGTACTCAGGGAGCGCTGCACTGCTGGAGGTACGTTCTTTCAGATGAGACAATAAACTGAGGCCCCAAATGCTTGCTTGGGTAGATGTAAAATATTCCATGGGGGGAGTTATCCCCGGTGTCCTGGCCAATATTTATTCCTCAATCAATATCACAAGAAACAGATTAACTGGTCGTTATCACATTGCTCTTAATGGGATCTTGCTGTGCGCATACTGGCTGCCGCATTTCCTGCATTACAACAGTGACTACACTTCAAGAAAAAGTACTTAATTGGCTGGAAAGTGCTTTGAAATGTCCAGTGGTCATGAAGGGCGCTATATTAATGCAAGTTTTTCTCTTTTTCTCCAGAATCACTGTTCACCATCATGCTCATGAGGAGTACCTGGTACTTGTCTGCCGAGCAAGAACTCAAATCTTCACTTGTCAACTGAGCTGTTTTAGCTGTTTAAACTCCAGCAGTGCCTCTGCTCCACATGTTGGGGAGGGGGTAGGGGAGGAGGTGGGTGGTAGGGTCCCAAAGTTTGAGCTCGGAAAAACTTTGCATAAGCACGCTGAATTCAGGCAAGTGGGGTGTATTCCTGTAGGGGGAGAGGAAGGAGAATCTTGTAATTAAAAAAGGAAGTTTTTTAAAAATCTGAGCATAATATACAAACTAAATATCAAACAGCATCCGATATTTTGTTCACCATGGTCAATGAAATTTAATCTACTAAGGAGCAGGTTTTAAATCCACTTTGGTTTACTGTGCTAAATCTGAGGATTTCTCCTCTGATGTGCTCTTGCAAGAATTATCCCTCCTGGTTCAAGCCTAAGAACCTATCAATTGCTTTTACTTGGCATGAATTCCTAAGTACATTGTACAAATCTTATTGGAGTCTTATCGGTGCTTACTTCATCCACAGAATCCACCTCTTAAGAGAGACTCAAAAGCAAGAGCTTGAATCTAGCACAGACGAAGGAAATGAAAGTCACCCATTTCTCATGGTTGTACCTGTGCCAAATGAAATGAGTTTGGGTAATTTCAAACAAAAATAGAAAATGCTGGAAATACTCAGCAGATCAGGCAGCATCTGTACAGAGATAAACAGAGTTAAGGTTTCAGATTGTGACCTTTCATCAGAAGCTAAAACTGTGCAGAACTCAGTACTACCTGTCAGTAAATTGTCAATGTCATTCAGAAAGGCAACAGGAGTGGCCTGGTGTGTGACATAGATGTCACACTAATGAAATATGTGGGTAAATTCACTGATGGGGGAGGAGCACAGGTCATAGATAGGGCTACTACACAGTAGCCTGAGTCATGTTCCTATTGAACCCAGTTCCCACTGAGAGGGCGTACTTTTAGCTCCAATGGAAATAAAAATGGGGACAGCTGTAAAATGGGCTGTCAATTCGCTATCACTTATCGCACAAAGTCCCAATTACCCTTAGCGTGTAGAATTCAACCCCTGAAAAACTCTTTTCATATAGGAGTGTAAAGAAAATGTTCTTTAAAACCTACTTTTGACCAAACTTTTCATCATCTGCCCTAATATTGCTTCATGTGGCTTGGTGTCAAATTTTGTTTGATAATGCTCCTATGAAGTTTTATTATGTTAAAAGTGCTTTAGAACTGCAGGTTGTTATTGTAGTGTAGGAAACACTGGGATGAATTTAGTCGTGCCGACAGGGCTCCTGGCGCCTGGTGAAAAAGGGAGGGGAACCACACCTCGGTCTTTCAGAGCCGCGCCCCCCCTCCCCCTGGTGGATTCAATGGCACCAGGGATCCCACCTCCAAGAGCTGCTGACCAATCAGAGGGCCGGCAGCTCAGTACTATCGGCAGCACCACCAGGAACGGTGTCCACTGCCAGTACTACAGAAGGCCGCTGATCAGGCCCAGCACTGGAGCCTTGGACTATAGGTCAGTGAAGCAGGGTTGCTGGGACCACTCTCACAGGCCCTGATAATGGGTTGAGGGGGGGGGACTGTTGGCGATGAGGACGAGGAGGGGACATTACCGGAGGGGCGGCCTTTGCTGCTGGGACCCCTCTAACAGCCACAGATTGCCACGGAGAAAGCCCTCCTCCTCACAAGCCCACAGGAAGACCATCTCGTTTACTGGGCAACATCCCCGCGTGGCAGAGGTCCCCCGCCCCACCACTACTGGTTTAATTCCAGCTAATAATTGGCCACTTAAGGGCCTCAATTGGCCTCTGGGTGGGAAGGCCATCTTTGGCCTTTCCTGTCCCTAACTTAATCGCAGTGCAACGGGAAGGTGACGGGTCCTCTGCCTCCCGCCTTCTGTTGCAATTCTAAAGTCCCACCCCACCCCCCTGCCTCCAAGCCCATCCCCAGGGGGCCCATTAAAACAGCCCACAGTGGGAGCTAAACTTTGAATCAAGCCCTGTGATGCTGATACTGGGTGCAAAAAACATCAAAGTATTGCACTCTCAGTCACAACGTTCCTCACCTTACTAAGGAAAATGTCCCAGCGTTACCACCAAATTAAAATAAATCAGCGCACACTACCCCAAGAGCCTTTTCTGGGGTATATTCTCCAAATGCTGCTGCTTCACATGATGTGGAATTCACTTCTGTGCATTTTACTAACCCCAGGCACCAACTCATTTAAGTTAAAAGCATTACAAAAGCATATAGAGGAATTTTAGTGTGAATAGATGAAACAGTTGTGTGTGAACAGCATCAGTCAAGAGATGCGTCCCCCTTGTTTGGAGAAAAGTGGGAGAGAAGGGTCACAAGAATGACACTCATCATGACCAAATGCAAAACGATATGTGCTAAATATTTTGTCATGGTTAAACAAGCCGCCTATTAAAGAAGGAATTAGTTCTCACCCTTCAGGAGTTAGCAGTGCATCAGCACCTTTTCTGAAAAACGAATTATTACAAGGAATTATCACTAATACTCCCTCTCCCAAATCCGTTCCTGGTCAGCTGGCGATTATTTTACTTTAAACAGAGTGCTGCTGATATTATGCCACTGAAACCAACATGAACAAAATTTGAGTTTGTACTTTTCTCCCTTTGGCACTCAGTAAATCAATCCTCCAACTTAAATTCAAACTTAAGGTTAGTTTATCATATGATTATTTAATAAACATTACTACAAATGGGTCAAGATATCCTTTAGAATGCTTCTAGATTTTGACACAAATTTTGATGTTGTAGTTGCGGAATACTATATAGATCATGATTGGTAAAGATTGTTCATGCTAATCAAAATCAGTTAAAAGCTTAAGTGTGCAAAGAGCCCGTGACTGACTGACATCTTGACACTGATTATTGCTCTTTAGTACCACAGACACTTAACACACTGAGAGGCTGAGTTCACATTCTGGAAGCATAGGCCAAGCATGTCTATCAGAGTAGGCTGAGCTCCTGAAAGGAGACGGTTACCAAGGGACACAAGCAAGAATCTCTTTAAGAAATTTGGTAAGGAATTCAGCTGAAGAAAGGGATTCTTGCAGAAATTTCCTGCAGCTATTGGACTCAGGAGAGAAAAAAAAAACTCCAAGATTCTGACAACACAAAAACAAAAGCATGAGAAGTAATGGGTTATATGGAGACACTTCTCCTAGACTAGTTAGATGGAATCTGTGGAAATTGGAAATCCTCCTATTCTAGCATCTGCATGGTCTTCTGGCCTTCCCATTGTCTGCCCTTATTACAGCTATGAAAGATTGTTGCAATAGGTGATATGGGTAAACACTGTTCAAGAGAAATGACTTTACATTCCCTTGTTACTCACACAGTAGAGAGTGGACCCTCACCGAGCATGTTAATTACTGCATTGTTAATAAATGCCATCAGAGTCATTATGGCTGAAGTTTTCACCAAGGCAACAATTTGTTTTTTTTTCTTTAGGAAATCACATATTTTAAACCACATTTTGTCATTTTGCTTTTGAAAATTATAACCTGTTTAATTCAATTAAATGCAATGGTCACATTTGTGCAATTGGATGAAATAACTCTGGCAGCTATTCAGTTTTTATTTAAGAAAAACTTTAGAAGCTGGCATTGTTTTCATACTGAAATATAAGCATTAGCGGAATGTTCTTCCAATAAATGGTCCCAGCTTTTCTGAGCTTTCTGCATGATCAGGGGCTGGCAAGTTTGGAACAGAGAGCATGTAGACTCCTTTCCTTCAATGGTGCAGTTGTATTATGCTGTAATTATGCTGTAAGCTTTATCATGTATACAAGACTGCACCATTAAACAGAAAATTGTCTTTGTATAAGCTTGAATACTTTTTTACTATGAAGCAGTGAAACTGCTTCTCTCTAACTCTGTCACTTTACAAGCGTCACTACTGGTTAGGTTCCACCTATTATTAGACCTATTGACTTCTCATTTACATCTACAAGTTAAGTTCTACATCCTCAGATCTACAGCTAAATGTTATCAAAGAGAGCAGGAAACAACTTACATTTATACAGCACTTTGCATGATGTCATGACATCCCATGGCTCTTTACAACAAATTAATATTTTTGAAGTGTTTTCACTGTCGCAATACAGGACAAAGCCAACAGTAAGATCCCATAAACAGCAATGAAATAAAGACCAGATAATGTGTTTTTTTAAGTAATGTTTGTGTATGGATAAATATTGACCAGGACACTGGAAGAACTTCCCAGCTCTTTGAATAGTGCCATGGAATTTGAGAGTGCAGATGAGGGGCTTGGTTTAACATCTTCAGCCAAAAGACAGCACCATACTCTGCTGAAGTGTCAGCCTAGATTATGTGCTCGAGTTTTCTTTTACTCATTCATAGGATGTGGGCGTAGCTGGCTAGGACAGCATATATTGCCCATCCCTAATTGCCCTTGAGAAGGTGGTGGTGAGCTGCCTTCTTGAACCACTGCAGTCTTTGGGGTGTAGTTACACCAACAGTGCTGGAATAAGGAGTTCCAGGATTTTGGCCCAGCGTCAGCCAAGGAATGGCGATATAGTTCCAAGTCAGGCTGGTATGTGGCTTGGAGGGGAACTTGCAGGTGGTGATGTTCCCATGCATCTGCTGCCCTTGTCCTTCTAATTGATAGAGGTCTTGGGTTTGGAAGGTGCTGTCAAAGGAGCCTTGGTGAGTTGCTGCAGCACATCCTGTATATGGTACACACTGCTGCCACTGTGCGTCGATGGTGGAGGGAATGAATATTTAAGGTGGTGGATGGGATGCCAATCAAGCGGGCTGCTTTGTCCTGGATGGTGTCGAGCTTCTTGAGTGTTGTTGGAGCTGCACAAATCCAGGCAAGTGGAGAGTACTCCATCACACTCCTGATTTGTGCCTAGTAGATGGTGGACAGGCATTGGGGAGTCAGGAGGTGTTTTACTCATTGCAGAATTCCCAGCCCCTGACCTGCTCTTGTAGCCACTGTATTTATGTGGCTGGTCCAATTCAATTTCTGGTCAATGGTGACTCCCATGATGTTGATAATGGGGTAGTCAGGTAATGCCATTGAACGTCAAGGGGAGATGGTTAGATTCTCTCTTGTTTGAGATGGTCATTGCCTGGCACTTGTGTGACGCAAATGTTACTTGCCACTTATCAGCCCAAGCCTGGATTTTGTCCAGGTCTTTCTGTACATGGACATAGGTGCTTCAGTATCTGAGGAGTTGAGAATGGTGCTGAGCTTTGTGCAATCAACAGCGAACATCCCTACTTCTGACCTTATGAGGGAGGGAAGGTCATTGATGAAACAGCTGAAGATGGTTGGGCCTAGGACACTACCCTGAGGAACTCCTGCAGTGATGTCCTGGGACTGGGATGATTGACCTCCAACAACCACAACCATCTTCCATTATGCTAGCTATGACTCCAACCAGCGAAGAGTTTTCCCCCCGATTTCCATTGACTTCAGTTTTGCTAGGGCTCATTGATGCCATACACGGTCAAATGTTGCTTTCATGTCATGGCCAGTCATTCTCACCTCACCTCTGGAGTTCAGCTCTTTTGTCCATATTTGGACAAAGGCTGTAATGTGGTCAGGATCTGAATGTGGGTCCCTGGCGGAACCCAAACTGAGCGACAGTGAGCAGGTTATTGCTGAGCAAGTGTCGCTTCATAGCACTGTCGATGACCCTTTCCATCACTTTGCAGATGATCTGGAGTAAACTGATAGGGCGGTAATTGGCTGGGTTGGATTTGTGGATTTGTCCTGCTTTTTGTGTACAGGACATACCTGGGCAATTTTCCACATTGCCGTGTAGATGCCAGTGTTGTAGCTGTACTGGTACAGCTAGGCTAGGGGAGCGGCAAGCTCTGGAGTACAAGTCTTCAGTACTATTGCCGGAATGTTGTCCGTGCCCATAGCCTTGGCAGTATCCAGTGCCTTCAGCCATTTCTTGATATCATCTCGAGTGAATCAGATTGGCTGAACACTAGCATCCATGATGCAGAGACTTCAGGAGGAGTCCCTGGAGTACAAATTGAATCCACAATGGACAAAGGTGACAGTGCTATCACTGTGCCAAGGCTAACACATTTAATTGCCATGACATTTAGTATTAACATTTTTCAGCAGTGCATAAACCAAGTTTAGTCTTTCTCATTATTCACGGTAAAGGATTTCTACGTTATGCCACTATGAAAAGGTAGGGATGAGAACAATCTCCTTTTGTGCAGGACCTCAAATGGCAGCAATGAGTTACTTTTAACCAATATTTTCCTTCTTTTCTTATCTCTTCCCCTCCTAAAAATGCTGACTTGTGCTAGGCCTTATGGTTTTAGGTACTGGGTGCTCTTCACTACCAAAATGGCCATTCTTCAGAAGGAAACATAGAAATATAGAAAACATGGAAACATAGAAAATTTACAGTGCAGATGAGGGCCATTCAGCCCATCATGTATGTGCCAGTCAAAAAGACTGATCTGGCCTAATCCCATTTTCCAGCTCTTGGTCCGTAGCCCTGTAGGTTACAACACTTCAAGTGTGTGACTAAGTATTTTTTAAATATGATGAGGTTTTCTGCCTCTAACACCCTTCCAGGCAGTGAGTTTCAGACCTTCACTACCCTTGGGTGAAAACAATTTTCAACTCCCGTCTAAACCTCTTCCCATTACTTTAAATCTATGCCCCCTGGTTATTGCCTCTCTGCTAAGGAAAAAACATTTTTCCTATCCACTCTATCTAGGCCCCTCATAATTTTATACACTTCAATTAAATCTCCCCTCAGCCTCCTCTGCTCCAAAGAAAACTACTCCAGCCTATCCAAACTTTCCTCATAACTAAAATTCTCCATTCCTGGCAACATCCTTATACATCTCCTCTGTACCCTCTCCAGTGCAATCATATCCTTCCTGAAATGTGGTGACCAGACCTGTATGCAGTACTATAGCTGCAGCCTAACCATTCTAACCCCTCTGCTCTCAAATTCTATGCCTTAACAAAGAAGGGAAAGTATCCCTGAAAAGAAACCTAGCAAGTGAGTAAAACACCTAGGCGATGTCAGAAAGATCTTCTTCACACAAAGGATAGTGGAAATCTGGAACTGTCTCTCCAAAAAGCTTTTGAGGTTAGGTCAATTTTGAAAAATTCAAAATTGAGATTGATAGATTTTTGTCACTGTCGCTGGATCAAAATCCTGGAACTCCCTTCCTAACAGCACTGTGGGTGTACCTACCTCACACGGACTGCAGCGGTTCAAGAAGGCAGCTCACCACCACCTTCTCAAGGGCATTTAGGGATGGGCAATAAATGCTGACCTAGCCAGCGATGCCCACATTCCATGAAGGAATTTTTAAAAAACACAAGGGTATTAAAGGTTACAGAAGCAAAGCGGGTAAATCAGATCAGCCATGATCAAACTGAATACTATTTGAGGTCCTGCATAAAAGGAGATTAATCTGGTCCCTACCTTTTCATAGTGACATAATGTAGAAAGTTCTGCAATAATTTTCGAGTTGCTGCAAACCTACTTACACCTGACTGATATCAGCTAACTTGGCAACCCTTCTTCGGAACTGACCCGAAACGTTAACTCTGCTTCTCTTTTCACAGATGCTGCCAGACCTGCTGAGTGATTCCAGCATTTCTTGTTTTTATTTCAGATTTCCAGCATCCGCAGTATTTTGCTTTTAAAATATTCCTTATATCTGATTTTCTAACAGGATGATCTGAGAATATATTTGCATATTTGCATTGCTTTTCAATTTTCAAATAAAATACCACTTGAAATATCTTCTTAATTAAATGTCGCTTACTTCAAATTATCTGTTCATTTAAATTGTAATTGTGCAAAAAACACTCCTGTGTTGTATTAAAAGTGCCTAATGCATATAATTGGATAATTTGAACTTTTTTTGAGCAAACATGACATTGAATTAGCAGGCGACAACAGTACCTGAAGAAGGGCGGCTAGTTGATAGCTATTTCTATTACATTATTTATAGTACCTTGCCTTTTTATTAAAATGAATTATCATTGGACCCTTGTCAATAAGTTGACTGCTAATTCTGTCATTGGTCCACTGTGGCAATGCTGGGACTTAGCTGGGGAACTGTTTGCTTTTTCTCTTTTCCTGTTGGGTGAGAGCTGACAAAACCTTATCTGTCACCTACATAAAACGGAAGCATCGACAAAAGATCGTGATATAATTTTATTAGTTTGCAGGTCGATGGGACAACATTTGCTTTAGTAATTTATTTATTTCATTTTCTCACCAATTGTCACCTTTCAATCTCTTGTCAAGGTATTGAATGCTTACTGGAAAATAGTTGCACCAGTGCCAATTCCAGGAACAATGGTCAATTCTGGAATTTCCTGCCATTTTGTGTACATCTCTACAAAGAAACCCTAACAACTAACATCTGCCACAAGGAAAATTGTGTATTTGTATAGTGTTTCACTTTTTACATCGGCCACAACCAATTTATCCACTGGTTTTCAGAATCCATCCACAATTTTTTAAAATTCATTTACAGGATGTGAGCATCAATGGCAAGGCCAGTATTTACTACCTATCCTTAATAGCCCTTAACAGAGTGGTTTGCTAGGCTCTTTCAGAGTACAGTTAAGAGTCAACCACATTGCTGTGGGTCTGGAGTCACATATAGGCCAGACCAGGGAAGGAAGGCAGATTTCCTTCCCTAAAGGACACTAATGGACTAGATGGGTTTTTACAACAATCTGATATTACATTCTCACCATCACTGATACTAGCTATTTATTCCATCTTTATTTAATTGCATTTAAATTCCACAGCTTCCATAATGGGAATCAAACTCATGTCCCTGGATCATTAGACCAGACATAACAACTATGCTACCATTCACTATTTCCTGACCCAAGTAATGAACTATTATGAGCCAACATTACTTAATCCAATGTTAATGCACCAAAATTTAGCCAACAATACAAAGTTCTTAGCATGGTGTAAATTGAGTTATCATCCCTGTTTTATTCAAGTACCAAAAGCATAGTTTGTGTAGGCAGTGCCCAATGTAAGATTAAGTCAAACATCTCACAATATCACAGACTTGCTGCTGTACTGTGTTATCTGCTATCAGCTGGAGTAGCAGTTGGAGTACTGAAATTGGCCTCATTGCTCATGAACTAGGGAGCAGAAAAAGCTCAACCAGAGTTTCCTCTCCTGATGGAGAGTGATTACTGGGTGATGATAGGTTGAGAATAAGCAGTCATATGCTCTATGGCCAAACAATCTCTCCCCACTCATGATCCAGGCTAACATAAGCAATGGCCAGATGGATTAGATACTTGCAAGCTGCCAAAACCGATAGAGCACTGCCCAATTTAAGACAATACCTTCAGCATAACATGCAGAGGCAAAGTTGAGGCGTCGAAGGGAGCGCACAAACTTCCAAGCTACTCATCTATCTGACCCTTCAAGCACCACCTGCCCTCGTATGGTAAAATCTGCAGATCACACATTGGACGTATCAGCCATCTCAGAACCCATCAAACCGGACCGGCAACAAGTTATCCTGAGGGACTGCCTAAGAAGGAGAAGATGATGGCCACATACTTCTAGGTAGTGGAGGTCATGGGTTTGGAACGTGCTGTCAAAGAGTCCTTGCAGAGTTGTTGCAGTGCATCTTGCAAATGGTACACACTGCAGCCACTGTGTCGGTGATAGAGGGGGCGAATGTTTAAGGTGGTACATGGGGTGCTGATCAAGTGGACTGTTTTGTTTTGGATGATGTCAAGCTTCTAGAGTGTTGTTGGAGCTGCACTCATCCAGGCAAGTGGAGTGTAATCCATTAAACTCCTGAATTGTGCCTTGTAGATATTGGAGAAGGTTTGGTGAGTCATCAGGTAAGCTATTCATTGCATAATATCCAGCCCATGAACTGGTCTGGTGTATCATCAACATTGCTGATAGAAGAAGATAGAATATAATATTACAATCAGAAATAAACATTTCTATTTCTCTCCTCCTATCCTGAAGGTGTCAAATTGCTTAATGCGCATGTAATACCCACTTCACCACAAGACCCTTATTACTGTGTTCCTCCAATTCTGACCTTTGTTGCAACCCCCTCATCCTTTGCCCCACCACTACCACTGACCATACATTCTGCTGCCTAGGCCCTAAACTCTGGAATTCCCTCCCTGAACCACTCCACCTCTCTCTCTGCCTTTAAGACAACTCTTCCAATCTACCTCTTTCAGTCCAGTAACAATTTTTCATCTGATTATGCTCCCATGAAGCCGTAATAAAGGCGCTATATAAATGAAAGTTGTTATTGTTAAAGAACAGAGCAAGCAAATATTGGAAATGACTATTTCACTCTTGCATCTCAGGGCCATGAAAATATGAACCTGCCAAGAAATAACCCACAACATAAAATGCAGGAAGATCAAGCCAAGTATTATGTGACGGGAGAGAGGAAAATAACACTATCTCAGGGAAGCCAACTGTGTAAACTTCAGCAGAATTGTTGCGAGGTTGATGTGTCCCCTGGCACGGCTTATTCAACTGTTAATGTCTCACACTAATGGAATGCTGTATCTCTGGTGAAATTAACGACAGTGGATTGCTTCGAAAATTAAAACACTATCAGAGGCTCATTGTGCAAAAAAAAGCCAGCTTCATTTTAGCAGTTCCACCTCCGAAGGAAGGCCCTATTAGGTTGTGGCCACATTATTCTGCCAGGCTCCCTTGCCCTCAGCAGATGTGCTTAGCACAAATTGATCACTGTAGTGTCAGGAGTAAAATGTGTCATATTTCTCCTCGCTTCTTGCGCCGCACAGTGCATTGAGAAGGAATGTTCGACTAGCTCACAGAGGGTACACTGGGGAAATTTTCATTGAAAAGACATTACCTGAATGACAGGCACATATTAAATACAAAACCAAGGCAAGGATTCAGCTGCACTGTTCAGAAACATGAAGAAAATTGCTTCGACAAATACTCCTTGCAACAGATTCATGCAAATATCACAATAATCTGTGTGATGCAGTAAACACAATATCAAGGGGAAGAGTTGAAGAAAAACAGAAGCAACTGTTCTACTACTTTCTGTAGAAACTCCAACCTGTTTGAAACATACTAAAACAACATGCCAATGGCCTGCCAATGGAAAAGAGTTTTAGAGGTGCTAACGGATGCAGCTTTATACTCATAATTGCCACCAACCACACCCCCTGCCTGCCTAAATTCCTCATCTAAAGACTTGAAGGGGGGCATCACTGGCAAGGGCAGTCCATCCCTAGTTCCCCTGAGAATATGGTCGTGGGCCACCTTCTTGAACTGCTGCAATTCACATGTTGAAGGTACGTCCACAGTGCAGTTAGAGGGCAGAAGGGAAGTTTCAGGATTTGACCCAGCGATGATGAATGAACAGAAATATAGGACTAGGATGGGATTGCGTGTGACTTGGATGGGAGCTTTGAGGTGATGGCGTTCCCATGTACTTTTGTCCTTGTCTTTCTAAGTGAACAATGTTGTGAGGGGTGTTCCCATATAGAGTGTGAAAAAAAGGAAGTCTGTGAAGTTCTAGCAGCCAGGTCCAAAATGGGCAAGGGAGGAAAACTAGAGGGGGGAAAGAAAGGAGGCAAAGGAGGAAAAACATTTACAGAATCATAGAAGAAGAGAAGGAGGCCATTTGTCTTGCAGTGCTGGCGCTGCTTCTCTGATAGAGCTATCTGTTTAGTTCCATGTCCCTTTAATTCTTTTCTTTTTATGCAAAGTTTTTTAAAGAATATAATATGCAATGAAAACAAATCTGATAACTGTTTTGAGACATAATTGATGTCATGACAGACATCAACAGTGAGTGTGCCCCACATACTTCACACGTGACAGCATCCAGACTGAAAGCCTTTGACTTTGATGTAATCATTACACATTCCTTGGAAAATAACCACACTCACTATCCATTGTGTTAGATATACAGCACATTCTATTAAATAGGGGACACAGAAGAAGCTCATTAGTAAGCCATTAATAAGGAACTTGCCCCTCAAGTACAGCTGTGTAGTCTTGCACACTCATGGCCTGAATTTTATTTGCGTACCGCCCTCCTTGACGGCATACTTTCAACTCGGCAGACTTCCGACACAGAAGTGCTGCCGAGGAGTCCCTGCAATATTACATGTGGGGGCTCATTTAAATAGCGGGGGCAGAACGGCCGTTCCTGATGACGTGTAGGGGGTGGCCGCCACGTCCCCGGCAACGGCGTCCGGCGCCATTGCGCAGGCACCGGTGCCATTTTTAAAAGGCTTGAAGCCCTGAGCAGAGATTTTGATTTTTAAAGGGACCAGGACTTTAACTTTTAATAAAAACAGTACATTTTACATCAATGCGCCACTTCCAGCCCCGTCCCCCCATGATCATACAATAAATTTATTTCTCTTCCCCCCCAAATGCCATTCTGGACAATCCCAACCTTTAAACCCAAAACTTTGCACTCTTTGCCCTTCAACCCCTTCCCACCATCCCCAGAGCCAATGAAAAATGTTTTCCCTGCTCCACAACCCCTCCCTCCCTGAAATCTTAGTCCTCGCCCCTCCCCACCAGGTTCTCGCCTTGGAATGATGTTCCAAAGGCACACGAGCTGTGTTCGGAGTTGGTAAAATCGGCGTGGGACGTCCACCGCCTGCAGATAAGTTTATTAGCATCTAATTTATGTTCATTTAAATTTGAAGATGTAGGGCCTGCCGCCAGGCGGCGGGGGAGCCGCACTGTGGTCCCCCGCTGCCGGTAATATGCGGCAGGCCCTCCTCGACATAACGGGTTGAGGCGGGCCTCTCCCCCCAAAATTTTACCGGCCCCCGTGTCGCGACTCGCGGTGTTACAATCAAGGTAGAATGAGTGCACTGTTTTTCTAGTTCCACTTCTCCACAGGTCACAGCATATACTTTTTTTTTCCCAGTTACTGATACGGTCAATCATAGACTCTATTTTTATCCCAGAATAAAATACACCAATCAGGTTTCTTTAATAAATAACAAAATTATCAGTTTATTATAAAACAAGTCTCAACAAGTAAGAAAGCAAAGCATGAACACACAGATTGAAATATAAAAGTTCCCTTTTTACCTTACACACACACACACACACACACACACACACACACACACACACACACACACACACACACACACACACACACACACACACACACACACACACACACACACACACACACACCGAAAAACACACACACACACCGAAAAAATATTTACTCTTTAGAACTCTATTATAAAAAAAACAGACAAAAAGAATACTTTGTCCAAATACTTGCTAATTCTTCAAGAAAAAAAAGAAGATATGGAAAGATGTCAGATGACCTTTGTTATGCTTTGGCATCCCAAGCATATGTCGACGGCTGTCACTGGGATCTTCCTAGAACAGTTTGGGCGGGCTTTCCAGGAAAAGTGCAGCAACAGTTTCAGTCTGTTTCTTACACTTGCTTCTCAGAGCTTCTCAAAGTGTTGGAAAACTGGCAGGCTTTTCCAAGAGCTGGAACAGACTGAGTTGGGGTTTGGTCTCTTTGCAAGTTTTCTCCAACTGTCTTTTTTAACACTGTCTATATCACCAACTCTCTGTCCAAACTAAAACCAAAAACATCTCAGGCGTCAAGCCTCCTGACCCTTATAAATAATCACCTGTCACTTCTTTAAACATCCTACCCCAAGTCAAAAACAAAACCCCGCTGGGTAATTATCTGAAGACAGGTGACTTCCAGTAAGGGCTTGCTTTTAGCACTCCTTGGCTGGAATTTTATGCCCCTCCCCCAAAGAGCGGGATGGTGGTGGGGGAGGGTTATAAAATGGAGCAGGAGGCTCGGGGGACCCTTCCCGACCCACTCCCGTCTCCGCTGCCATTTTACGCAGGGTGTCAGTGGCGTAAAACAGTCCGCCCGCCCCAGGCCAATCATGGCTGCCCGCCACCATGGGGATTTTACCTTTGTCTGGCAGGTGGCTCAGGCCTGAGAAAAGCCACCTGTGAAAAGTAGCCAGCTTCCCAATGGCCTTGGCCTCCTGATCAGACGCCCTGTGCCCGACGGAGGGCTGCCTCCAATGCCCCAACCACCTCCAATGCCCAACACGCCCCCCCCCGTTCGCCCCAACTGACCACCCTTGCCTCACAGGGGCCTGACCAATTGCCCCCGGTGAGGCCCCAAAAACTTACCCGTTCTCCGGGGTTCCCCAACATCTTCCATCTTCAGCTGGATTGCAGTCCCAGTGGCGCTGCTGGGACAGAGAGCTGCCGGCCCGCTGATTGGCTGGCAGCTCCATTAGGCTGGACTTCCTGCCTCAAACGGGTGGAAGTCGCACCTCAGACATATTAAAGACCTGGGGACTGCAAAATGCTGTCCGGATCCAGAGGCCAGGTGGAGGCGGGTTCGCCACTGACGTTTCGGGCAGTGGATGGTTCCCATCGCCAAGGGTAAAATTCCGGCCCTTGATTCTTCCAGTAACTGATGTTTACAAGCTCAGTCCAAAAGACCTACTGATGCCCTTTTTTAAAAAAAGCATAATATTCCAGCATCTATGGAATCTTTTTTCAGCTTTAACACACAAATCCTCAGAATGTAACAAAAAAATGGGATCAGTCATAACAATAGGAAAAATTCTGTATTGAACAATATAACACCAAACTGAACAACAGTATGAAATATCTTCTGCAGTGCTGCTCATGGTAAGTCAAAAGCTAAGCTGTTTTCTCTGAGCATTATGGTATGTAATTCACAATGGCCCAAATTCTGCTGTGATAATAATGGTAAGGGTATCAGTGGTCACCGTTAGGACAGGGCAAATTGTCCAGCAACTTCTCGCACCTGCGTGTGTGCAGTTTGTTTGTGGAAATCTGGAAGTTTCTGTCAGAGATACATCTTTCCTCCACCGCTGTGACAGTCCTCACCAATAGATGCAGCACTGAAATGAATGCAATAGTGTAGTCTTGGGGTCCTTGCTCCCTAGTCCCCACTAACAGTGGTTGAAAATGTTTGGGCTGGTGCATTTACGAGTAAGTGAATTTTTAATGGAATGTTCAGTGATAATTGCTATCAAAAAACCTCTCTGGCTGTGCAAAGTTAATTTTAATTTTAATGGTGTGGAGGCTCATTCCCTCAGAGGAAAGTAGGTATTGGAGATTTGTTTTTAAAGTTCAAATAAAATGTGTTTTTTTTTACTTTTTCTGTCCCTTTTATCTCTCTCCCTTAATACCATTTGTATTTCCCAATCTTTATTTTGTTTTCTGTGCATCATTTAAATCTAATTTATGTTTCCTATTTTATACTTCCTGGTTTGTACTCTTCCTGGCTCAGTGAGCATTCTTCAATCTGATTGGTTGAAGAGCTTCACTGTTTGTTGTCCTCACTGAAGCCACAGATTCCCTATAGATGGTGCTGTGCTGGATAAGACAACAGACTGGAGGAAATCCATGCTGGCAAGCCTGCGGAAACTCTGTGGACAGCTGTGATGGAGGTGAACTGCGAGCACTGTCCCTTCACCACTGACAACGCTGTTGCGTTATGTTAGTAAAGTGTAGTTGTGTGTAACCGGTGATTCGTTTAAAGTTCACAATGCGTATTTACAGTATTCTCCTGTAGTAGAACCTCAGGACAATTAAACATCAGACTGGCTTTCTGTTGCATATGTTTCCTGAAGTCAATTAGAAGTTAGTTTCTGTTAAGGAAATGTCACAGTGCAGGAGAAATGGCTGGCTTCCTTTTTTAAGTCCCCTTTGAAAGTGTGACAAGAAATTTGCATATGTGACAGTGTGAGACCTGTGACAGAAATAAACCTTTATTCTATGATATGATTATAGCAGATGCTATCTCTACAATCAAATATAATTCGTTGTATGAAATGTTCATCATCAGCACCTTGACATATATTTTACGACGATTCAGTGTCAAACCTGCATGTTCCAGCAGAATAGCCAGAAGAGGCCAAGATAAGTACTATTTTCATTCTTCAGAAGGATTGCTTGGGCCTCCTCTGCCTCTGCCCTCCTTCTTTCTCCCTACATCGGTTAAAGAACAAACGCTCAGCCAGCACCGACATCTGTTTAGGAACCTCTAGCACTTACCTTATGTCAGGGGCCATTCTCTTGGGTCCCCAGCAACAGACACTGCCCCTGTCCCAATTCCCACTCCAGCCCACTGGCCTCAAATTCATTGTTGCTGACTTCAGGCAGAAGGCTGATTGTGAATATGAAAATGAGGCCCAGCCTTTAAAATCAGCCAACCCTTCCTTCCTTCAGCGTTTCCTGGTGTGCCGCCCGCTTTGGGGCTACTTCGCACCAATCCCACCCTCCTGCTAAAATCTTTCCATTGCATCGATCCCTAGTAGCTGGTTGGAGACCTGCCATGTTAGGAGCTGGTGCCAGGAGGAGGTCTGCTCTTCAGTGAGCATCTCTCACTGTCGAGAAATGGGTTGGCATCCTTCCCAATCCTGGATGCCAATCCCAAAGCTCCAAAAGCAATTTAAAATTTCAGTACCTGGCTGGTAGTGACTCTCACAATTGCTTTGGAGCTTTGGGACTATTTATAATGCATGTCAGAGAGCAAATTGAGTTTCTTTGGCATCACAATTCTCAAAAAGAACAGCTTTTCTTATAGGGAAACAACTCACTAATAAGAAGAACGGCTTGCTAGCAAGAAAGGCAATCTTGTTACAGAGAAACCCAACAGGACAGCTTGCTAATTAGAGAAACTGCTAATAAGAGGAAGACTTAGCTTCTAGAAGAGAAGCTTACTTTGAAGTGGAGAAGCTTGCTTATTGAGTGAGTCTGCAATGAGTTTTGCAGTGATGAACTCTGAAAAGTTTCAAAGAGGCAATCTTCGCACAAAAGTTTTCATATTAGTATTCTACCACTGCGTAAAGCTCCAGGTGAATTCACAATCCACCACCATCTTCTAAAAAGCTAAGCTAAAGCCACAGTTATCATATTAACAGCTGTTATGACTGCTCATTCGGGACCTTGACAGTCTTTAGATATTACTAATTCTCGGGAATATAATTAAATATCTCTCTTTTGTTTGCCTCATGAAGGTGAGGCATGCCCATGGTAGGAATGGAACATTTGGTTTTATTTTTTGTATCCAATCAACATTTAGCAATCGTTCCCATTATGTTAGTCAGCAGTATACTTCAACTTCAGCCTCAGAGGAGCACCTCCCAGTGCCTCAATGTGCCATTCTCATTTGATATACTGGTCTTTGTTGAGGCCTCCCTGCAGGGAGACTGCAAATTCACTGCCAATTTGCATCAAATCATGTGCAGTTCTGTGTTATGGACTAAGAACTCAATTGAGACTGCCCAAACGAGATTTAACTAGGATGCTTATAGCCAGCTGAGACAGGAGACATTTATCTTGATAGTGTGTGCCAGAATTGGATCCATTTCCTATTTGTGATAGGTTTGTTTTCTAACCCACTGAGCCACTCAATCTTCTCACCATTAAAATTATTTGTAATACCTCACTGACTTGAAGTTCCCATCTCTTTGTCTGTATATCCTTATCTCTGTGAGTTATTTCATCTCCTCTTTAGATGTCCTCATGTTATACCATTCACCAGTGAGAGGATAGGCAGACAATCTGGTCTTACTGCTACAAAAGCGAAATACTACGAATGCTGGAAACCCAAAACAAAACCAGAAAGTGCTGGAAATACTCAGCACGTCTTGCAGCATCCATGGAGAGAAAAACAAAGCTAACGTTTCAGGTCTGTGACCTTTCATCAGAACTGGGAAACGTTAGAAATGTATTAGATTTTGAGCAAGTGAAAGGGGGGGAGGGGGTAGAAGAACACAACGGAAGGTCTGAGATAGGGTGGAAGGCAGAAGAGATTAAATTGCAAAAGGTTTTGTGGTACAAAGCCAAAAGGAATGGTAATGGGATAAAGTAAAGAAACAAAAGATGTGAATGGATGACAGGACAGCAGCAATCCAAACACAAAGTAAAGGGATTAAGAAAGAAACAAGAGGGGAAAAAATTGTGATGCCACCACCAAACACATCTTCCCCTTCCCTCCCCTTTCAGCATTCCGAAGGGACCGTTCCCTCCACAACACCCTGGTCCACACCTCAGTTACCCCTAACACCTATCCACTTTCCTACAGCACCATTGCATGCAAGCACAGGAGCTGCAACACCTGCTCTTTTACCTCCTCCCTTCTCAGGGCGCCAAACACTCCTTCCAAGTGAAACAGCAATTCACCCGTACTTCTTTCAATTTAGTATACTGTATTCACTGTTCACGGTGTGGTCTTGTTGACACCAAATGCAGACTGGATGATCGCTTTGTGGAACACCTCCATTCAGTCTGCAACTGCAATCTCGAGTTTCCTGTCGCTTGTCATTTCAATTCCGTACTGTTATGAAAATGCTTCTATTTTTTAATGTTTTTTGAGGACTCATGGTTGAAGATTGTGGAGATGGATTCATTTGGGACTGAAGTGATTCTATAGATGCTGATCTTTTTTTTTTTAAAAAAGGTCATTGGAAGGACCTGGGCTTTGTGTTGCCTGAGGTGCCTTCCCATGTCCATATAGGAAAAGTGCACTGCTCTCTGGGGTGCGTTCCCATGCCCCTATAGGAAAAGCGGGCTACTGCCTGAGGTGCCTTCCCATGTCCATATAGGAAAAGCAGGTTGCTGCCTGGGGTGCCTTACCATGCCCGCACGGGAAAAGCGGGCTGCTGCCTGGGGTGCCTTACCATGCCCGCACGGGAAAAGCGGGCTGCTGCCTGGGGTGCCTTACCATGCCCGCACAGGAAAAGCGGGCTGCTGCCAGGGGTGCATTCCCATGCCCATATAGGAAAAGCGGGCTGCTGCCTGGGGTGCCTTTCCATGCCCCTATAGGAAAAGCAGACTGCTCCCTGGGGTGCGTTCCCATGCCCGCACAGGAAAAGCGGACTGCAGCCTGGGGTGCATTCCCATGCCCATATAGGAAAAGCGGGCTGCTGCCAGGGGTGCGTTCCCATGCCCGCACAGGAAAAGCGGACTGCAGCCTGGGGTGCCTTACCATGCCCACACGGAAAAAGCGGGCTGCTGCCTGGGGTGCCTTACCATGCCCGCACGGGAAAAGCGGGCTGCTGCCAGGGGTGCCTTACCATGCCCACACGGAAAAAGCGGGCTGCTGCCTGGGGTGCCTTACCATGCCCACACGGAAAAAGCGGGCTGCTGCCTGGGATGCCTTACCATGCCCGCACGGGAAAAGCGGGCTGCTGCCAGGGGTGCATTCCCATGCCCATATAGGAAAAGCGGGCTGCTGCCTGGGGTGCCTTTCCATGTCCCTATAGGAAAAGCAGACTGCTGCCTGGGGTGCGTTCCCATGCCCATATAGGAAAAGCAGACTGCTGCCTGGGGTGCGTTCCCATGCCCGTATAGGAAAAGCAGACTGCTGCCTGGGGTGTGTTCCCATGCCCGTATAGGAAAAGCAGACTGCTGCCTGAAGTGCTTTCCCATGCCCGCACTGAGCTCCCTGGTGAGTTATCTGTATTGGCAACAGCAAGCCCAGTGATGGCTGCTGCTTGCCTTTAAAAATTGCAGTCAATTACTTGTTCCCGCCTCCATGACATTTCTGGCGCCTCTAATTGGGTGCCTGACCCACTCCCAAGGCAATTACGTTTTTAGCATTTAAAAATAGCACTGCATCAGCCATGCTGATGGGGTACAGGATTGGGACCTGGATCTGCTCCGGGCGTAGGGGTCCCAAACCCAAAACTAAAATCCAGCCCTTAATCTCTTCTGCCCTCCACCCTAAAGACCAGCTCGGGTCTGCAAAAGAAAACCCGACCCAAGCCCGACAGAACCACATCCGACCCGAGCCTGACCCACCCCGGGTCCTTCCATTTTTTCCTGCGCCCGACCCGACCTGACCCGACCCGACCCGACCATCAGTTAACATACCTTCCAGTTTTCGCTGTTGCTAGTCTGCACAAGCTTAAAATAGCTGTAACAAAACCACCTTTCTAGTCCAAAAATTAAATTAACAGTGGAGCCACTTACCTGTGATAGAGCGTATCCGACTGGGCCCGAACCAAGCCTGAATGCCTGACCCGGAAGTCCAACCTGACCTGACCCAAACCCGACACATGTCGTCGGGTTCGGGTTGGGTAGCAGACCTTTACTCCATCTTATCACTATCCTTCCGTTTTGTTCTTCTTCTGTTCTCTCCCTTTCACTTGTTTAAAATCTATCACCTTTCTAACTTTTCCCAGTTCTGATGATAGGTCGCAGGCCTGAAACATTGCTTCTCTCTCTACTGATGCTGCCTGACCTGCTGAGTATTTCCAGCATTTTTTGTTTTTGTTGCTGGTCTTACTGCTGTCTGACTCAGTTCTGGAAATTATAGCTGTTTTTCCAGTGTTGATACCATTTGGTTTATATCAAATTGAACAATTCCCATTTTCATCACCTTCAGATTGTGTTACACTGCTGTCAGAGATTTAATTCAAGCAATTATACTGATAGTTCTGACCTACATTAGACAGAAATCAAACCCCTGACACTAATAAATAAACATGTGATAAGACCAATTATTATGTCTCCTGGTTGTTTTCTGGTTCCCATATGTTAGAAATAATCACACTTTATACTTGGAAAGGCTGGAGTCTTTGTTTATTCCATTCAGCTTCCAAGCTCTCTGGTACAGGACTGCCCCCAGGCTGGTGTCCTGTAACACGTCACATGATTCTACAGTGCCGCCGTGAATGTGCCCCCCACCGCCCTCCACCCCCGGAACACTTACACATAACAATTAGTTCCTAGCACTTTACAGATGGTAGAACAATATATAACATCCCTCTTTTTTATAAATATAATGTCCCTGTATCAACATAACTGTCCCAGCCATTAACTTTTTCTAAACGAAAGAAGACCGCACCAAGGCTCCTTAGACAACACCTTCCAAACCCGCAACCTCTTCCACCTAGAAGGACAAGGGCAGCAGATGCATGGGAACACCACCACCTGCAAATTCCCCTCCAAGTCACACACCATCCTGACTTGGAAAGACATCGCTGTTCCCTCACTGTCGCTGGGTCAAAATCCTGGAACACCCTTCCTAACAGCACTGTGGGTGTACCTACTCCACATGGACTGCAGTAGTTCAAGTAGACAGCTCATCATCACCTTATCAAGGGCAATTAGGGATGGGCAATAAATGCCGGCCTAGCCAGCGATGCCCACATCCCATGAATCAATAAAAAAATTATTAACCGACTTTTGGAAATAATCTGAACCCCTTTTTAGTGTCTCTTATAGGATGTATTCCCATCTAAAAATATTATTGACGGTATCGCTTAGATAGCAAGATGCTGTGCCTCCATCTTATAGATTTGCCATTCGTTGCTTTCAGTGTTGAGCTGGCACGCTGCACAGGCGATGTTGTGTTTGTTGCTCCTGGCATTGTAGGAGTTGTGCTTGCTGTTGCTAATATTGTTCCACTTGCTGGTGACGTTGTTAATGTTGTTTCACTGGATAGTAGTGTTTCTGGTGGTGTTGATGGTCATTTCTGTTTCTCCAGCTCAGCGGTAGGTCGAATATGGATTCTGTTCCTTCTCATTCGGTTACCGATTTCAGTCTCAATGATGTATGATCTTGGAGTCTCAGCTTCACCAACAACCTTTGCTGGGCTCCAAGTTTTCATGATTGGATCCTGTACATGTGCAGTTTGTCCTTTCAACAACTCAGGTCGGGATTTAGCATGCTTGTTGAAGTGTTGATCTCCTCTTACCTGTGCTTTAGTGAGTTATTGTCTCACTTCCTCCTGGTTACTTGAAGGATATATTTTGCTTGGCAGAGGAGTGTCATGAAGACCCCCACCTCCCAAGAATGAGGCATATTAATTTTATCATATGAACATTAATTTTAAACTGTTGCTGGAGTGAAGGAATGACTTTTAAAGAGATCACCAGACATTTGGCTGGAGGACATTTGCATACTAAGGGACAGTGCTTGGGGAGACAAAGAAACTACTTCCTGGTCCAATTAAACTAAATGGATTTTGATCACCAGACATTGAAGGTGTAAGAAAGATCGCATTCCAGTGTCTGCTAAGATGGAGAATCCACAAATGCAGGAGTGGTTAAACAGGCTGGTTACATGATTAACCTGCTGGTCCAGGCTTTTTGAAGTACACACAGGACAGTTTGAAGACAGACTGTAGATTGCAACTGAACCTGGAACAAGACAGCCTCTCTCCTGGCTGGCGCTCTATCACTTTCTCACAAACCTCTGGATCCATTCAAGTCGCTTAAACCTCAAGAGAGAAAAGACTCCTACAACGAAACAAGTTCACAGGGCCCCAACGAACGGCAAGACTTACCGGCAACCAAAGACTCCATCTCGAACTCAGACGACTGTAATTATACCCAGATATTGCCTCAAACTTTTCCCCTTTATTCTTTTGTATCTCTATCTGCGTGTGTGTTTATCGTGTATGCATGTTAACGTGGTCGCGTCGCATCACGTATTCATAGTCGTTAACCGAATTAGAGTTTAAGATTAATAAACTTCCACCTCGCTTGTTTAAATCTAAGAAAACCTGTCTGATTGATTTCTTTGCCTTACAATTGGAAAGCAGTGAACAAGGATTCACTGAGGAGGGAGCTAAAAACACGGTGTTTTTAAAAATTAAACCCTGTTACAGTTAAACCAGGTGAAGGCTGAGAGGGAACCCCAATACACCGTTGTCACGTGGTCGCAACAGAAACTTGGAGGCTCGTCCGGGATTTGACCCACAGACAAATGAGAAATTGGCAGTGTGATGCCAAATTGATCCCAATCAAAAAGAGAAAAGATTTCAATGCAGATTTTCTTGTGGTTGTGTATGATAGAATACTAACATGTCTGTGACTGAAGCTAGTAGCTCCCTAAGCCAGGGTGAAGTAACTTGGAATAAGTTAAAAGCACTGTCTATGGAGGAGTTGAGAAAAATGGCTGAACAGTGCGGGATCACTGTCTGTGCCAAGGTTAGAAAGTCTGAACTCCTAAGACTAGTGGCTAACCATTTTTCCCTTGAATCTGAAGAGCAGAAACAGGGTTAGAGGTAGACCCCAACAGGGTATTGCTTTCAAAGCTACAATTGGAACAGAGGAATCTTGAATTAGAAGACAGGGAAAGAGAAAGAGACAGATAGGAGAAAGAGAAAGAGAGACAGGAGAGAGAGAAAGTAGGCCTTCCAGAAGGAATGTTAGGAAAGAGAAAGAGGGAGACAGGGGAAAGAAAAAGAGAGACAGCAGAGAGAGAAAGAAAGAACCTTTCAGAAGGAATGTGAAGGAAAAGAGAGAGGAGAGAGAGAAAGAAAGAGTCTTCCAAAAGGAATGTGAAGAGAGAGAGCTGAAGCGGCTTGAGTTAACTAGGGAGTGACAGAGTAACCCCAGTGAAAGCATGGCCAATATGGAGGATCGTAATTCAGGGCTGGGTACAGAATTGTTAAAACGTTCCCAATTGATCCCAAAATTCAATGAGGGAGACGTGGAAGTATTTTTTGTGTCTTTTGAAAAACCTGCAAGGCAGTTAAAGTTACCAGTTGAGGCTTGGACTCTGCTGATACAATGCACGTTAATAGGAAAAACCCATAAGGTTTATTCCATGTTGCCAGATGAGAGTTCATCAGATAATGAACTGAAAAAAATGCTATCCTTAGGGCATATTAGTAGTACCGGAAGCCTAGCACCAAAAGTTTAGAACCCTCAAGAAGCAAGCTGATTAAAACTTACCTGGAGTTTGAGAGAAATCAGCAGCTGGCTTTTGACCAGTGGCTGAGGGCTCTTAAAGTGCAGATCAGCTATGAAAATCTCAGAGAGGTCATTTTGCGAGAAAAATTTAAAAACTCTCTCCCACACTCTATAAAGACACATGTAGATGAACAAAAAGTTCATAGAGCCCGGCAAGTCGCAGTGCCGGCTGATGAGTTTGCATTCGTGTACAAGTCAGTTCCCCAGGGGAAAACCTTTCCTAGTCACCCCCACAAATCTGAAAAGGACAAAGGGTGGGAAGGTGATAGAAGCCCAAGCAGTCCTGGAGGGAGAGAAAAGCAGGAGACACAGGGGGCCCTCCTCCAGCCAAAAAGGAAGTTGCTATAAGTAAGAGTGAGACCCGGAGCCCTGTGACCTTCCATTGTAATAAAGCAGGGCATCTAAGAGCTGACTGCTGGAAACTGTGGGGAAACCTGTAGGGTTGATCAGGGCACACACGCTCAGTGAAGGAAAAGGGACCCTGATGGAAAGCACAGCAGAACAAATTGTGGCTTTAACTGCAGTAGGAGTAAGACCCAGGAAGCTTACCGCTGGAAAATTTAATATGATTCCCTAAGGTTATCAGGGCTTTGTGCCTGAAGGGAGAGTAACCCTATACCCCTCGAGTGGGGCAAGCAAGCCCATAGTGATTCTCAGGGACACCGGGGTTACTGGAGCCCTTTTATTGGGAAAAGGCCTGACCTTTCCCCCAGAGAGTGTAGTGAACACCAGAATGGTGGTGAATGGTATTGGAGGGCAGTGTACGCCTGTACCTTTACACCAGGTGCACTTTGGAGTGCGACCTAGCTTCGGGATCGGTGACTGTCGGGATTGTCCCTAGTTTGCCTGTGGATGGGGTTGACCTGCTCCTAGGTAATGATCTGGCTTCCCCAGTAGACGCAGAGAGACCGCAGGAGGTCAGAGAGTCAGGACAATGGCAGGAGTCGATCCCCTGTAGTTTCCTTGAATGTGTAGTGAATCAGGCCATGATAAAACCAGCTCCCCCAGAGGAGACTGAATTGGCACTGCAGGCAGATGACCATGAGGTCCGTCTGTCTGAGACTTTCTTTGGAAAGTTAGAAGACCCAGGGAATGAGTTAAATGAATCTTCCCTAGCTGAGGCTCAGCAAGCTGACCCAGTACTGAAAGAGTTAGCACAGGCTGCCCAGTCTGAAATTGAAGCAAACGGAGTCCCTAATTGCTATTATTTAAAGAATGAGGTACTGATGAGAAAATAGAGTTCTCCTCACAGACCTGAGAGCAAGGAATGGACGGTGGTTCACCAGTTAGTGGTGCCGTAGAGGTACCGGAGAGAAATATTAAGAACGGCCCACGAGACTACAATGGCTGTGCATGTCGGTATACGAAAAACCAAAGCCCACATAAGACAGCAGTTTGACTGGCCAAAACTCCACAAAGACGTGGTGGAGTACTGTAGGAGTTGCCACATGTGCCAGGTTGAGGGGAAACCCCAACCTACAGTGAAATCTGCACCCCTAGGTCCTGTATTGGTATTTGGAGGATACTCCAGCAGAGGGCTGGTGAACTGTAAGGGACCTCTGCCCAGAACAAAAAGGGAACAGGAAGGCACAAGGCTGGTAAAAGGTTAGAAAGGAAAGGTAAAAGGGACCAAGAGGACAGGTTAAAGGAAGTCCAGGAGGAATCCCAACTGGAAACCCCTACTTTTCGGTCAGTCAACCCCGAAATATTTGAAAGGTTAGACCCCACCTCTTCCTATGCAAATGCAGACACTAGAAGCACCCCACCAGAATTACTAACAGCATTTACAGGAACCTGCAGAGACAAAGAAAGTCTTCAAGAGGGCAGAGAAACTGAGGGTGATGCCTCACCTAGTCGAAGTGCCGCAGAGGAGTGCAGCAGAATTTGGACAAATACCTGCAAGCAAGATTGTCCCAGAGGACAAAGGGAAAATTAGCAAGGAATCCTTCCCCACAGTCATGGTAAAAGGGAATCAACCATCCCCGAAGCTGAAAAGCCCTTGCATGACTCAACAAAGCTCTGAAAGAGAGTTCAGAGTAGAACTGCCCACTGCCGACGCACATGAGCAGAACTCCCACTTTGGGTTAATTAAATCTCACCCTCCCCCTGCAGACTTCAACAAGAACAAAGACACCCTGGGCAGTCATGGAAATGTGCAAACTGAAAAACTTCCCCAAAAACCACGTTTATTGGGATGCTGAAAAGAGCAGTTTAAAGCAGCACTGGTACCAAGAAAAGACAGGCTGTAACAACTGTTTGGATTTCTGAATGAATGAGAGAGATGCATGTGTGTTTTCCTGTACTTATCTTCTCTCTAGTCCCTTTTAATGAAATGCTCTTTTAAAAAAAAATTGCATTTGATTCCGTTGGGTGTGGAGGTGTCATGAAGACCCCCACCTGTCAAGACTGAGGCATATTAATTTCGTCATATGAATATTAATTTTAAACTGTTGCTGGAGTGAAGAAATAACTTGCTTAAAGAAATCCCCAGACATTTGGCTGGAGGACATTTGCATACTAAGAGACAGTGCTTGGAAAGACAAAGCAACTACTCCCTAGTCCAATTAAACCAAATGGATTTTGATCACCAGACATTGAAGGTGTAAGAAAGCTCACATTCCAGTGTCTGCTAAGATGGAGAATCCACAAACGCAGGAGTGGTTAAACCAGCTGGTCACATGACTAACCTGCTGGTCCAGGCTTTTTGAACTACACACAGGACAGTTTGAAGACGGACTGCAGATTGCAACTGAACCTGGAACAAGAGAGCCTCTCTCCTGGCTGGCTCTCTCTTGCTCACAAACCTCTGGACCTACTCAAGTTGCCTAAACCTCAAGAGAGAAAAGACTCCTACATCGAAACAAGTTAAAGCGTGCATTGGGTCCCAACAAATGGCAAGACTTAACAGCAACCAAAGCCTCCACCTCGAACTCAAAGGACTGTAATTGCAACCCAGCTATTGCCTCAAACTTTTCCCCTTTATTCTTTCTACTTTTCTGTCTCTATTTGCGTGTGTGTTTATCACGTATGCATGCTAACGTGGTCGCGTCGCATATTCATAGTCATTAACCGAATTAGAGTTTAAGATTAATAAACTTCCACTTTTCTTGTTTAAATCTAAGAAAACCCGTCTGATTGATTTCTTTGCCTTACCATTGGAAAGCAGTGAACAAGGATTCACTGAGGGGGGAGCTAAAAACAGTGTTTTTAAAAATTAAACCTGGTTACGGTTAAACCAGGCAAAGGCTGAGAGGGAACCCCTAGGCCCCTTTCTCACCTGGTCGTAACAGTAGTCCTATGTTTTCTTCCATTCAACAGCTCTGCAGGTGATTTCATGTTACCTTTGAGAGGTGTCGATTAGAGTGGCAATAATGCCAGGTTTGGGTCTTCTTTCATCTCTTGGTATTTTGCAAGGGTTCTTCTGACTGTCAGGACATGTCTTTCCATAAACCTGTGTCCCCGTGGGTAGTGTGGTGATGAGGTAATGGTGTTGAGCCCGCACTGTTCAGCAAATTCCTTAAATTCTCTGGATGTGAATTGGGTGCCATTGCCACATATTAATCTTTCAAGAATCCCTTGCTCAGCAAACAGAAACTCGTACTGCTGAGATGATTGTTATGGCTCTCAAGTCTTTCACCTTCTGGATAAAAGGGAACCTTGAGTAGTAGTCTGTGACTATGAGACTTCTGGCATACATTGCATGTAGACACCATATTTTCGATGTCTTTGTATATGCCTATCCAGTACACAGCTGATCTGGCTCTGAGCTTACACTTCTCCATTCCCATATGGCCTTCATGTATCTTTTGGAGAGGTTCTTCCTGCATTGTTTTGGATATGATTATTCTGACCCAGCCAGCAGAACACCATCTTCTAGTGAGATATCATCTCTGATAGACCAGTACTGCCATATTGCTGGCTGTGTGTGCTGCATCTTATTAGGCCATCCCTGGATCACTTGCTAAGATAGCATCTGTAACTCCTCGTCTTTGTCGGTCTCATTTCTAAATGGACTCAGTTTCAGTGATGTTACATTCACTAGATGATGAATCTTTATACCTAGATCTTCTATCTCATGTTTCTCCTGTGTTGACAACTGAGATAGGGTATCTGCGAGCATCATTTCTCTTCCTGGCTTGTATTTCAGATTGAAATTGTAACTCTGAAGCCTCAAGAGTAACCTCTGCAGTCTTGCTGGTGTTTTAATAGATTTGTCTTGTAGATCCGCTCCAGTGGACAATGATCACTCTCCATTATGAACTTTCTCTGGTAGAGATGAACCTCTCACATCACTTCCTGCCAAATGTTCTCTTTCCATGTTGGCATATCTTGTCTCAGCTGATGTTAGAGTTTTGGATGCAAAGCCTCTCCCTCTTGAACCAAGGCTGCGCCCAGTCCTTTTGTGGAAGCATCTACTTGCAGAGTGACAGGTTTCTTTCTGTTGTAGTATGACAGACTTGTCTCCTTGCATATTACCTTTTTGAGTTTGTTGAAACTCCTGTCCTGTGCCTCTGACCCCTCGTGCTCTGCATCTTCTTTCATCAGCTCCCATAGGTTTGCTGTGTGTTCCGACATTTGCGGTATGAAAGAGCTCATGTATTGGATCAAGCCAAGGAAACTTCTCAACTCTCTCTTATCTCTTGAAGCTTCCTTCCCAGAGTTTGATTTATTGATTTGATTTAGAGATACAGCACTGAAACAGGCCCTTTGGCCCACCGAGTCTGTGCCGACCATTAACCACCCATTTATACTAATCCTACACTTAATCCCATATTCCTACCACATCCTCACCTGTCCCTATATTCCCCTACCACCTACCTATACTAGGGGCAATTTATAATGGCCAATTTACCTATCAACCAGCAAGTCTTTTGGCTGTGGGAGGAAACCGGAGCACCCGGAGGAAACCCACGCAGACACAGGGAGAACTTGCAAACTCCACACAGGCAGTACCCAGAATTGAACCCGGGTCGCTGGAGATTGAGATGAGATTCTTTCAGGATTCAACTTGACTCTGTCAGGTGTGTTCACCATTCCGAAGAACTGGCATTCTGTCACTTTCACAATGCTTTTGTCTGCGTTTAGCTTGATCTCAGCTTTCCTGGTTCTCTCCATAACTTCATGTAGATGTTTGTCATGATCTTTTGCATCTACACCATATATCTGGCTATCATCCGCTATGCTGACTCCTCCTTTGCATCCCCTGTATGTCTCATCTACTTTCTGTTGGAACACATCCTGGCTCACTTTAAGGCCAAAAGGTAGACGCTGGAATTTGTACTGTCCAAAGGGTGTGTTGAATGTTGTCAACAGTGAAGATTCTGCGTCTAGCTTCACTGGCATCAAGCTTGATGAAAACTTTTGTCCCTGCCAGTGCTGGTGTGATTTCTTCCAATGTTGGAATAGGTTAGTGATCCCTCTTTGTTGCTTGGTTAAGATCTTTGGGATCCAGGCAAATTCATAGCTGTCTATTTTGCTTCTCTCTCACCAGGATAGAATTTACCCAATCTGTAGGCTCTGTGACTCTGGCGATCATCTTCTTTTCTTCCATTTCTTGGAGCTGTCTTTCAAACTTTCCTTTTAGTTCTACTGGTACTTTACATGGGGGATAAATCACTCGTTTCATCGCTGGGTCAATAGTGATGTGATACTCAAAATCTTCAAAGCATCCAACCATCTCATCAAAACACTCCGAGTACATTTGTACCAGATCTTCTTTGCTTCTGATTGGAGGGTGCTTTTCAATGGGTGTACTGTCTTCAACCCTCAGCTCTTCGCAACTGCTCAGCCAGGATAGCAGGACCATCTGTTTCAGTGATGTAGAATATACAGTTAATATCTTTTCTTTTGTGCATCCCTCTGATTTGGGTTGTTCCTAGCTGTTGAATCTCAGATCCCCCGTATGCTGTTAGCATGACCTCATTCAGTTTCAGAGCACCTTTCCTTGGATAACCATTTTCTTCCAAATTTTCAGGAATGATCTTCTGGTATAGTTTGAGCGGTATGATGTTATTCTGTGCTCCAGTAGGAATCTTCACCTTCAGATTTATCATTATGGGCTTATTTCTCAGCCTCTTCCTGATCTGATTGGTCGTGTGAATTTCTTTTCTCTCGGAACTCTCGCATCCAGACATTTCATACAATTGTATGGTCCTATGTCTATCGTGTTCTCAAACACATCGTCATCTTCCAGGGTATGGATGTTTTGGTTTCTTTCACTATTCCTTCACCCTGTTACTCTGGCTCTGGTGACTCGTCTACCACCTTCTTCCCTTGTTCTGCACATCGTTTCCCAGTGATTCCGCAAACTCTGCAGATTGATCCATATGCAGGACATCTCCTTCTGTCTGTGAATTCATGTGGTTGTCCACAGCTCCTGCACGCCTTTCTCTCTATCTGGTGTGCATTCTTTTGTTGTTGTTTCACTACATCAACCCTGCTGCCTTTCTCTTGGCTTAACTGAAGGCTGGCTGTTCGGGTAGCGAGTGTCTTCATATGTCTACTCATGGCTTCATGTCCTCTGGCAGTGTCTACAGCCTACGATATTTGTGAGCTTGTCCTTTTCAATTAGAGATTTCTGTACTTCAGGATGTGCAGAACCCCAAATTAGCTGATCTATCAGCCTTTCCTCTGTATCTTTAAATTAACATTTTCTGGCTGCATTTTTCAATCTTGTTACAAAATGGTCAATAGGCTTACCTAGTTCCTGTCTGAGACCTTGAAATTCGTATCGGTTTATCTAATGATTTGATTTTGGCTAGAGATGGTTGCTGAATCTGTCAAAAATTTTGGCTGGGTTTCTGCTGTCCTCTTCATTTAGCTCCCAGCTGTTAAATAAATTAATTATTCATCTCCTGCCCACAGAAGGATATAGCTGACCCTTTCCTCTTCGCTAGTGCCTTTTAGGAAACTACTGAATGTCAATCTGCACTTTTTAAAAAACTTCTCAAATGCCTCTATGACATCATCAGCTTCCCAATTCATTATGGGCTGTAGCTGTGCGTTCATTACTGTGCCGGCGGTCATTTCGGGTTTCGCACGATTCACACAGATTTTCTTTTTTCCCTCTCTGGCACTAATTTGGGTCAACTTTTCCCAAACTAATTCTGCATTAACTTTGTTTAAAATGTTTTGGGTTTACTCACCACAGACGCTACCAACATATTATGTCTCCTGGTTGTTTTCTGGTTCCCATATGTTAGAAATAATCACACTTTAGACTTGGAAAGGCTGGAGTCTTTGTTTATTCCATTCAGCTTCCATGCTTCCTGGTATAGGACTGCTCCAGGCTGGTGTCCTGTTACACGTCACATGACTTTCCAGTGCAGCTGTGAATGTGGCCCCCTGGAACACTTACACATCACAAATAGTTCCTAGATAATTAGTTCCCAGCACTTTACAGATGGTATAACAATATATAACACCAATGATGAAGGTGATCGGAAGATTGTGCTGTGAATGATGGCAGGTGATGGAATCCCCGATGTGCATTCTCTGATGTCGGCAGAGGAGGAGGCTCTGGAGCTAGAAGAGACCCAGGGCAGCTGTGCAATTGCAGATGGTGAGACTGGTGTCTGCACAAGAGAGTGAGCAGACATTGTGTTCATGTGTCCTCCACCACACCTCTGGAGATCCATGGTTGGCCTG
The DNA here is from genome assembly GCF_036365525.1 of Heterodontus francisci. Classification (NCBI taxonomy): domain Eukaryota; kingdom Metazoa; phylum Chordata; class Chondrichthyes; order Heterodontiformes; family Heterodontidae; genus Heterodontus; species Heterodontus francisci. Next base: position 99,879,455 of record NC_090381.1, on the reverse strand, counting down.
AGGAGATCTGAACAACCTAACCCACAAATGTTTGTGTTCTCTCATGCAGGTCATAGTACTTCAGAGGCAAATACAGCTGCTGGGACAAGGGGCCTGCCCTTGACCTATGAGGGGGTTGAGGAGTTGTCAGAGAATGCACTGTCACATCATTCCCCTGCACTCGCCACCAGCGCAGATACTTTCATGTTGCTCAGTATGCGCTCGGGCTTAGATTCAGAGTCACAAGCTGGTGAGAACACTACACATGTGCCCGAGCAGCTGACGGAGGCTGTGACAGCCAAGGCCACTGAGAGTCGGAGGACTGTGGGTGTCCAGGCCCGTGTTGAGCTCCAGACTGATGATAAGCCTCTGGTGTCAGCAGCACAGACCATCCTGGAGCTGCAGAGAGAGGTAATGGAACATCTGGTGGATCAGCTAGAGGCAAAGCACGGCCATGAGCGGTTGATGGAAGAGTTCATCCATGTCATGCCATATCTCAGGCATGTAAGCGCATGGCTTCCTCCATCGAGAGGCTGACGACCCTCACAGAGAGCCAGGTCCCACAAATGCGGACAGACCTACACCCCATCCTCTTGGCGATGAACTCAACGCAACAGTGGCAAGGTGAGAGATGAATAAGGCGCCTGCAGTCTTCTCCAGGTCCTCATCCTTCTCTGCTCAACAGGGAGGTTCAAGTGTGCCTTGAGAAGGAGGAGGAGAGGCTGATCTCCACAGGGTGTTCCGAGTATGGAAAGCGGCTTCTCAGCCCCTCTGCCAGTGACCCCAGTTCCAGTAAGCATGACAACTCCAGGCCTCAGGCAGCCAGAGGTCACCAGGCAACATCATCCCAGGCCAAGGGACAGCCCAATCAGCAGCCTGCCTCCACCTCAGCTGCCAGCGCAGGGGTTGCAGCTCATAGAAACACATGAAAACATATAAAGAAGAGCACCTAGATGCACTTGGGGCTTCATGGGTGTATTAACTGTGGCCTTTGCATTGGTTCCTGCAATTATGGTAATAAATGGATGTCAGGTTAATTGCTGTAAATGGCTCATGCTTTCATGCTGACTTTTGAGCTGCAACCTTTACCCTTGCTCCCTCAATGGGATGCCAGTGTAGGCACAGGCTGCATTTGGTCAGTGTCTCAGATGTGTCAGAGCGTGTGGTGAAGCTGGGCGCCAGGAGTGAGTTAGGAAGGAGGCGATAGGCAGAATACAGTGAGGTGAGTCTTTATTGAGTTCACTTTGAGAGGCCATCATGATGACAGGAAGTGGATATGTATGAGATTGTGTCATGCCTCCCTTGTGTATCCTTCAATGATCCTGGTCTCCGGTGCAAAGGTAGCACGATCCAGTGCTGCCTGCTCAGTAGCCTCCTGCACATCCTCCTTGTCAGATGAGGACTGGCGATCAATCATGTGCTCTTCATGCAAGGCCTCCCCACTCTGCAGTAGTAGCTTGTCCAGTGCACAGCAGACCACCACAATAAGTGAGACCCTCTCTAGGGCATACTGCAGGGCTCCACCAGATCAATCGAGGTAACAGAATCTCATCGCCAGCCGTCCAAATGTCTGTTCGATGGCTGCTGGGGTGAACCCATGGCAGCTGTTATATCTCCCCTCTGCTGCTATGTGAGGATTCCTTGCAGGTGTCAGTAGCCATGTTTTCAATGGCTAGCCCTTGTCCCCAAGAATCCATCTCTGAAGGCGAGTGGGGGGGCCTGAAAAGCAGTGACACCTGTGACTGACTAAGTATGTAGGCGTCGTGGCCGCTTCCCGTGAAGCGGGCACACACAGGCAGGATGCGCTTCCAGTGGATGCAGACCTGTTGTGCGTCAATCGAATGGAAGCCCTTCCTTTTGATGAAGGCCGCTGGCTGCTCTGTGGGAGCCTTGATCACCACATGTGTGCTGTTAATGACACCTTGCACCAGGGGCAATCCAGCAAAGGCTCCGAACCCAATAGCCCTCTCGGCCTGACTCTCAGGATTGATCCGATACCACACATAGACGCCGGCTATCTTGATCGAGGCATTGATCACCTCCTTAATGCTGCGGTGGGTTGCTGCCTGAGAGACCCCACATATGTCCTAGGTGGATTCCTGTAAAGAGCCTGACACGTAGAAATTGAGTGCCACAGTGATCTTCAGGGCCAGAGGAATGGGATGTCCACCGAAGCCCATGGGTCACAGCTCATCCTGTAGCGTGGTGCATAAGTTGGTGACAGCCTCCCTGGGGAGCCACAATCTTCACTGCCACGCGGACATTCGGAGGTGGCTGAGTTGAGTCCGGTACACTCTCTGGCGTGGATAGGCCCTTCTTGGCGGGCCGGCTGCTGCTGATCTCCTATTGGAACGTGACAGGGGGTCCAGCCAGATCCTGGCCCTCCATCCCTCTGACCCACTGCTGCGTAGCACAGGCCTGCACAAAGACTGGATGTATGAGACCCATGCCAGCTGATTTTTACACCCACCCCATGCACTGTCCTTGCAGAGATGAACTTGCCTTGGGACTGTCCTGTTGCGACTTCCCTCTGAATACACACTGATGCCCTTCAAAACCCAGCACCCGAGAGTATGCCCATCTGACCCTTGCACCCCAGAGTGAGCCCATCCGACCCTTGCTCCCAAGAGTAAGCCCACCCATGTAGAGAGCCCAGCACCACAGGTGGACAACTGCCTCTGCTCCCCACTCTTCCCTTATTTACTGCTCCCCATGGCTACCTTTCCACAGCGTCACTGAGGCCTCGCCTCCTTCCTGCCACCTTTAAACAGCCCGGCATCTGAAGGCACATGATCCTCATGCGCCATTGACTAAATCTAAATCCCCTCCACCCACATAAAACAAGCTTCAATTCAATGCAATTTCATTGTAACTAGCTGCTCACCAATTCAAATTGCAGTCCTGTCTCATGGCAGTGCTGCCTTGGAGCTTTCCCACCACTGACAGAATCTGGAACCAACGTCATGACGTCTGATTTCCAGGTGAGCACGTCCATCCTGATTTTTCAGCCTCCACGCCTCCACTCCCATTCCTGCTGTCTGGATAAAATCCAGCCCTGTGTAACAGCCCGCAGATCCAATACCATCCCAATCAAACTTAAACGTTACCCCCCATTATTCTGTTAGTTTTTAAAATATTATAGTTGGTAAAATGGTACAACATAATTAGACCAATAGCTGGCAGTTCTACAGAACCTGAAATATAAAGTTGCATACACCTCCATTACAATAAGCATTAAAACCTTAAGCACTATATCAAACTTCTCGACTGTGCAACAATTGAATAAGAAACCTCCTTACTGGTATTTACACAATGATTATCAGAGCCATGCAGATCACAAAAATCCCAGTTTAGTGACCTGAGTTCGCTAACCTCAGTTTTATTTTATTTAGAAATACAGCCCTTCAGCCCACCGAGTCTGTGCCGACCAACAACCACCCATTTATACTAATCGTACATTAATCCCATATTCCCTACCACATCCCCACCATTCTCCTACCTACACTAGGGACAATTTACAATGGCCAATTTACCTATCAACCTGCAAGTCTTTGGCTGTGGGAAGAAACCGGAGCACCCAGCGAAAACCCACGCGGTCACAGGGAGAACTTGCAAATTCTGCACAGACAGTACCCAGAACTGAACCCGGGTCGCTGGAGCTGTGAGGCTGCGGTGTTAACCACTGCGCCACTGTGCCGCCCAGTTGAGCAACATTTGAAGTGACTCGACTAGCCTTCGCACTTCTGGGTTCAGGAGGGGGAAAACTCAGGCAGGGCTTCCACTTCTGACCTTGATCCAGTGGCCTCTGCTGAGCGTGTGGTTATGTGGATGCCAGGAGAGGAGGACATCAGGCTTGGCTGTGATGCCTGCATGGTGGAATAGGCAGATGACACTCATTATCATGCCTCAGATGTGCATACTGATGACTCGGTTGAGGTATCAGAGAGCAACTTTGGAAACATAGAGAAGGAATCTTCACTGCCAATGCGGTAATCTAGCAAAGCGATTGTTTCCCTTTGTAGAATCTGTTTGCTTTTTATTTCATTTGCCAGGTGGGTTTTACAAAGTGTGCATGATCACCTCACCAGATCACTGCCCGGGTGGTGAAGATGGAAATCTACCCCAATGTCTTCAGGAAAGATTGGAAGGAGAGAAAACTAGCGATGGAAATTGTCAAAATTATGAAATAGTAAAAAAAGTCATTATTTTAATAGCAAAAGTGCTTGGAATATATAACATTAAATAACAAGCAGCCAGGACTGAACAAAAGACTGTGATCCAATCTTTTTCTTTCAGCCCTTCATTTACCAGCCTGTAACTTCCTCCATCTACCTGCTGATCTGCACTATAAGAAATTTCCTACATATTCAAATCCACCTAAGCAAATATTTGGTACAGCTTTACTCCATAAGGGGAAACAAACATTTATCAAGCTATCAGAATCTTTAAAAAGAAAATTTCCACGGCTACTTTTTGAACCAAATAATTATAATTATTTTCTGTTTTCTATTTCCAATTTTTCCTTTTTGTTTGTCAAGGTGAGTGCTGATGACTTCATTGGAAGAAATGACTCAGAAGAATAGCTGAACCCAAGGCTGCAATGAAGCCAGCTTGACCTCAGTAAAAATACAGTCATTAGCTTGGGCTGCTTCAACAATTTTATCGTTTCAACCGTGTACTCTAATTCACACTGGCACATTAACTCATCCCTGCCATTGCCTCTGATGATGTTCTTAGCACTTATAGCTAATTAAAATTATTGAGGAAAATAAAGGATGTTGGAGTTGTTCATTATTGTTTTCAATTATTTGATCTTTAAATGTAAGACTCACTGAAGTCTAAGCCAGCGCTAATTTCTTGTCCGATACTATTTCTGCTGAAAAAGGGAAATCGGAAATCATCTGTTGAGAAGATTAAGGATTCCTGAGACAGGAAACTAAATGTTATGCTTCGCATGGACATCTCTTCAGCTTAATTGGGCAGAGAAGCCATAAAAGTGTTTTGCAAATCACTGTGGTTTGGACCCTCTCCAAATTTTATGGGACTTTGAAAGTTTAAAAGCTTTTCAGCAAGTGTCATATGCCACACAAGTCAACGTACATTTTTCAGTGCAAAAACAAAAAATAAAGCAGAAAAAAAACCAAAGCTCTCCTTGGTAAATATCACATTTGGACGGTTACATGACAGCAGTTGAGAGGCCAGTGTTAGTCACTCAAGCAGCAGATTAATCAATTTGAGGCAGCACTTGGCAAAGCTATGGCCTGACCGCCTGCGACACCCTCATTATTAGTATGTTTATAATTTTATCTTTTTAGCTCATATTAAATCTGACAAGTCATGCAGGGATTAAAAATCGGAATGCTGCAGCAACAGTGTTAGAATTAGGATCAGTGACTGGTTTGACTCTTCCTGACAAGGAATGGCTGGCGAAAGACTTGTTTACAGTCAGTAGGAAATCTTCAGCCCGACTGCACACTGCCAACATGAACTGACAGTTCTCATCATGACAAGCACGTAATGGGCAAAGCAAAAGAATCTGAAGATATATATAGATATACGCTTACTTGCATATATTTAAGTGTGTGTGTAATATATATATATTAGATATCTATAAATTATTCTGAAGTTCCCACTTCCTGCTGCTCCCACTTGAGTTGGCGTTTGTTGGAACAGATTGGGAAATAATTTGGCAGCTTTAACAGACAGAGAGATCATGTGAACTATTAAACAGCTGAACCTCTTCCTGATCTGAAAGGTAAATCTGCATTTACAATATGGTCATCCTCCAACACTTCCATTTAAACATGCCCAAGTGTCAGTGCTTCGAAGCTAAACAGAAAATAATGCCGCTAAAACCAGTCAAGATGAATGCAAAAAGAATTCAACCTTTATTCGGACACAAGCCTGAAATTCCAATGTGCTATTGTTACTCCATCTCATTGTACGGATATCCTTAACCAAGCATGACTGGGATCCAAGCATAACATTTTTTGGCAATGTAGTAATGAATGTATCAGGATTCAGTGCCTGCGTTGGGAGGAGAGGAGGTTACAATGTTAAGTACCATCTAAATATTGAACCATGACAAATCGCAAATCATATTTTAAAAGAAAACAGAAAAAGTATCCAAATACAATTTATACAAACACACATTCCATTCCCTGGTGCAAAACTATTTTTGACAAGGTTTCAGATTGAAGAGGCACCAGCTTTACACATATGAAAAAAATTAGAGTGCTAGCAAAGCATTTTTACTCTTTTTTTCTATTTGTTTAGATGTTTTCTGTACTAATGCCCTCTCTGCGTTAGCTATCCATCCAGAGAAATTAAGACCTAAAGTGAAGTAAGCAGAAATGAAGTCAAAGTCACATTAGGCCTGGAGATTGGGCCAACGAGAGATGGGCTGGAGTCAAATGAAACAAAGCAACAATCATGATGAAGTGTAGGATTAGAACGATTGTGAGTGAAAATCTGTTTGAAGAAAACTAGATGAAGATCAGAGTGCACAAGGTAAGCAGTAGGATAAGTAAATCTGGATTAGAGAACACATGATCAGGATCAGAATCAGTTGGGATTAGTGTGAAATAGATCAACAACCTAAACCAGAAAGAACTACATCAGGGCTATAGTACTGTAGATCAGGGACAGGGCAGTGATAGCAAAATGAAGATCAGGAGACAGAGAAAGAGAGAGAGGACAGAAAGAAATGTAGAAATCGAGGTAAGTTAGATTAGACAGTAAGATTCAGTATGATATGCTAAAGTTGAGCATTAACAAAATGAAAGCTGGAAGAAGCACAAATGAGTCTGGGATGAGAGAAACTCAAGGCTGGATTTTACTAACCCTCTGGCTATTAGGGTGGGGAGAGCCTTAAAAACAGTGCAGGAAGGCGGGGGTATTGTACCTGTTGTCTTCCCGCTGCTATGCCATCACGCCAGAAATGTGGAAGGTGACAGACTGCCCTCCTGACCACAGGCCAATTGAGCCACTTAAGTGGCCAATTAAAGGTCTCTTTCCACCACCATTGGCATCTTACCACAGCGGGGGGGTGGGAGGAGGGCCTCTGCTGCATGAGGAGACCACCAAGTAAACCATGGCGGAGGGTAGGAGGGGGGACTCCTATTTGGGCTCTCTTTGGCCCACGGAGGGGCCCCCCAGCAGCAATGGCCACTCCTATGGCATCGATGCCACCTGCCCTTACCATCCCCACTCCCCAAAGCCCCCACTGACGGGGCTTGCATGACCGGCCCTGGTACCCCCAGACCTCATGTATCTGGTTGCGAGGGTACTGTCTGTTGTGGTGGCATCTTCTTCCAAGTGCAGTCCCAGCAGTGGCCATTTCTCCCAGTGGTGCTGCTGAGTTGCCGGCCCTGCAATTGGCTGGCAACTCCTGCAGGCGGGCAGCTGTCCTTAATAGTGACAGCCGCCCCAGTGGCAGCCAACTAATTGGCCGCCGCCAGCATGATGTGGTCCCGGGTCCTGCAGCCCACCAAAGCAAGGCTGCCCCTCACTTTCAAGCCTGAGCAAGACTCTTGATGCAATGACTTTTTTTTTAGAATTAGAATTAGAACATTACGGCGCAGTACAGGCCCTTCAGCCCTCGATGTTGCGCCGAACTGTGAAACCATCTGACCTACACTATTCTATTTTCATCCATATGTCTATCCAATGACCACTGAAATGCCCTTAAAGTTGGCGAGTCTACTACTGACTTAATGCTTTTGGATTCAATTGGTATCGTTGTCACATCTGAAATCGAAACCTGTAGGCTGAAGACCCACAGCAGGACATGAAAACCTAATCTAACAAATAGCTGTAATATTGAGGGTATATTGCATTGTCAAAGGCACTGTTCTTTGGATAAAATGATAAAGTAAGGCGCCATTCCCTTCTTTTATAGTTCAGGGAGATGATAAAGATCCTATGGCATTGTTTGTACAGGATAGCATCTATAGGATTATATAAATGAACTTGTTTTCCATCCAATGTTCCTCCTTCAACTAATAATACCAAAAAAAAAGATTAAATAGCCATTTGTCTCCTTGCTGTTCAGGGGACCTTGTTATGTGCAACATGACTTCTACAATCACCTACATAACAATGATTGTAGTTCAAAGTAATTCAATACACATGAAGCATTTAAGGATGTTTCTGAGAGACACAATTGGGTTCTATATCAGTGCATTTTTTAAAAAAAAGTTAGGTCAATACTGGGAGAAACAAGATCAAGGTCAATACTGGCTTGATTTGTACTGTGTAAAATATAATTTGCATTAAAATGAGACAGATTCGACATAGGGAAAGCTTTGTCAGCATCAGAGTGCATGTATTGATTGAAAAGCAGGATCAGTATAAGAAATGGTAGATCTGAGAAAGCATTGCCAGGGTCAAGAGTATACTGGAGCAGAGATCAGGGCAATGAGATCAGTGCCAAAGGACACCAGACCATGATTAGGGAAGGCTTAGTCAGGGTTAGAGGACAGAAGAACAGGGGCAGGCAAAACAATGTGAGGGTTTGAGTCAGCTAAGACAGAACTGCAAGAAGGACAATCAAAGCAGGAAGAGAAGGCTTGAAGCTGAAATTTTAGCTTTTGAACGCATGCGGAACAAGCAAAATTTCAAGGCTTCATTACAATTTTAATAAGAACATTAATCATGAAAATCATCAGCCTTGCCAACATGCCAGTTGACTAATTCATCTGAAATCCCAGCTATTAACACTGTACATTTACAGCATCTGACGCCATCTGGAAACACCAACTACTGACAGCCTGGACACTCAGATGATCCGATGAAAATTGAAACACTTAATAATGCAATGGACCTAAGGATTCTTTCAGATGTCACAAGCGTTGCTCTTCAGATTATTGTGGCACCCCACTATTTACAGCACTAGTTTCCCCATCTGATGGTTTCAGGCTACTATAGACTCAGGGTTGCCTGTCACTTGAATCTACCCACTGCAACTGAAATGGGTTGTGTCAGTTCTCAGCTTGCTCGTTTGGTGGAGAGCCTTGTGACAACATAGCATGTGATCTGGAAGGGAAAGGTGATTTGGAAAAAAAAACAAATTACATCATTCCAGTTGGAGACAAGAGACTTCATGAACAAACCTGGGGGAAAAAAATTAGACAGTTTTCATTTTTTTTAGACTGGGAATGACTCAGAGTTTCTGATTGCCAAGAATTCAGCCCATTTGATTCAGATTTCAGTGAGTTGACAAAAATGTTGCAAGGCTAAACGTCTTTGTAAAATCTACATTGTAAGCAAAATATGGGAAAAAATCTGAACGAGATTAGCCTAGTCATTGTTTTTAATAATTGGCAAGAGTCAGAATGCCTACAATATCAGATTAGCCAGTCCAAACTCCTGCCATGCTGGACTTCAGTCTGCTGAGAGTATTTCTCGGTCATGTGTTTTTCTAAATATTAGAGGAAGTGCGATCATGTTACCCACAATTTTGTGAAGGCAACATTGCCAGGGGTTGAGGTTGGCTTGATTTGGAATGGAAAAATCCGTAAAGGAAAGAAGCTGGAAACTAGTTCAACTTGTCAACTAACCATTGCACTATTACTTCCCTCTGGAAGTCTACCTGGTTTAACACTATTTTGTTGCAACATTCATCTTTTACTTAAGATGGGGGAACATTAACTCTTCTCTATAGAAAGAAGGAAAAAAGAACTTGCATTTATACAGCACTTACCACAATCTCAGAACAGCCCAAATCATTTTACCTCCAATGAAGCCCCTTTGAAGTGTAGTCACTGCTGCAATGTAAGAAATGAGGCAATCAATTTGAGCACAGCAAAGTCTTACAAACAGCAATGTGATAATGACCAGATCATTTGGTTTTACATGTTGATTAAGCCATAAGTATTGCATTTATTCCACAATGTACTCCATGCAGCTAATATATAATCATGTCCTTGTTAAATGATTAAATATACATTTTAAAATGAAAGTTAATTCTCCCTCACCACTGACACATGCTGCAGCTCTCCACCCAAATGGCCATTCATCCTGTATGAGCTCAGACAGTTGGGTGTTCACATGTTAAGTAACAATGATGGGGGAGAAGGTTAAAATTGAGCTTGACCCTGTTTTCACTCAACATTCACACACTCACACTTTCCAGGATTGGCACAAACGGATTTTCCCCCTCTTTCACACAAAAGCAGAGGGAAATGTAAGCACACTGAGCAAAGCTTTGCTGTGATCAGCTTAGTACAGACTGGGGCTCAAATATGGTACTGCCTTGTTCGTGGTGACTCAGTCCTACTGGGTACACTAACCAATAGGGGAGCTCCAGTAAATACTTTCTATAATCTTGTGTAGTAAGCTGGCAGTTATGGACAGCAGAAACACACAGGCATTGCTATCTTCAGTGACCCTTCTTGATTCTGGAGGTCTTACATTCATTGCAGATATTCCATTTGAATGAGATGCAGATACTGGAAGTGGCGGGATGCTTGTAAGGTTCCCAGATGGTTGAAAAGGCCTGGCTGGCTGCAGGGATGCAATTTGTCAAATACATACAAGCATATGAAAATGACAGGCAGGAAAAGACCAGCAGGTCCATCATGCCTGCCCCAGACTCATGATATATTAGGCATCATAACTGGACACTTCCTACCCAGTTGCTCCACCATCCCCTTCGCCTCCCTGTGCCCACTGACCCCCCACGGAGAAGGGGAGAAAAAAAACAGAAGAAAACTGCAGGGTAAAAAAGGGAGAAAAGTACTGGAAAGTTCCTCTCTGATCCCCTCAGGTGATCCAAACCAGTCCAGGAGATCGCCTTGACCACATGCGCGCTAGCTCTTACTCCACTTACTTTCTATATGATGCTATCTCTGCCCCAGCTAAAAGAATAGATTTTGCTATTTGCCTGAATTACAATCCCCCTAAGTATTAGAGCATTTTGCAATGATTACCCCAAAGTGGGTGTAATGAATTTATTTGCGATTGTATCTGAAACACCTTTTGAGACTTCATACACTAATGTGAACCTTGTACTCAGGATACTGAGTGAAATGGTGACTGCATGGGCCATAACAGTTTCAAAATAACTATCTATCCCTCACTCTGCTCCTTTCAATCAAAATAATAAAATCACACACTGCTGCAAGCCCTACATTTCTAATGTACACATACGAGGATTGTTTGGGGCTCTTTAAATAGCCTTGTGGGATTGCAAAAGATTTGGTGTCACTGAGCTGAGGGGCTTTGCCAGCAGCCGTTCAGGGGTTAATCTGTTCACATCACACCACCAGTCAGAAGGTCCCATCTCATCAGTTACTGAGCTCCAGCTCAGCAGCCATATGTGCTGTGCAGATTTATGTCAGCTTTCAGCTGGGATGTTGGATGGCTCTCCACCGACACATCATTCACCATCAAAGCCCACCTCCTACCAGCCATCCACACTCACACATAAACAGTGACAGACGCTTCACTTGACCATTCACTTAGTTTAAGGGAATTGTAGGTGAAAATCAGATCAAAATGCTAAATAAATTGAGAGTATGGGAATGCAAAATCCACAATCTGTGCTCTCTGCCCAATTAATTTCATTATCCCTCTCCCAACTATACAATATTCCAAGCCAAATGGTTTGGCAGATAAGTGACCTAAGTCTTTGCTTCTGCAGGTGTAGCTCCTAAGTCCTGATAAAGGGTCTAATCAACAGCCTCGTATTATTTTTTCAGATGCTCTGCATTTCTCGCATATCTTGCTTGTATTTCAGATTTTGAACATTTTTTCTTTTTTTCTTTTTGTGTCTCATTCGGCAATTGTTCTTGGCAGGTGCATTAGTGTACCCTTATAAGACCTATCCTCTGGTTTCCCTTCCTCGCATTAGACATCTCCTGACTTTCAGTCTAGACTATTCCTGATACTGTGGCTGAGATCAGTAAATTGCTATGTAGGGAATAGTCCTGCTGTGCCAGGCCTTATTCTCAACTCATATTTAAAAGGGCAGTGAGGACTATTAACTGGCTGCTGTTAATAATAGTTGCAGATGTGAATGTTACTTTAAAATCAGACACCTATCAGCTGCCCCATTTCTGATCACCAAAGAGGAGATGTGGCTCATTGTCATGGAGTGTACCAGCTCATGATTCCATAGCCTACTGGGATGCAGGATGAGAACAGTTTTTTTTCCCCTGGAAAGTTCCCAATCTCAGCCAAGGCTGTCACAGTATGAAGCAAAGAAGGCATTTCCCCAGCAGTTGTGCAAGTCAATCTGGGCTGTTCTCCCTACAGTTGTAGGGCAAAGGTCTAGGAGCAATGCTTTTGGTTCTGAGGAGTAAATATGTTGATTATTTTTTAAATGTGCAAAATATTTATAGTAAGTGCTTCATGGCAATGATGCCACTTTCAAAGAACAAGAGGGTTTCATTGATAACACACAAACCCAATTTGCCACTGATAAAATATAGGTTCACACTCTCAGATTCTGACATGCAGAGCTCATCTGTGCCATCTGGGTTGTGCTGAGCAGAGATCAGGCCTTCAGCAATAGGGGGGCGGGGAGCAGAAATTGGAGGATGAGTTTTACATAACTATGATGATGCACTTCCTATTGAATGGTTCAGTTGCAGTATTGGCAGAGGGTGGGCAACAAGACATCTATGGCTTCCCCTGATGCTGGGAAGTATAAATTGTGAAGAAGATAAATGATTGTCAAGCAATTTCTTTGTACCAACTGAAGTTTGGTGTGCAACTCCACTGGAGTCATCTTGTGCACTGTGATGATAATGGGGAAAAAATATTTTGGTCTCACAAAATGGTCTCACAAAATGGTCTTCCATATTAGAGACAGGCCACCTTTATGAGACAATCAAAGGATGCTACATTCAAAATGTTGAATGTTTTTACTTGAATGCAGATTAAGGTTTAGTCATTATAAAAATATGGGTTTCATGGTTTAATATTGTCCAACCCACTCTAAGCTATCTGTGACCTGAACGCTTTCTCTGTAGAAGCTGTTTCTATTTAGTAATCTCTTGGTGCTTTGACCTGTAAACCTTTGTACGAATGTTTCACACAGCATGTCCCAAGCCTTTGCTGGAAAATGAACCATGCGACCACATTTAACAAAACAGATAGGTTACGTAGCAGCTGTCGTAGGTTAATGTTCTATTTTCAATTGATATTGGCTTTCATGAATTTAATTTTTTTCACATCGAATCTGTTCTACTATTTGGTCCATTTAATGTAACCCACTGTAATATAAAGAGATGGAACCTGAGCCTAATTATTTTATTTATTTTTTCATTTTTGGTCAGCCAACAAGTGTAAACAGAAAGCACTTTCCTTGCTTTGTTTTGCTATGAATTAAACCATTTCCCTGTTTGGACAAGTTGCCTATTCCAACTGCTAACTGTTTACTGAAAAAAGATCTGGGTTGATTCTCCCGTCCCCCATCAACTTGTCATTTCACAACAAAATGGGGAGAAGATTTCCTTTATTTACTATGTGTTAGCAACTTCATAAATATAGAGGATTTAATCTGATCACTGTGTGTAACCAGACCTTCAATGAGTTCTGAAAGATTCCATTAGACATAGCAACCAGATGAACTCTTCCTCTAATATTTGTCATTCAGAATAAACAATGAAATAAAAGTTTGTCCGAATGGATGGAAATGAAGTTGGGAAAGGTTATGCCAAGTCTCAGCCTGTTAGAGATAGAGATTCTGCCCCAAACATGGCCATCGTCATAAGAGGAAATCCCAAGGATGGAGGCTCTGAACACTGGAGTCATCATGCCTCCGGTCTTGAGAGGAATTAAGTGTATGGTCTGCAGACCAGATATACTTCACTGATATGGGTGGAAGTGTTGGCCACCTATGGGTTCAGGAGGGGAATAAGTCCTTGGACCCCCAAAGAGGAGCTGATTTATTTTATTATTATTTTTCAATATTGCCAAAGAAATTATCTAGCCTTCCTAATGGGAGATAAATTAGGGACTTTCCACTGACCTTGAGAAATCCACTAGGGTGGGTGGCGGAGGCTGCAAGCAGACCTGTCATCAAAAGGTTTTCTGGGATCGTTAACCCATGCATTTTCAGGCCTGCGGTATATAGCATTGTCCTTATATTGTATATAGATATTGGAGTTATATAATATTTATAGGGCTGGTTTTCTTTACCCACTGAGAGTCTCACCCACTGGAAGCAAATCTCAAGAAATCATGGAAATCATCAGGATGTCTCTTTCCCTCCAAGAACTTGCAAACGTGAAAGAAGATCAATTTCAACAAACAGAACAGTTTGAAGCTACACTCTGTTTTGGAAGGGAATAGAATCAACAGGGAAATGATCAGAATATCGGCCTCAAACAGACTTCACTTTCTTGACTTCACAGATCAATGGAGAAATGATGCATTAATAAGACAGTCATTTATCATTAGTCTATTCTGATTGAAGTAAAGACAATCAATTGTACAGCTCTCAGCCAATTAGGGCTTTTTTTACACCCCCCAGCACCCCCTCCCTTTACATAAAGCACCATGTTGCTCAGATCTGCTTTTGATGGTATCACTTGGAGACAGGTACCTGCTTAGAATGAAGTGGAGCCTGCAGTTCTGAATTATATTCCCATATTACTTTATGGCATTCAATGTTGGAGATGAGTTGAGGTGCAACATACAAAGACAGTTCTCCATCAACAGTAAAAAGGACAAGTGTGAAAGTCCCTAGGCACTACAATCACCGGTCTGGTGATGTTTGTAAAAGCCCTCTTTCGTCTGTTGAAATTCTCTCCTCTTTTAAATTGTTCTTTAAGTCTACCACTTTGATCAAGCTTTTGGTTATCTGACCTGATATCTCCTTCTGTGGCTCAGTGAAGTGATATTGCTCATTAAGCACCTTAGGACATTTTACTGCATTAAATGTGCTATATAAATGTAAGTTGTTATTGTTGCATCTAATGCTAAGCTGAGGGGGTGTAAGAATATTCCTAGTGGTGCTCTCACATTGCATATCAGAATTTGATCTGAGCACCTTCACTTCTGACTTAGTATAAAGTTTGTATTGATGTGAATTTAAAACTCTCTTGCTTTGAGAGAAACAGTGATTCACTTGATGCAATAACGTTCACAGGCTCCTTCTGCTTTGATCACCTGTAGCTCTCAAACAAACTGGACAATGGTCTTGGTTTATTCAAACTGCCACAATTCAGGTACCCCATCAAAATCCAGACCTGTTTAACCACAATGAGGGATGTGTTCCTCTGAACAATATAAATGAGAGATTCTGATCAGTACCAATCTTATTCGAATGTTTACTGCACTGGTACCATATCCTTCACTGTACTTTTTAATCCAGAAGTGATCCTGTTTAAAGTAACTGGGTTAGTAACCTACGCTAATATGGTGCAGAGAAGATTTTAGTACAACTGTGTAACGTGCATATGAGGGAAAGCACCAATCACAATTTTAACCTCTATATCTTAGTAACATCATAAATGTAATAGGAAGGATCTTCTATACATATACAAATATAATAATTATTTTATTTAAAGTTAACTTCTGCCTTGATAAGCATAAAACTGGTTTTCTAAGAAATGTTATGCTTGGTGCTATATTTTTAAAAGGCCATTGATTTGAAAAATAATCACTGCCTCAGCCCACTCAATTGCATATGTTGTAAAGTGGATCTGACTGGCACAGGAATACTTTTATCATGTACACCATCAATATTTTGAAGGAAGTTAGGTATGTTCAAGACTGATAATATTTAGCAAATTGAAAGGACAAATAGCTGGAGAGCATAGAGTTAACATTTGCATGAAGTAGGAGTGAATCAGAAATGGGCTGTGACACTGGAAGTGTTTACTTTGGACAGTTGTACATTGGCATACAGCAGAACATAAAGGACAAAAGGTTGCTGCTTGCATAAAGCTGTGCTTCTCACTTTTAAACTAAAGAAAAGATAAAGAAAAATAAACTTAAATATCACATTTCAGAAAATATCTTTCTGTCCTGAGATATACCAAATGGAAGAATTTACTTTAGAAAATGCTTATTTACTTGTTTTTTTGTCCTTTTATTGTTGCTCTATTCTTTCCAAACACGATCTTCAGACACTGAGCTAAGTTACATTGAAGTGATTTAGTTCTAAGTTGTAATCTGTAATTAAAACAAAGCAGCAAGTAAAATTAAAAAAACATTTGGTCTTAAACTAGAAACAATCTAAAGTGATCTGTAGCTAGTTATAAAGGCTACCATGATCTGATGGATGTGATCAATGTTCTGCAGTTTGCACAACTAACAATATATTAAAATGTTTACTTCCATTTCATTCCAAATATGAAACCCATTATAACAAACCATTATTTACAAACCTCTAATTACAACAAATATTTCTCTAATCTCAGTGAATACTCCATTATATACCCTGCATACATTACAAAAGTGGTGAAGAAGTTGTAGACTTGAGCTCATTCAAAACTCTGCTCCCCATATTTTAACTTGCACAATGTCCTGTTTACCCATCATCCCTGTGCTCATGGATCTATATTGGCCCCCAGTCCTTCAATACCTTGATTTTAAAATTCTCATCCTTGTTTTCAAATTTTTGCTTGACCTTGCCTCCCATCCCCATATCTGTAATCCCCTCCAGTCCTACAACCCTCTGAGATATTTGCGCTCCTCCAGTTCTGGCCTCTTGAGCACCCCAATTTTCATCACTCCACCATTGGCAGCTATGCCTTCAGCTGCGAAGGCCGTAAGCGTTGGAATTCCCTCCATAAGTCTGTCCACCTCTCTACTTCTCTCTTCTCCTTTAAGACACTCCTTATAACCTCCATCTTTGCCTAAGATTTTGGTCACCGAATATCTCCTTACGTGAATCAGTGTCAAATTTTGGTTGGTAAGGCTCCTGCAAAGGGTCGTTGGATATTTTACTACATTAAAGGTGCTATACAAATGTAAGTTGCTGTTTCGTCCGATAACAATCCAGACTCCAAGTCCCCTTCATATTATAAGGTGGTACTCACAGCACTAAGCAACAAACAAACCTGTATAAAAAATAAAATACTGCGGATACTGGGAGTCCGAAATAAAAAGAGAAAATGCTAGAAACACACAGCAGGTTAGGCAGCATCTGTGGAGAGAGAGTGAGAGTTCTGATAAAAAGCCATCAACCTGAAACGTTAATCCTATGTTTCTCTCTCCATGTGTTTTTAACCACTTGTGCAGTTGTTTGTAAGTCACCGCTTCATTTCTGGAGATCTAGATTCATAGGTGTCTGTGATGGAAATATTCCATTGACTGAATAGACGTGCTAGGCACTAAGCCAAGGAAAAAAGGCTTTACCCTCAGGCAGTAATATTTAAATGGGTACCAGCATGCTACTGCCTCTAGAAGGATGGGTGAAACCCATGTCGTTAGGTGCTTCTCAGTGCTCTGGAGACAACAAAGTTACTTGATGTACCATTGAATTCAGGGTTGCTGTTGGCAACACTACAACAAAGTAAATGGGCCAACACTCAGTAGAGGAGCGCAAAATATAATAAGCCCTTGATTACTTTGCAAATCTGTTTGAGCTTGCTATAATAAAAAAATGTTGTGCAGTTTGCTTCATTCATATTAATTCACAATGCCTTTTTCCCTAGGTATCTGCATTTCTCTCAGCAATATCCAATCAACCGTTCCATACAGCGCAATCATATAATTGAGGCAAAACTACTTCCACTTTCACATCTGATTCATGCCCTTTAATTAATTTGAACCCAAGCGTGGTCATGGGGTGAATGGCACAACTCCACAAACTACTCCTTTAAAAGGTTTCCACCATAAAGACTTGAATTTCCTCAGAACGGGCAGTATTAGGAGCGTACTTTTTGAAAATCTGCTGAACCTCTTTAGATCAATGCAATACATTGGTATAAAATGTATTTTCTGCAAAAATCTAAGCCCTATAGCTTTCACCATCTTACTGTAACTCATTCTCAGCCAGGACCTTAAACCACTAGTATACTTCTCATGTGTGTTGCCCTTCCTACTACAAGTCAAAGGTTTTTAACAGCTTGGTGTTACCTAAGTACTTCATGACTGTTCTTGTCTTCTTTCCAAGTCCTTTCAATGTTTTTGGTGTCCTACACAATAACCTCTTATCTTTTAATTAGACTTCTCAATTTAAAAGAATAGGTTTGAATCCCTCTTATGGGCTGCACAGTGGCGCAGTGGTTAGCACTGCAGCCTCACAGCTCCAGGGACCCCGGTTCGATTCTGGGTACTGCCTGTGTGGAGTTTGCAAGTTCTCCCTGTGTCTGCGTGGGTTTTCTCCAGGTGCTCCGGTTTCCTCCCACAAGCCAAAAGTCTTGCAGGTTGATAGGTAAATTGGCCATTATAAATTGTCACTAGTATAGGTAGGTGGAAGGGAAATATAGGGACAGGTGGGGATGTTTGGTAGGAATATGGGATTAGTGTAGGATTAATACAAATGGGTGGTTGATGGTCGGCACAGACTCGGTGGGCCGAAGGGCCTGTTTCAGTGCTGTATCTCTAATCTAATCTAATCTAATCTTATCCAGTTTAACCATCACCCCTTGCTCTTTGCAACATAACACTCTATTGGTTATGGAAACATGACTGGATTCTGTTATTAATGTAATTTTATTTGTGTTTTATACTTACACTGTTGAAACAATGGAATATTTGTTCAGCTGTACAAGTAGAAACAATGCATGAACAATGGAGTTTGAAATATCTGGGATGGCAATGAAAAAGCATGTTATCCTAACTGAAATATCAACACTTGAAAAAAGGGTTAAATACCATTCCGCTGGACTTTATTCCCCATTTCTGAAGCTCACTAAATATCAATGGAAGAGCAAAGTTATACAAGGAGAAAATGTGGCTTGAATGGACACTAATTAAAAGAATCAAATCCGATTCAACTACATATGTCGAATCACATTAGTAGGTTTAGTTATTTCCTACTCAGTGGGCCAGTCAAGATTAAAGGATTTGTTAATGTGACTGACTTGAGCAGGTACTCAGAACTGACCGAGCACATTTGACAACAAATTAATTCATTTAACATTAACAGTCAAAGATTGATTTTTCATGGAACAAATTACTTGTCCTGTACATCATTTACTCCCAGTGGGCTGTAGATAAAAGGAAGAAACAGAAAGAATTTTTGAAACATGGCTCCTGTTTCAGGAGGCATTGTTGTCAAGTTAAAGACTCAATATCATGTTAGCATATGAGGGGGGCTTAGAAATAGAAATACATAGATGTTATGACTTGGAAACAAGCAATCGGCATGTAATGGTGCATTTAACAACATGATTATTCCATTGAATTATCAGTGGTGTCTTGCACTGTATGTGATTTTATATATTTTAAAATTAATAATTGGAGGTAGGACTTCCCCATTGGCTCAGTAGGTAGCTGCACAGCACTGTATAGAAATGAATCAGAGACCAGGAAGGTTGTAGATTTGATTTCTGAAATTAGCAGCAGTTGACTACAATACCTTTGGAATCAAGATTCCTGTTATCCAGTGACTCATGCAGGTCGGTCCATAAATATATGGGGGCCAGGTGAGTACAGATTGGAGTTTGGTTGTGTTGGCTTCAATGATCTAACAGAATGCCACTTGAGCAAGGTACTGGGGACTGCTGACACCCATGAAACCACAACTCAGTGAGAGTCAGAACCTTCAGGAGAAAAACTAAGTATACTAAATGAGTCTGCCAGTAAATATGAGGTGGCACATTTCAGTGAAAAACATAAAAAATAAGAATTATACTTTGAAAGGGGGAAATCTAGGTGATGCAGAACAGTAGAGAGATTTGGGGCTTCAGGTTCATGAGAAAAGCAGCCTCAAGTGGATGGGACCTTAAAAGATAATGGAATATTGGATTTTATGGCAAGAGGTATAGAGCATAAAAGTGAATATCTATTGGTGAATGTATATAAGACCATAATTGGAGTAAGAATTGTGTGCACCTTTGGGGCCCATGTGATGGGAAGGATGTCAAGGCAATAGATAGCATCATTTGGGTGATCCCTGAAATGAGGAAATACATAAATCAGCCCATTTCACTATAACAGAGGAGATACCTCAATGATTTGATATGAGTTTTTTAAAATTATGATGGGACAGGATATAGTAAATAGAAAGAAATGTTTCCAGTGATTGAGTAATCAAAAACAAGGGGAATTGATAGCAGATTAAATGAAAGAGATTTAGGACAGAAGACAGGAGAAACATAGTTTTTTTGTGGAATTCATTACGTAGACATTGATTAAAGCAGTGTCCATGGGCTTGAATTTCCATGGGAGACCTTCGGATTGACTGCCATATCTTTGGCAGCAGATCAGCAGAAACTCTGAAAAGATGGTACAAACAGTTGTTTAATTCGCTTCTCTCCAAGTTTCCATTGACCTTCCTCTGAAGATCCGAAGAACACCTGTGGAAACTGCAGGGGCATCTTAACTTTTAAGAACAGATTTGATAGCTGGTTGAAGGGAAAAGACGATATGGGAACAAGGTGAACACATGGGAGTAATATTTCTCATTTGGAGGATAAACATCAACACTGACTGGTTGGGTTGAGCAGCCTGTTTCTGTGTTGCAATATCTATGTAATTCAACATCAAATATTGTATTTCCTGAGTGGCAAAAAGTTTCAAAGTGTGCTGCTTGAAGAATTGAACTTGCCCAGAACCTCCTCAGTTTGGAAACATCTTAGAAACCTTAGTCATTGAAATAAAATTCACTTAAATTACTATGGAGGAATTGGCATAAGGTCAAGTATCAATGGAAGCCCCAGTTCCAAAATATCATCAATTTAAATCATGCATAGAATTGCATAGAATATGCAGCACAGAAACAGGCCATTTGGCCCAGTCAGTCCATGCAAACCACTTGAGCCTTCTCCCATCCTTGTTCATGTAACTCTATCAGCATAACCCTCTATTCCTTTCTCCCTCATGTGCTTATCTAGTTACCCCTGAAATGCATCTGTACTATTTGCCTCAATTACTTGCTGTGGTAGCCAATTCCACATTCTCACCACTCTATGGGTAAAAAAACATTCTTCATAATTCCCTATTGATTTCTTGATGACTATCTTTTCTTGATGGTCTTTAATTTTGGAAACACCCTGGTCACAAAATTTGTCCCCCTAGTTTCGTTGCTACAGGAGCCCAGAGTTGAAGAAAATGGCACAGGGTCCGCTTCCAGCAACTTCTGGCGTGGCCCACGTCAATCAGCATATTAGGAAGGCCAATAGTCCAGCATCCCTTGTGCGTGCTGCAAACATACAGAGTGGCTTAGACATACACAGTTGAACGTGCATTCAGCTTCATGAGGGACCCCAACTAGCGCTATTTATCGTAATGCAACTTTCAGGTGAGGTACTTATTTAGATTTAGAGATACAGCACTGAAACAGGCCCTTCGGCCCACCGAGTCTGTGCCGACCATTAACCACCCATTTATACTAATCCTACACTAATCCCATATTTCTACCACATCCTCACCTGTCCCTATATTCCCCGACCACCCACCTATACTAGTGGAAATTTATAATGGCCAATTCACCTATCAACCTGCAAGTCTTTTGGCTGTGGGAGGAAACCGGAGCACCCGGAGGAAACCCACGCAGACACAGGGAGAACTTGCAAACTCCACACAGGCAGGACCCGGAATTGAACCCGGGTCGCTGGAGCTGTGAGGCTGCGGTGCTAACCACTGCGCCACTGTGCCGCCCCAACGACTTGCCGTCGTTGCTCCAGAGTTAGTGGAAGTATTTTTTTTAACTATGTTGTTGGAGGAGATCACACAACTTCTTTCAGTCAGAAGGGAATGGTCCTGGACCTTTGGAAGGAGTCCTGTAGATCTGAAAGGCCTCTGAGCGGAAAATTTGCTGTCACACGAGAGGGCTATAAATTGCAGTCCCTCTTGGACTGCAGCATGGAGTTGAAGCAGAGGAAGCAGTGAGGACAAGCAGCTCACCGAGGTAAAGGTCTCACAACTGAAGGCCATATCCACCGAGGGTATTCACAGCACACATCTCCAACCTCAACCTCAGTCAGGAGCATTTTCTGCAGTGGCTATGATTCACCAAGGAGATGGTCACTAAACTGTGCCACCTTCTCAAACCAGATCAGTAACAGCAGAGCAAGGCAAGCACAATGCTGGTAGTGTCCCTTTCTTTGCACCCTCTGCAGTGCCTCCATCTTCTTTTTATAATAAGGCGACCAGAACTGCCCACCCAAGTGTAGACTAAACAAGGTTCAATACAAGCTTAGCATAACTTCTCTACTTTTCAAATCTACCCCTTGAGAAATAAAGCATAGTTTTCTTTTGTTTTAGCCACATTGCCCTGTTGATTTATGTATTCTGTATTGATGTAATACCTCACATTTATCTGTGTTGAAATTCACTTGCCAATTATAGGCCCATTCTTCAGGTTTACTGATGTCTTCTTGTAATTTGTATCAGCCCTCAGTTTTAACTATCCCTCCCAATTTGGCATCATCAGAAAATTTAGAAATTGAGGCTGGAATTTTACACCCCCACAGGAGCTGGCTGGAGGCGGGAGGGGTAAAACTGAGTGGGAGGCAGGGGGTGCCATTTCTGTCGTTGTTTCTGCACCCGTTACAATTTTACTAGCGGTGGGAGAGGTGACAAATGGCCTGCCCACCCCAGGCCAATTAAGGCCGTTAAGTGGCCAATTAATTGCCACTTAAGGGTCTCCTCCCACCACCATTGGTATATTACCAGTGGCGGGCGGGCAGTTCAGAAGCTCGGAAGGCCGCCCAGTCAAACCTGGTGGCCTCCTTGCGGGCTGTAGGGGACCCTCCTGATCGGGCACCCTCTGCCCAATGGAGGCCTCCGCCAACCCCCCCCCCACCCCCACCCCCCCTCACTGCAGCACAAGCCGTACCCACCGGAGCACCTCCCTCACCTCCAGCGACCACACCCTGATTCGCCGGGGCTCAGCTGATTTTTCATGGCAAGGCCCCACATATTTACCTGTATTCCAGGGCCTTGTCCATGTTGCCAGTCCTGGCTGGGTGCAGTCCCAGCAGTGGCCACCGCTCCCAGTGGAACTGCTGGGACTAAAGAGCTGCCAAACCACTGATTGGCTGGAAGCTCCTGGAGGCAGGACCTCCTACCTCAGAAGGGCAGAAGTCCCATCCAAGGATAATTAAGGGCCTGGGCCATGTACATTTATGGCGTGGGTTCCAGGCCCTGCAGAGGTGGGCGCGCCACCAACTTTTCCTGCCAGTGGGCGAGGCCTCCTGCCCGATGTAAAATTCCAGCCTGGGTTTGTGATTCCAATGTCTAAATTTCTATATAAATTGTGAACAATAGTGATCTAGCACTGATCCTTGTGGGACCCCCCCCACCCCCACCCCTTACCATCTTCTGCCACTCTGAACAGCTACCCTTTAGCCCCACTTTCTGCTTCTGGTTTTGCAACCCACCAGCTATCCATTCTGCTACTTCTGTCCCACACCCCATACTCTGACCTTATTCAGTAGCCTATTACAGGACAGCTTATCAAAGGCCCTTTGGAAATCTAGATATCATGGGCAGATTTTTAAATGCCTGCTACCTAGACCGGCATTGGGCGACAAAAAAGGCAGGCCGCATATACGGGCCGAGAGTCGCCATGCTGCCGTGATCTACCACGCAGTGGCTCATTGAAATACCCCAGTCGGCCCGCCCAGCCCCCACCCCCCCCATTTTTAAATTGCAGCCAGCCATGCCAGCAAACTTAAGTTTTTAAAGGGAACCACCCCCCACACTGCTCAAATCAAAGTTCTATCACCCCTTTCCCACCCCCCATAACAGTAAAATTAAGTATCTGCCCTTTCCCCCCCAAAAACACTTTCCTTACAAATATGACCTTACCCCCCCAAACTGCACAAAGTTCACAGTTCACCCCTTCTCACCATCCCCTACACTAATTAGAATGACGAGGGTTTGACCGCGTTTCCCTCCCCCGGAACTAAAAATCCCACATTCCCCCCTTCCCCACCACTGTGGCGGCTGCTTTTCCCAGATGGGAAAGTGAAGGCGCGGGAGGGTCAGCCGCCGCTCTGAAGATCGCAGCCCGACCATAGTATCGCTGGTAGGTTTACTTAAATGTACGCATTGTGCTCATTTCAATATGTTAAGCTGGGTCCCATCGCCCAGTGGCGATGGCAGTGGGGAGGGCAGCCACGAAGCCTCGCTGCTGGCGGAACGATCTTCCAGACGTCCCCACCATGGAGCCCAACGTCGGGAGCCTTGTAAAATCCAGCCCCTTATTTCTACTGCAATATCCTTATCTACTTTGTTATCTCTTCAAAGAATTCAATGACATTGATAAGCAAGACTTTCCCTTTTGAAATCCATGTTGTCTATTCATTATTGTATTTTTGATTTCTAGATGTTTTTCTATTTTTCCCTTTGTTAGGGATTCCATTATTTTTCTGATTACCAATGTTAAATTGACTGGTCTATAGTTCCATGGATTTAGAACTTATTTTTAACATTTCATTCACACAGTGAAAATGAGAATTAAAGAGGATACTGTCCATTGCTAGCAGTCATTAACTGGCAGCAATATCAGTGACAACCTTTTCTCAGAAGATGCCCATACCACATTGCTTGCAGCTAGAAACTGTAAATGGAATTTTACTTCAGAGAGTTAATAAAGGTCGGTTTTATAGCTAGTGATTCTACTGAGGATGAATTTTCCACATGTTGATAACCAGCCTGCACTCTTGAGAAATATCGAGAGATGGAAAGGCTGCAAATGATTTCTCCACATAGCAAGAAATGGCTGCGCTCTCAATAAGTTAATGGTTTAACAGTAACAGGGTTTAATTTTTTTAAGAACACCGTGTTTTAGCTCCCCCTCAGTGAATCCTTGTTCACTGCTTTCCAATCGTAAGGTAAAGAAATCAATTCAGCCAGGTTTTCTTCGATTTTAAACAAGAAAGGTCGAAGTTCATTAATCATAAACTCTAATCCGGTTACAGACTACGAATATGCAACGCGACCACACTAGCATGCATACGCAATAAACACACACGCAAATAGAGACAGAAAAGTAGAAAAGAATAAAAGGGGAAAAGTTTGAGGCAATAGATGGGTTTCTATTTTACTGTCCTTTGAGTTTGCTGTGAAGTCTTCGGTTGCCAGTCAGACTTGCAATTCGTTGGGGCACAGTACACACTTTACCTTGTTTCGAGGTTGGAGTCTTTTCTCTCTTGAGGTTTACGTGTCTTCCGTGGGTCCAGTGGCTTGGGAGAAGGTGAGAGAGAGAGAGAAAGGCTTCCTTGCTCCAGCTTCAGTTTCAACTGCCTTCTGCCTCTTTCTCTGTGGCACAATTCAAAAAAAGCCCAGATTGCCAGCAGGTTGGTCATGTGATGAGCTGGTTTGACCATTTATGTTTATGGATTCTGCCATCCCAGCAGTCATCTTGGAATGTGAGCTTTCTCACCTTCAATGTCTGGTGATCAAAGTCAATTTTGGGTTAGGTGGACGAGGGAATAGTTCTTTGTCTCTCCAAACACTGTCCATTAGTATGCAAACATTTTTCCATCCAAGTGTCTAGTGATTTTTTTTAACAAGTCCTTTCTTCACTCCAGAAACAGTTTAAAATCAATGCTCATATGACAACATTAATATGTCTCATTCTAGGCAGGTGGGGGTCTGCAAGACACTACTAATGAAAATAGGTAGGTACCTACTTATGCTGGATCTATGCCGCGAACAACAGATGCCCCTCTACATTGCTTTCATAGATCTCACTGAAGCCTTTGACCTCGTCAGCAGACGTGGTCTCTTCAGACTACTAGCAAAGATCAGATGTCCACCAAAGCTACTAAGTATCATCACCTCATTCCATGACAATATGAAAGGTGCAATTCAGCGTAGCGGCGCCTCATCAGACCCCTTTCCTATCCTGAGTGGAGTGAAACAGGGCTGTGTTCTCGCTGTTTGGGATCCTCTTCTCACTGCTGCTCTCACATGCAGTGAAGTTTTCAGAAGAAGGAATTTTCCTCCACACAAGATCAGATGGCAGGTTGTTCAACCTTGCCTGTCTTAAAGCGAAGACCAAAGTACGGAAAGTCCTCATCAGGGAACTCTTCTTTGCTCACGATGCTGCATTAACATCCCACACAGAAGAGTGTCTGCAGAGACTCATTGACAGGATTGTGGCTGCCTGCAATGAATTTGGCCGAATCATCAGCCTCAAGAAAATGAACATCATGGGACAGGACATCAGAAATGCTCCATCCATCAATATCGGCGACCACGCTCTGGAAGTGGTTCAAGAGTTCACCTACCTAGGCTCAACTATCACCGGTAACCCTGTCTCTCGATGCAGAAATCCTCAAGTGCATGGGAAAGGCAGCCACTGCTATGTCCAGACTGGCCAAGAGGGTGTGGGAAAATGGCGCACTGACACAGAACACAAAAGTCCGAGTGTTTCAAGTCTGTGTCCTCAGTACCTTGCTCTATGGCAGCGAGACCTGGACAATGTATGTCAGCCAAGAGCGACGTCTCAACTCATTCCATCAAGCCTGCTGAAGAAGTGTCACGGAGGAAGAGACCAGATTCTTGCTGAATGTTTAAAGAAAAGCCTGCTAAATTAATTCTCAACACTGCCTGAAAAGAACTGGGCTAAAAGACCCCAGTGACCCGTCTACGTGTACGTGGAGGCTAGACTGTTTTGGAACACAACGTATCTCATCCGCTGTTTTCTTCAAAAATGAGCAAGTATTCAGTCCAAGTGTTTTTTTTATTCGTTTCATGGGATGTGGGCGTAGCTGGCTAGGCCAACATCTATTGCCCATCCCTAATTGCCCATGAGTAGGTGGCGGTGAGCTTCCTTCTTGAACCACTGCAGTCCATGTGGGGTAGGTACACCCACAATGCTGTTGGGGACCGAGTTCCAGGAATTTGACCTAGCGATAGTGAAGGAACGGCGATATAGTTCCAAGTCAGGATGGTGTGCGGCTTGGAGGGGAACTCGCAGGTGGTAGCATTTCCATGCATCTGCTGCCCTTGTCCTTCTAGTTGGTAGAGGTCGTGAGTTTGGAAGGTGCTGCCTGAGTAACCTTGGTGCATTACTGCAGTGCATTTTGTAGATGGTACACACTGCTGCCACTGTGCGTCGGTGGTGGAAGGAACGACTGTTTGTGGACGGGGTGCTGATCAAGTGGACTGCTTTGTCCTAGATGGTGTCGAGCTTTTTGAATGTTGTTGGAGTTGCACCCATCCAGGCAAGTGGAAAGTATTCCATCACACTCCTGACTTGTGCCTTGTAGATGGTAGACAGGCGTTGGGGAGTCAGGAGGTGAGTTACTCAGCGCAGGATTCCTAGACTCTGACCAGTTTTTGGAGCCACGGTATTTATATGGCTACTCCAGTTCAGTTTCTGATCAATGGTAACCCCAGGATGTTGATACTGGATATCAGTGTCAATGACACCTTCCATCACTTTACTGATGATTGAGAGTAGACTGATGGGGCGTTAATTGGCCGGGTTGGATTTGTCCTGCTTTTTGTGTACAGGACACACCTGGGCAATTTTCTACATTGCCAAGTAGATGCTAGTGTTGTAGCTGTACTGGAACAGCTAGGCTAGGGGTGCAGCAAGTCCTGGAGTTGTCTGTAACAGAGCTCTGAACAAAAATCTCTTTTATATTTCCAGTTAACCGGTGTATGTATGTGTGTATGTGAGTGTGAGGGGCTAAGGTAAAAAAGGAACTTTTAAAATTTCAATCTGTGTGTTTATGCTTTACTTCATTACTGGTTAAGACTTGTTTTATAATAATCTGATAATTTTGTTGTTCATTAAAGAAACCTGGTTAGTGTGTTTTATTCTGGGAAAAACAGAGTATATGATTGACCGTATCGGTAAGTGGGAAAATTTAAATATCTGTTGTGACCCATGGAGAAGTGAAACTAGAATAAACAGTGCATTCCTCCCACCTCGGTCTTAACAATATTTCTTGCACATCTCTCTGACTTCCCTGCAGATTTGCTCCTTTTTGTCTCTCTCACTATTTGGAGGTCTGTAGAATACCCTTAGTAGCGTGATCATACTCTCTTTGCTTCTCAACTCTAAGCAAATGAATTCTGTCCTTGCCCTCTCAAGGACATCCCCTCTTTCCAATACTAAAATGTCTTCCCTAATCAGTACTGCCACCCACCTCACTTTTTTCCTTCTCTATCTTTTCGAAACACTTTATATCCTTGTATATTAAGTGCCCAGTCCTCACCCTTTTTAAGCCACATTTCTGTTATTGCCACTGCATCGTATTCCCATACTGCAATTTGTGCTTGTAGCTCACCAACATTATTCACCACACTTAGTGCATTTACCTGCAGGCATTGTAATCCTATCTTTGCATTCCTCGTAGCCCTTCTCAGTCTGCTCCTATCTAATATGGAACCACTTCCTTCTCTGTACTATCCAACACTCTCACATTATGCTCTTTATTCCTCTTTTCCACTTCTATATGCTGGGGCCCATCCCCCTGCCAGTTTATTCGAAACCCTCTCCAACCACACTCGTGAATCTCCCCATGAGGACTTGGATCCAGTCCTGTTGAGGTGCAACCTGTCTCTTTTGAATAGGTGACTTCTGCCCCTGAACTGGTCACCATGCCCAAGAATCTGAAGCCCTCCCTCCTGCACCAAGCTTCAAGCTACACATTGATCCTCCCTATCTTCCTATTTCTACTCTTGCTAACGTGTGGCACTGAGAGTAATTCAGAAATCCTACTCTTTAACTCCTTCCTAACTCCTGAAAATCTGCCCTTAGAACCTCAATATCTGCCCTTGCTATGTCATTGGTACCAATGTGTACCACAACTTCTGGCTCACTCCTTACCCCTGCAGAATATCCTGCACTCTCTCCATGATGCCCTTTACCCTGGCACCAGGGAGGCAACACACCATGCAGGACTCACGATGACAGTTACAGGAATGCCTGTCTGTGGCCCAACTATGGAATCTCCTACAACAACTGCATTTCTACAGTTTGCTGCTCCCTCCTGTGCACTCTATTGCCCATTGGTACCACGGTCTGGACTGAAGTCCTTCAGAGTATCATCACTCCCAGCAGTCTTCAATGCTGAGTACCTGTTTGACAGTGGCACACACCCCAAAGACTGCTGCATCTCCTGCCTCTCCCTAGTCTTCCAGCTGACTACCCACCTGGTATCCTGAACTCTTACTTCCTGTGGGGTGACCGCCTCCTGGAAAATAGATTCCAGGAAACTCTCCTTCTCCCTAATGCTCTGCAGTGACTCCAGCTGCCCCTCAAGTTCAGAAATCCTGAGCTCGAGGTGAAGCAGCCAGAGACACTTCCCATACATGTTGGGGGGAATTTTATACTCTCGCCCACAGCAGGTTTGAAGGTGGAGAGAGCATATAATAGGGTAAGATGGTGGAGGGGGGGGGGAGGCAGGGACTCCGCCACCTTCCCACTTCCCCCGAAATTCAGTCCAGGGTGAGTAGTCTTGTGAATGGCCTTACCACCATGCTGCTAATTGAGACCCTTAACTGGACAATTAATGCCCAATAAAGGACCTCATCCCATCACCGCCGCAATTAACCCAGCAGGACCTGGCATCGGGAAAGCGGGGTGGCCCTTTGAGAGCCACCTCCTGCCCTTACTGCCAGCCCCCCTGTACCCCTTCTCCAAAGCCCCCACCCCGTGAGACCCCTCCCAACCTGACCTACCTGTGGCCTGGTCCCAGCGCCACTCCAAGGCCTCAGGTGGATGCTCCTCCGGCAGCAGCCACAGCCTCCACGGTAGCACTGCTCAGTTAAAGAGCTGCTGGCCTCCTATTGGCTTCCGCCAGCTTCCATTGCCGGGGTCCTTGATCCCATAGAAGGCCTATCGCTGTCCACTTAAGTGCTTAACTGGCACTTGATTTGGTGGGCCTCCCACAGAAGGGACAACGCGGGTTCTTGGCAGCACTTTTTCCAGAGGTCGAGACCACATTGCCTGGATTAAATCTTGGCTCAAGTCGCCCAAGATACGTGAAGTGTCCTGGAGTTCCCATATGGCGCTAAAATTGCAAGCAATAGGTCGCAGCTGCTCATTCATGATCTAAAAGAAACCTCTATTCCCTCTTTTAAAATCTATTTGGTGCCTTGTTTAGACTATTTATTATAATTAATGTCTCCAAACCTGCTCTGTACTACTACTCTTATTAATTCACTCACTGTTGTACTCACCCTGATTGAGGCTATTAATTTTCTGGCGGCTAATTTGAAAAACTGCCCAAGTTTAGAAAAAGAAAAAGAGAAACAATCACCAACCAATCACTTTCCAGTGACCTCACACCTTGATTTTTTTTTTCTTGGTTTCCTCTCACATTGCACTTTCTCATTCCCTCGCTCTCTCTCTTTCCGCCACTGCTTTCTCTTTCTCCGTCATTGCTATATCCCCGCTGTGCTGTCAGACCTTCTGTGCTGTTCTCGCAGTGCTCTCTCAGCAGATGCCTTGCTTTTGCCCTCACAAACTCTAGTGGGGTTGTCATTGCAGAACATTGGTGGATGTAGTCCCAGTGTAACAACCAGGTTTGTGGGCCACAGATTTTCAGAGCTCATATGATCACAATTTAAAGAAAGTTATGTTAATCTTGGAAATGTCTATGGTGAAGCCAATGTTTGGAATATTACACAGAATTTTCATTGTTGTACCTTCCAATGAAACTGATGGATCAGAGAAGTTTCAAGGCACAGGAGTATAGGTGATTCCAGGACTTAAATTCTTGTGTTCATTGGAGAAATATAAACTTAGAAGGATGTGAATTAGGTTTGGGAATTACTAAAAGGCATTAATAGAGCAAATGTAAGCAGATAATATTTAATATTAACTGTGTTTGCAGAACTGAAGGACTCAAGTACAAAACTCAAGCCTCAAGCAAGGTATAGAAATTAGAAGAATCTTTTCCCCATGGAGCAATAGATATTTGTAATAGACTTCCATCAGAAAAGCAGTTAATGCTCTGTTGATTAATTTTAATTTGTTTAAAAAGAAACTTGATGAGTATATGCCTGTGTCCAGTTCTGGTCATCACACTGAAGGTTATCAGGGTATGTATTGGCACGGATGATCAAATAGTATATGTCGCATTCTGGTTCAAAATCTCCTGAGACCATGGAATTGTCACCTGGTGCATGAAAGTTAGCAGAGTCAAATGATGTAGCACTTGAAATAGAACTGTGGGATTATGGTGTTTGAACGCTTAATGTTTTTGTCTGCAAATTCTCTCTCTGCTATTTTAGCTGATGCATTACCTTTTAAATAAATGGAGTAATGTCCTTATTGAAATTGTGTGGAATACATCAAGCATCGGTATTAAATTCATTGAATAACTTCAAGGTTCTAGGTTTAATGTTACATTGATGTCCGAGAAATGTTTTGCTTAATTACTTCTGGGCATCTGGGAAAAAATTACCAAACTTTCTCTTCATGAAACAGGTAGGGATCACCTCTCCACAGAGACTGTAAGTTGATTAGTCAACAACTGCATTTATGTAGCACCTTTATGTGAAAGAAACATCTCAAAATACTTCAAAAAATATTCTTAAGGGAAACAGACAGGAAAGGGGTGATTAGGGGTGACCAAATGTTTGGTCAAAGAGATGGTTTTGAGGAAATATTTAAAAGGTCCTAGAGTCATTTAGGGTACAGAAGGAGGCCTTTTGGCCCATCGAGTCCATGCCAGATCTCCACAAAGTAATCCAGTCAGTCTTATTCCCTCGCTCAATCCCCATAGCCCGGCAAGTTTCTTTCCTTCAAGTAGACATCCAACCTCATTTTGAAATTGTGCTTCCACCACCCTTGTGGGCAGCGAGTTCCAGGTCATTACCACTTGCTGCTTTCATAAGGTATTCCTCATATTCCCCCTGCATCTCTTGCCCAAAACCTTCAATCTGTGACCCCTAGTCCTTGCACCATCAGTTAATGGGAAAAGGTTTCCTTGTCTAACTTATCTAAGCCTGTCATAATCTTGTACACCTCTGTCAAATCTCCTCTCAATCTTGTTTGCTCCAGGGAGGACAACCCCAGATTTTCCAACCTAACCTTGTAAGTAAAATCCCCCATCCCTGGAACCATTCTGGTAAGTCTCCTTTGCGCCCTCTGAAGGACCCTCACATTCTTCCCAAAGTGTGATGACCAAAACTGGACACAGTACGCTAGTTGGGGCCTAACCAGAGGTTTATAAAGGTTCAGCACAACTTTTCTGCTTTTGTACTCAATCCCTCTATCTATGAAGCCCAAGATTTCATATGCTTTGCTAACCACTTTCTCAATATGTCCTTCCACCTTCAAAGATTGATGCACATGCATCCACAGATCCCTCTGTTCCTGCACACTCTTTAGAAGTATGCTTTTAAGTCTATTATTGCCTCACCCTATACCTTCTGCTAAAATGCATCATCTCACACTTGTCTGTATTAAATTCCATCTGCCACTGGTCTGCCCCTTCTGCTAGTCTATCTATGTCCTGTTGCAGGCAGTTTGTATTATCCTCACTGTTTGCCACGCCTCTTGGATTGTTATCATTGGCAAATTTTGAAATTCTATTCTATATTCCAAGATCCAAGTCATTTATATCCAACAAAAAATCAGTGATCCTAGGACTGACCCTTGGGGAACACCACTTTCTACCATCCCCCAGCCTGAAAAACATCATTTACCACGATTCACTGTTTTCTGTCCGTCAGGCATTTTTTTTAATCCAGTTGGACACTGGCCCTTCTATTCTACGAGCCTCACTTTTATTAACCGGCCTTTTATGTGATATTTTATCAAAAGCTTTCTTAAAATCCACATAGGCAACATCCACCACATTCCCTTTGTTATTCTTCTCTGTTACTTCACCAATAATTTCAATTAGATTAGTCAAGCATGATCTGCCTTTTACAAATCCATGCTGGCTCTCTGTGGTGGAGAAAGGAAATGGAGAACCTGAGATGGAAGGGTTTAGGGAGGGAGTTCCAGTATGTAGGACCAAGGTGACCCAAAGCTCCTGCAAGAAAAGGTGGAGTCAAGGGAAGGGGGTTGCAGAAGGTAGTGTCAGAGGAATAGCACTTTAGTGAGGAGATATAAGGCTGGAGGAGATGACACAGATAAGGTGAGATATGGCTATGAAGGGCTTTATAGTTGAGGACAAGGATTTTCAATTGAATGCATTGGGGGCTGGGAACTAGTATATGTCAGCAAGGTCAAGACAAGGGACTTAATGCAGGACAGTTTGTGTGTGGCAGAGTACAGTAGTGCAACTTGCACATGGACTGTCAAACTAATTGGCAAGTTAGTCCAAATAATCTTTTATTAGTCAATATTTTCTTACATGCATTTCTCCATCTCACTTACCTTAATGTAACCTAATTTTGTTCTGAAATATACTTTTAAAATGCCCTTCAGTAGTAGATTAAACTGTACAGTGCAGTGCATGTTGCCATGGAAGGAGTGGAGGAGACTGACGAGCTTTGGTGGACAGCCAATTTTTCCCAAAATCTTGTAGCGCCCTGCTCTGCTGACAGTGTTGAATGCCTTAGTGAGAGCTACGAAAGCAAGGTAAAGGGGTATACTCTGTTCCCTACACTTTTTTTGTAGTTGGCGTATGGAGAAGATCATGTCCACACTAGATCTGCTGGCATGGAAACTGCACTGTGCTTCTGGGTACACTCGGTCTGCAAGTAAATGGAGTCTTTTAAGTATGACTCTAGCAAAGGCCTTGCCTGTGACACTAAGGAGTGAGATGCCCCTGTAGTTGTTGCAGTCTCTTCTGTTGCCTTTATTTTTGTATAGTGTGATGACTTTGGCATCACGCATCTCCTGTGGAACAGAACCTACTTTCCAGCAGAGAAGGAGGTCAGAAAGGTGTGGCAATAGATGGGACTTTCCTTGCTTGAGCAATTCGGCTGGGATTCCATCCTTACCGGATGCCTTTCTGTTCACTAGGCAGTCTATGGCCTTAACGAGCTCCAGTGATGCGGGTTCCTCACTTAACTCATCCATGACAGGAAGTTGCAGGAGAGCATCGAGCAGTATGCTGATGATGCTGTGCTAATTGCTCACATGGAAACTCAACTACAAAAATTCATGGACTGTCTCTCTCATGCTTGTAACTTGTTCTCCTTGATTATAAGCATCAAGAAAACTGTAATCATGGGACAAGGTGTTGCACGTCCATCTGCTACCTTGTGTCCACAGTGATGGACAACTTATCCCTTGATGCAGAGCGCGATACACGCATAGGGAAAGCAGCTATCACCTTTGGCTGACTTGCGAAATGCATGCGATTACACCAAGCTGACCCTTAAGACCAAGCTGATGGTTTATAAGGCCTGTGTTCTCAGTACCTTGTTGTGTGGCTGTGAAACATGGGTGACTTACAGCTACCAGCAAAAGATGCTCAATAATTTCTGGATGGAGATTGCAGAGGAGATCAGTAGCCATGGGGTCGTCCCTCAAACCTGGCTGCAGTGCCGCAAGAGGGTTGACCTCATGCATTCCTCCAAGGTGAGTGCAGTATACACTGCTTACCCTACAGCTTTACAAGTGACTAGGTGTGACTGTGAGATTGGTAAAAAGGGAATGCCCACCCAGACACTAGCAATGGCCAAGCAAGAGCATTGCCTGTCAGCCACTCTGTGAAGGGCCCCGTCCAGAGAGAGATGACTCGTTCCATGTCGTTACTGAGTGGTCGCATGCAGGAGGCATTCCTTTCGCACCAACATGGACAGCAGGTTACAAGCAGAATTGCCATAGTGGGTGTCTTTGTCAGGAGACTAACAATGGTCATTTCTGTGCTTGCTGGAGAAGACTGCCCAAAAAGCCAAAGAAAGGACCAAGACAGGTACGGCATCTCTTATCTGGCTATCCTGACACTGCTCGTGGAGGTGGCTCTGGAGATCGAAGGCTAGTATGTGGGCAGATCCATTGCAAATGGTGGGACAGGAGTGGAGCTGTGGCAGAGTGAGTGGCCTAATAGATGGGCCCACGTGTCCATCACTGGTCACATGGAGCTCCACAGTAGGAGTAGTCTGAAGGATGTGATGGAATGCGCATTATCCTCTATTGAATCTTCTCTCTCATGCAGGTCAAGGACAAGAGCAGACAGCTGCCGTGACTAGGGGACAGCCATCCACCTCTGAGGAGGAAGAGGGATCCTTGGAGGGTGTACCATCACAGCATTCCCCTGCACCCTCCACCAGCGCAGATACTCTCATATTAGTGGGTATCCGTTCACACATAGATATGGGGTCACAAGCTGGTGAGCACAACACAGATTTTTTTTAGAATTAGAATTAGAACATTGCAGCGCAGTACAGGCCCTTCGGCCCTCGATGTTGCGCCGACCTGTGAAACCATCTGACCTACACTATTCCATTTTCATCCATATGTCTATCCAATGACCACTTAAATGCCCTTAAAGTTGGCGAGTCAAAAAAAAAATAAAAAAAAATAAAAAAAAATAAAAAAAATAAAAAAAAATAAAAATAAAATAAAAAAAAAAATTTAAAAAAATGTGCCCCAGCAGCTAGAAGAGGCTACAATAGCCAAGGCCACTGACATTCAAAGACTATGGGAGACCAGGGCAATCCTGAGCCTCAGGCTGATGACATGCCTCTGGAGTCATCAGCAAGGTGGCAGATGCTGGAGCGAAAACTTGGCTTCTGAGTCCAACATTTGGGCTCGGGTCGGGCTGGACAGTGCTGCTTTCAGGAAGTCACGGGATCCGGCTTACCCATGATTCCCCACAACTCCAGCTGCAGGAATAGCCTGCTGCTGGAACGGATGAACAATATTCGTGTTGGGTCGGGTCAGGTCGGGCGCGAAAAAAAATTAAAGGACTCGGGCTCGGATCCAGTTCGGGTTGGCTGTGGTCGGGTCAGGCCCAGGTCAGGTTTTAATTTTATACACAAGCCAGGCTTTAGCTGGAGCTGTAGCATGAGGTGCGGGAACATCTGGAGGAGCTTCCAGAGGCTATGCGTACCCTGGCACAGATGATGGAGGAGTCCATCTGGGTCGTGAGTGCTGCCATGTCTCTGGCATGTGCAGGTTTGTCTTCCTCCATCGAGAGATTTACAACCATCATGGGGAGCCATATCCAGCAGGCCGATCAGTGGATGCCAAAGATGCTCATAGGCCTGCATGCTATTGCCTCCTCCATGAGCTCTGTGGAGCAATGGCTGGACATGAGGGGGTTGATGCACCTGGACTCTCCGCCAGGTCCTCGACCTCTTCAGATAAACAGGAACGTACAAATGAGCCCTGAAAGGGGAGAGGAGCAGCAGCCTAATGCATCAGGGGGCTCCTCTCAGGGCACTCCTGGCGTGGGTAGCAGCTCCTCAGCTCCTTTGTGAGTGACACCAGTGCCTCACGTAGCCGTGACAACAGAGGTGGCCCGCAATATGCCAGGGTCCTCCAGGGCTCAGACAGCCACAGGATGACTTCCAAGGTCATTGAAACACACAGGGCACCAAGGTCATCAGCCAGCCTCCACCTCAGCTGACATGCAAGGGAAGCATCACTTGGGAGAACACATTAGAGATTTAAGAAAAACACCTGGGGATTCATGGGTTTCAATTTTGTTTTTGCATACTGTCTTGCAATCTTTTTGTTCTCCGATAAATGTGTAATGTTGCATGGCAAGAAGAATCCCTTCTTTTCTTGCAGCCCACTGGGCCTTCAGCAGTACCTTGGGCTCCGTCACACCATGGAATGTCAATGCATTCCCCATGCCACAGTCGAATGTCTTAATGGATACAGGTATATAGCAAGGGCAGTGAAGCAAATGGCAACAGGGTTACAGAAAGCTGTAGCTTTATTGGATTGCACGGATCTGTTATTGAGGATCATCTGAAACATGCCTGTATCAGGCCATCAGGAGCCTCACTTGCATGTATCTCATTGCGTCTTGCCTGTGGCCTCTGGGGTTCTTCATTGTGCAGCACCTAGCCAGCATCTCCCTCTATATCCTCATTGTTGGAGGAGGCATCGCGCTCCACGATATCCTTATTGTTCAAAGCCTCTCCCCACTATAGTGCCAGATTCTGTGGAGCACAGCACACCACCACAATGCACGAGACCCTTGCTGGGGCATGCTGAAGGGTTCCAGCTGATCGATCCAGGCATCTGAACAGCATTTTCAGAGCCTCATGACCTGCTCAATGCTCACTCACGTTGTCCTACGGCAGTGCTTAGGTTCCTCACAGGGATCAGTAGCCATTTCTTCAGTGGGTAGACCTTATCACCCAGCATCCATCATTGAAAATGCATGGGGGGCCTGAAAAGGTATGACACCTGGGGCTGCCTTAGTTTGTAGGCATGGTGGCTGCTTCACAGGAACCTTGCACAGACATGAACATTCCCTTTGCAGTGATTGCAGACAAGTTGCACATTGAGAGAGTTGAATCCCTTCCTTTTGATGAAAGTTGCTGCCTGGTCCATGGGAGCCTTGTTTGCCACATGCATGCAGTCAATGACATCCTGTACCTGGGGGCATCCAGCAATTGCCCCAAACCCTATAGCTCTCTCAGCTTTACTGTCCAAATTGGTATGAAAGCACACATATTGGCTGGCCCTCTTGAAAATGGCATTGGTGATCATCACGCAGCGATGAGCTGCAGACTGGGAGATCCCACATATATCTGAAGAAGATCCCTGGAGTGATCTGGTGGCACATAAATTCAACACCACGGTGACCTTCAATGCCACTGCCATTAGGTGGCCAGCAATTCCCATAGTGTTCAGCTTGTCCTCCAATATGGTTTACAGCTCTGTGACGGCCTCCCTGGTGAGGCGCAGTCTTCGGTGACACTGTTGCTCTGCCATTTGCAAGCAGCTGAGCCTCTGACCGTAGGTCGTCTCTGGTGGGTAATCTCTTCTACGCACAAGAGGCTAGTTGCGTGCCCCTCTGTGCCCTTCTCCTACGTTCCTCCTCCAAGCTGAAGCTCCTGTTGGCCCTCAGATTGCTGCTGACCCACTTCCTGTGGCTGCAGCTCTCTCCCTCTCTGATGCTGCTCTTCACTGGAGGTCTCGAAGTCTGACTGAATGAGGCCAGTGGCAGATAGCTGCACTCAGTTTGCAGGGCTTCTCATCACCACCCCTTCCGCTCTGTTCACACTACTGCCAATTCTGAGATGGCATTCAAGCAGTATGCCCCCGCTGTTCTGGTACATTTGTTTCTGCTCCCAACTGCCAAGCTATATCACCCTCCCTGCCAAGCCATGCTAGTCATTCCCAATGGCTGCTGTTTGCAGCTCGCACTGACCTCCTGCTAATCTACTGCCTCCTTATACCTGGAGAGGCACTGAAGCCCCGTGCACTCATAAAATTTGGAATCCCTGGTGAAATTGCAGTCAATTGCCTGTTAAACCGGCTTAATTACCTTCCCGCTGCATTTCAGTGTGAGGTCCTCACCCCATGCCGGTCACCACTCGGAATATCTGGTTGCAACATGAAGACATTGGGATTCTCTCTTGAAGCTTTACATCCTGGTAATCCGACGCCTCCAGGCTTCCAGACTGTCGCCATAGTGCTGGTAAAATCCAGCCCATGGTCTGTTAGCAGTCCATCAGCAATATTCTACAATGATAAAAGTAAAATGCTTACATGACATTTGAATTCAGTGTTTCTACTCAATATTTACAATTTACAATTATCCTTTTGAATCTCTGTCCTTTGCACTCTTCATGTTATACTTAACAAAAGAGAAACAAAACCTTATGCTTTGCAAAAAAAAGGTGACAATGGTGAAACTTTTATGTTTGGAAGGTGAATATGAGATCAAATAATTTATGCTTTAGCTTCCAGTCAGAAATAATAGATCATAGACAACAAAAACAGATTGCCATAGATTCTTCAGTTATCAAAAAGATCATTGTAACTCACTTGCAACAATGGCAATGCTGGGATCTTCCCAATTAGGAAACAGCATGCAATAGCTGCCCATCACTGATGAGATAACCTTGATGATAGAATATTTCTGCATTGACTGGGAATTTTACATTTTCAGTTTAAATCTACTGGGAAAAAGGAAAACTTGCATTTCTACAGTGTCTTTCAATCCTCAGGGCATCCCAAAGCACTTTACAATCAATGATGTACTTTTGAAGTGTAGTCACTGTAACAGAGGAATGGTGACACTCTCTCAGTGCTGTAGTGAAGTGTCAGTCTAAATTATGCGCACAAGTCTCTAGAGTGAGAATTGAATCCACAGCCTTCTGACTTGCAATAATGATGTCAAGCAGAAACGTGCATTTGGATAATAATTTTGAATCCTTCTGACTCTACTATGTTGATCAAGATTTCATGTGGGGCACAAACATTGACATGGAGCTGTTGGGCCGAATGGCCTGTTTCTGTGCTGTAAACACTATGTAATACTACTTCCCCAGATAACAGAGCTATCCTGAACACCATATCCTCAACATCATTCTCTATGTTGTCAATCAGGCCCCCACCTGCCAAAAGAATGAGGCACATTAATTTTGTCATATGAACATTGATTTTAAACTGTTACTGGAGTGAAGAATGGACTTGTTAAAAAAATCACCAGACACTTGGCTGGAAAAACATTTTTGCATACGAACAGACAGTGCTTGGCGGGACAAAGGGGCTATTCCCTGCTCCAATGTAACCCACAATGGACTTTAAGCACCAGGTATTGTGTGTAAGAAGAGACATTCCAGGGTCGGCTAAGACAAGAGAATCCATAATCAGACATGGTCAGACCAGCTAGTCACAGAACTAATCTGCTTGGCAACCTGGGTTTTTCTGAATTGTACAAACAGTTTAAACTGGAAAAGATTGTTTGCTCCTGGAGAGAGGAGACCTCTCCTGTCTGCTCCCATCTCTTTCTCACAAGTCTCTGAACCCACTGAGGACACATGAACTTCAAGACAGAAAAGTCTCCTACATCGATCAAGGTTTAAGAAGAATACCGGGCCCCAATGAAAAGCAAGACCTACCTACAATCATTGACTTTACAGCGAGTTTGAAGAACAGTAACCAAAACCATCTTTAGATATTGCCTCAAACTTTTCCACTTTATTTCTTCTGATCTTTTCTGTCTCTATCTGCATATGTGCATCGCGTATGCATAGGCGTTAACTGAATTAGAGTTTAAGTTGAATAAAGTTCAACCTTTTTTCTTTAAACCTAAGAAAACCTGTTTAGCTAGTTTCTTTGCCTTATAATTGGAAGTTAGTGAACAAGGATTCACTAAGGGGAAGCTAAAAACACGGTGTGTTTAAAATTAAACCCTGTTACGGTAAGACCAGGTGAAGGCTGAGAGGGAACTCTAGACCCCTTTCTCACCTGGTCGTAACAATGTGCAAGTTACAATGATTGGAAACAAGCAAGTGAGATCTCATGCAACTGTCTTCCAAATAGCTCTTCTGGAACTTCACCAGCTCTGCTGATCATACTGAACTGTCATTAGTAGGAAGCAGGCCCAAGATATTCCGCTTTATAGCATATAGAGATTATGTGGCAATTCAATCCTCTTTCTAAAATCTTGAGTTTCATTTCAATGCAAAATTCTATTTCGCATCCAAAGTACATTTTGCATAACTTTGATGTGGCATTATTGGACATTTAGCTTGCTACATGACGGAATTACTGTTGTCAGGTCTAGAGGGTTGCTATTGTCATTTAAAAGGAAACTTCTATTAAGAATGAGCACTCCAAAAATAATAGAAGATTATACACTCTAATTGTTGCTTGGAGAATTTATTTATAGGAACTTTAAAAAAACTTATCCTTTATCTGACAAAAGTAACTGTCTGGGTTTACAGCCACCAATTCCACCAAATAACGAACAAAATCGCCGACCCATCAAGTTATGTAAGGCTTACTTGGGATGGGAAATAGAATGTTGCACTGAAGTGCTCAAGATTTCAAATAGTTACTTTAAAGGGGACATTATTGTACTGAATTGTCATGTATTCCCTAAATGCTATAAAGGGGAATATTTATGCACTTTCTGATGTCTCCATTGCCCTTTGTTACACAGTCTTATGCTTTAAAATTGCTGGTTAGATGCAACCTGGAAAAATATTCTGTAACAAGTTCCCTCTGGAGCAACATTGAGAATGGGTATAGTGGTTATGGTGGCGCCGCCTATTCACACGTTATAGCACATGAAGTTCTATGGAACATTTTTGTGCCTCGGTTACCTCTAATTAATATCAATAAAGCATTAAGTGCAGTTACAAGCAATAGTAAAAGCATCATTTAGTGTACAGATAACTCCCTTCATAATACTTAGTGGGAATTTACCTTGAGTGGGAGTTCCACTGTGTAGAGGAGTTATGCATTTTGCTGCTAAATAAGTATGCGCTACACACATCTACTGCTGAGTCATCAGAACATTAGCTTTTGCATTCAGGCATCTGATAATTCAAGCCATCCCATTGTAAATTCTAGTGGGGTGGCAGAAAGTAGTGGCACGAGAAGCCCAGCTGCAGGCCGAATGTTTTTCTTGGGCTAGGAGGAGAAATCGTGCTCCTCTTGATCTCCCGCAGAAGAATCAGTTCCACAACTGTACACACAAACATACGAGCATAAGAATTAGGAACAGGAGTAGGCCACTCGGCCCCTCGAGCCTGCTCTGCCATTCAATAAGTTCATGGCTGAACTGAATACTCCACATTTCTACCTACCCCTGATAACTTTTCACCCATTGCTTATCAAGAATCCATCTACCTCTGCCTTTAAATTATTCAAAAACTCTGCTTCCACTGCCTTTTGAAGAAGAGAATTCCAAAGACTCACGACTCTCTGAGAGAAAAGATTTCTCTTCATCTCTGTCTTAAATGGGTGACCCCTTACTTTAAAACAGCGACCCCTATTTCTAGATTCTCCCACAAGGGGAAACATCCTTTCCACATCCACCCTGTCAAGACCCCTCAGGATCTTATATGTTTCAATCAAGTCAGCTCTTACTCTTCTAAATTTCAGCGGATACAAGCCTAGCCTGTCCAATCTTTCCTCGTAAGCCAGCCCACCCATTCCAGGTATTAGTCTAGTAAGCCGTCTCTGTACTGCCTCCAACACATTTACATCCTTCCTTTAATAAGGAGACCAGTACTGTACACAGTACTGTAGATGTGGCCTCACCAATGCCCTGTATAGCTGAAACATAATCTCCCTACTTTTGTATTCAATTCCCCTTGTGATAAATGATAACATTTTATTAGCTTTCTTAATTACAGGCTGTACCTGCATGTCAACCTTTTGCAATTCATGCACTAGGACGCCCAGATCACTCTGCATCTCAGAGCTCTGCAATCTCTCACCATTTAGCTAATATGCTTCTTTTTTATTCTTCCTGCCAAAGTGGACAATTTCACACTTTCCCACGTTATACTCCATTTTCCAGGTCTTTGTCCACTCACTTAACCTATCTATATCCCTTTGTAGCCCCCTTATGTCCTCTTCACAAGTTACTTTCCTACCTATCTTTGTGTCATCAGCAAATTTATCAACCATACCTTTACTCCCTTCATCTAA
Organism: Heterodontus francisci; assembly: GCF_036365525.1. Lineage (NCBI taxonomy): Eukaryota > Metazoa > Chordata > Chondrichthyes > Heterodontiformes > Heterodontidae > Heterodontus > Heterodontus francisci. Next base: position 99,836,947 of record NC_090381.1, on the reverse strand, counting down.
GTCATTTATATAAATTGTAAAAAGTTGAGGCCCCAGCACAGAACCCTGTGGTGCACCAGTCATTACATCTTGCCAAACAGAAAATGACCCATTTATGCCTACTCTCTGTTTCCTGTTAGCCAGCCAATATTTTATCCATGCCAATATGTTACCCCCTATACCATGAGCTTTTATTTTCTGCAATAATCTTTGATGTGGAACCTTATCAAATGTCTTCTGAAAATCTAAGTGCAATACATCCACCGGTTCCCCTTTATCCACAGCACATGTAACTCCCTCAAAGAACTTCAATAAATTGGTTAAACAAGATTTCTCTTTCATAAATCCATGTTGACTCTGCCTGATTACCTTGAATTTTTCTAAATGCCTTGCTGTAACATCATTAATAATAGCTTTTAACATTTTCCCTAAGACAGATGTTAAGCTAACTGACCTGTAGTTTCCTGCTTTCTGTCTCCCTCCCTTTTTGATTAAAGGAGTTACATTCACTATTTTCCAATCTAATGGAACCTTCCCCGAATCAAGGGAATTTTGGAAAATTAAAACTAACACATCAACTATCTCACTCGCAACTTCTTTTAACACCCTAGCATGAAGTCCATCAGGACCCGGGGACTTGTCAGCCGGCAGCTCCAACAATTTGTGCAGTACCACTTTCCTGGTGATTGTAATGTTCTTGAGTTCCTCCCTCCCTTCTATTTCCTGACTTACAGCTAATACTGGGATGTTTCTTGTATCCACAATAGCGAAGATCGATGCAAAATACCTGTTCAATTCATCTGCCAGCTCATTATTATCCATTATTAATGCACCAGACTCACTTTCTATAGGACCAACACTCACTTTGTTAACTCTTTTCTTTTTAAAATATCTATAGAAACTCTTACTATCTGTCCTTATATTTCTAGCTAGCTTTCTCTTGTCGTCTAATTTTACCTTCCTTATCAAATTTTTAGTCATGCTTTGCTGTTTTTATATTCTGTCCAATCTTCTGACCTGTCTCCCATCTTTGCGCAATTAGAGTCATAGAGTCATCGAGTTATACAGTACAGAAACAGGCCCTTCGGCCCATCATGTCTGTGCCGGCCATCAAACACCTATCTATTCTAATCCCATTTTCCAGTAAGTGGCCCGTAGCCTTGTATGCTATGCTGTTTCAAGTGCTCATCTAAATACTTCTTAAATGTTGTGACGGTTCCTGCCTCTACCACCTCTTCAGGCAGTATGTTCCAGATTCCAACCACCCTCTGGGTGAATTTTTTTTTCCTCAAATCCCCTCTAAACCTTCTGCCCCTTACCTTAAATCTATGCCCCCTGGTTATTGGTCCCTCCGCTAAAGGAAAATGTTTCTTCCCATCTATCCTATAAATACCCCTCATAATTTTGTATACCTCAGTCAGTCCCCCCTCAGCCTTCTCTGCTCTAAGGAAAACAACCCTAGCCTATCCAGTCTCTCTTCAAAGCTGAAATGCTCCAGCCCAGGCAACATCCTGGTGAATCTCCTCTGCACCCTCTCCAGTGCAATCACATCTTTCCGATAGTGTGATGACTAGAACTGTGCACAGTACTCCAGCTGTGGCCTAACATTTTATACAGCTCCATCATAACCTCCCTGCTTCTATAGTCTATGCTCAACTAATAAAGGCAAGGCTTTTTGTTTAAGTTTGATACTATCTTTAACTGTTTTAGCTAACCACGGATGGCAGGTCCCACCCTTGGAATTTTTCTTTTTCCTTGAAATGTATCTATTCTGTGTATTCTGAAATATCCCCTTAAATGTCTGCCACTGCATCTCTATTGACCTCTCCCTTAACTTAATTTTCCAGTTCACTTTAGCTAGCTCTGCTTTCATGCCCTCAAAATTGCCCTTATTTAAGTATATAATACTCGTCTTGGACCCACTCTTCTCTCCCTCAAACTGAATGTAAAATTCAATCATCTTATTATCGCTGCTAGTTAGGGGGTGCCTTAACTAAGAGGTCATTAATTAATCCTATCTCGTTGCACAATACCAGGTCTAGTATAGCCTGCTTTCTGGTTGGCTCCAGAACGCACTTTTCCAAGAAATTATCCCAATAACATTCGATGTACTCCTCATCTGGGCTACCTCTGCCCATCTGATTTTTCCAGACTATCTGTAGGTTAAAATCCCCCATATTTATCTCTGTACCTTTCTGACAAGCTGCCATTATTTCTTCCTTGATACCCCGTCCTACAGTGTGGTTAATGTTTGGTGGCCTGTACACCACTCCTACACTTGACTTCTTGCCTTTATGATTTCTCATCTCCACCCAAACTGCTTCTACATCCTGGTTTCCTGAACTTAAGTCATCCCTCTCTATTGTGCTAATACCATCATTAATTAACGGAGCTACCCCTCCACCTTTTCCTAGCTTCCTGCCCTTCCTAAATGCCATGTACCCTTCAATATTCAGGTCCCAATCTATGTCATCCTGCAGTAATGGCTATCAGATTGTACTTATTTATTTCTATTTGCGCTCTCAGTTCACCTGTTTTGTTTTGAATGCTACGTGCATTCAGATACAGAGCCTTTAGTTTGGTCCTTTTATTATTTTTGTAACCTCTTGCCTTATCTGTCAATTTACTCTGAGATTTGTACACTCTGTCCCTTCCTATCACAGTCTGTTTATCATTTATCTCTTTAGTATTTTGCAGCAGTCTGCTACAGTTCATTTAAGGATCACTGGTTAGGTCGCTCAGCCTTCAATTCGACAGCGTGGAATTGTGATCAGCCTAATGATTCATGAAAATTATGTAAGGGGTCAGACAATTGGCATAAAATGCTGACTTAACTATTTCAATAAGGTTACCGCTTATTTTGGGCCAATGGTTTTGAGGCCTGTTTGAAAATTAATTCACGTGGGCCTTGGGTGGCAATGAAAGGTTCCAAGGTAAAAGACATTTAGCACCCATCCCACATGGACTGCAGTGGTTCAAAAAGTCAGCTCACCACCACCTTCTCATGGGCAATTAGGGATGGGCAATAAATGCTGGCCTGGCCAGCGATGCGCACATCCCATGAAATGTTTTTTTTTAAAATCACTGAGCAGGTGCAAACATCTTGAAGGGGAGTGGGGAGGGTAGGAGGAAGGGAACAGCTAGATGTTACAATCCATGTAGGAACCGATGAAGGAAAAGTGTTGAGGTCATGCAGTCAGAGTTCCAGGAGCTAGGGAGGAAGTTAAAAAGGACATCAAATAGTACTAACTACTCCCAGTGCCACATGTTCGTGACTACAGGAATAGTATGATATAACAGGTTAATGCATGGCTGGAGAAATGGTGGCTTCAGATTTCTGGGGCAGAAAGGATCTGTTTAAAGTGGACAGGTAGCACCTCATCTGAGCTGTGACTAATGTCCTTCTGGCAACCTTAACTCGTACTGTGGTGGAAAATTTAAACTAATTTGGTTGAGAGATAAACACCAGGAAGGAACATTATGGAGGAGAAACAAGGTGCACAGAGGACTGTGAGAGGCAAATAGCACTAGAGTAAAGAATAGTTCAGAAATAGGAGGGATCAGGCAAAGGGAAAATGTGAGGCACTCGAAGATGGGTTTACAGTGCATATATGTAAATAAATATAACATGATAAATAAGGTTTAGATTAGAGATACAGCACTGAAACAGGCCCTTCGGCCCACCGAGTCTGTGCCGAACATCAACCACCCATTTATACTTATCCTACACTAATCCCATATTCCTACCAAACATCCCCACCTGTCCCTATATTTCCCTACCACCTACCTATACTAGTGACAATTTATAATGGCCAATTTACCTATCAACCTGCAAGTCTTTTGGCTTGTGGGAGGAAACCGGAGCACCCGGAGAAAACCCACGCAGACACAGGGAGAACTTGCAAACTCCACACAGGCAGTACCCGGAATCGAACCCGGGTCCCTGGAGCTGTGAGGCTGCGGTGCTAACCACTGCGCCACTGTGCCGCAGGCACTGTGCAGTTGGTGAGCTGCAGGCACAAGTCACCACATGGATGTCATAACAATAACAGAGAAGAGGAGGTTTGGGAGCTGGCTACAAGAATATTGCTGGCTACAATATATTCAGGGAAGATAGTGAAGGAATAAAAAGGAGAGGGTGGAAGTGCTGATTAAATAAATGATTATAGCACTGGAGAGTGCTAGTGGAAGGGTCAAAGACAGAGTTTTTTTGGTTTGAATTAAGGAACAGTAGAGGAGCTATTTTGTTACTGGGTGCATACCACAAGCTACCAAAAGGTGGGGAGGAAATAGAGGAACAAATTTGTAGGCAAATTACTGAATGATGCAAGAACTACAGGGATAATGCAATATAGTGATAATGGGGGACATCAATTATCCTGATACAGACTGTGATAGTAACAATGTAAGGGACAAAGTTGGAAAGGGGTTTCTGAAATATGTACAAGAGCACCTTCTTGATCAGTGTGTTTCCAACCTGAGGAAAGAAGTCATGCTGGATTGTAGTTCTGGGAAATGAAGAGGAGTAAGTGGAGCATGTTTCACAGAATCACAAAATCACAGAATTGTTACAGTGCAGATTGAGGCCATTTGGCCCATTGTGTCTGCACTGGCTCTCTGAAAAAGAAATTCACTCAGTTCCATTCCCTGCCTTCTCCCCGTAACCCTGCACATTCTTCCTTTCATATAACCGTCTAATTCCTTTTTGAATGCTTCAATTGAACCTGCCTCCAGCATGTTCTCAGGCTGCGCATTCCAGACCTTAACTACTCGCTGCGTGAAAAAGTTTTTCCTCATGTCACTTTTGCTTCTCTTGCCAAATACTTTAAATTTGTGCCCTCTTGTTCTCAATCCTTTCATGAGTGAGAACAGTTTCTCTCTATCTACTCTGTCCAGACCCCTCATGGTCTTGAATACCTCTCTCAAATCACCTCACAACCTTCTCTTCTCCAAGGAAAACAGTCCTAGCTTCTCCAATCTATCTTCATAACTGAAATTCCTCATCCCTGGAACCATTTTCGTGAATCTTTTCTATACTCTTTCCAATGCCCTCAAGTCTTTCCTAAAGTGTGGCACCCAGAACTGGACGCAATACTCCAGCTGAGGCCGAACAAGTGTCTTATACAACTTCAACATAACTTCCTTGCTCTTGTACTCTATGCCCCTATTAATAAAGCCCAGAATACTGTATGCTTTATTAACCGCTCTCTCAACCTGTCCTGACACCTTCAATGCCTTATGTACATATACACCTAGGTCCCTCTGCTCCTGCACACCCTTTAGAATTGTACCCTTTATTTTATATTGTCTCTCCATGTTCTTCCTACCTAAATGAATCACTTCACATTTCTCTGCATTGAACTTCATCTGCCACCTGTCTGCCCATTCCACCTACTTTTCTATGTCCTTTTGAAGTTCTACACAATCCTTCTCACAGTTCACAATGCTTCAAAGTTTCATATCATCTGCAAACCTTAAAATTGTGCCCTGTGCACCAAGGTCTAGGTCATTAATATATATCAGGAAAAGCAAGGGTCCCAACACTGATCCCTGGGGAACTCCACTACAAACCTTCCTCCAATCTGAAAAAAATCTATTAACTACTATTCGTTGTTCCCTGTCACTCAGCCAATTCCGTATCCATGTTGCTACTGTCCCTTTTATTCCATGAGCTACAAGTTTTCTCACAAGTCTGTTGTGTAGCACTGTATCAAAAGTCTTTTGAAAGTCCATGTACAGCATATCAATAGCATTGCCCTCACCAACGCTCTCTGTTGCCTCCTCAAAAAATTCCAGCAAGTTAGTTAAACATGATTTTCCCTTAATTAACTCACAGTTGTCCATGTGACTATTGATTTTGTCCCAAATTATTTTTTCTGGAAGTTTTCCCACCACCGAAGTTAAACTGACTGGCCTATAGTTTCAGTGGGAGAGCATTTGGGGAACAGTGATCATAATATCTGGTTTAGAATAGACTTGAAAAAGGACAAGGTAAAATCATGCATTAAAATATTTAACTAGAGGTGGGCTAACTTCAGTGAGGTGAAAAGTGTTCTGGACCAGGTTGACAGGAATCAAAAATGGTGTTGTAAAAATTGGTCAACAAACAGTAATTGAACAATGGGAGGCCTTAAAAGAGGAGCTTTTTTGGTAACTGAGTGGATGTGCTCTCATGAGGGTAAAAGGAAAGGAAAGAGCTCTCTAGATAACTAAAGATAGGGGTTAAAAAATGAGGCAGTATAAGGGGGCTTATGACAACTGTAAGGTTCATAATATAGTAAAGAACCAAATTGAATATAGAAAGTACAGAGGATAACTAAAAAAAACAGGAATAAGAGGGAAATGTGAGAGAGTAGGAGAATAGATTATCAGCTAACATTAAAAGGAACACAAAAATCTTTATAAACACATAAATAGTCAAAGGGTGGTCAAAGAAAGAGTGAGGACATTTAGGGACCAAAAAGGAAATCTTTCTGTGAAGGCAGAGGGCATGGCTGAAGTATTAAATGACTATTTTGCCTTTGTCTTCATTAGAGAAGGGGATGCTGTGAATGAAGAAGTAAAAGAGGAGGCAGTATCAATATTACACAGGGAAAAAGTAGTTAAAGGGGTGGTACTTAAAAGTTTGGCAGTCCTCAAAGTAGAAAAGTCATGGGTCCAAATGGGATGCATCTGATATTTCTGAAAGAAGTGAGGATGGAAATTGTGGAGCCTCTGGCCTCATCTTCCAATCCACTTTGGAATTGGTTGTAGTGCCAGAGGGCTGGAGGATGGCAAATGGTACATCCCATTTTAAAAAAGGGAAAGGGAGCTAGTCAGCCTAATGTCAATGGTGGGAAAACATTTAGAGATAATAATCCTGGATGAGATTAATTGGCATTTGGAAAGCAGCATGGATTTGTGAAAAGCAAATCATGTTTGAATAACTTGATCAAGTAGTTTGATAATGTATACACTTCTGATATTGTCAGGTGTTGTGGGTTGAAGTGAAAACTCCTGATTGTGTCTGTGGTGTCCTTTTATCTTTTACAGCTCATTACTTGGTGAAATATCCCCATTCATTTTAGCATATTCTCGAAGTGGAATCTGCTATCTGATGGCAATTGAGCTGCCTCTGTAGACTGGAACCTAAAGAAACAAAATAATAACTGCGCTGAACTTTCCATTTTATGATTATAAATCTCTACTTCTACTTACGAATTATTGTTGGAGTTATTATCGTAACTTATTAGTTTCTTACGGTGTTGCTCACATCAAGGCAGAGGACTGGTTAAAGTATGATAGTCAAAGTGCAGCAGAAAGTCTGTCATGTTTACAGGAAGATTTTTAATATATTGTAGATGAATTGTGAGGATATCATCTCCAGTGTGCAAATGTAATTTAAAAATACCCAGGATATCCATAATTGTGGAATAAAACATGCACACAATGAAAAGACAAACTCGCCAATGTCAAAGCAAGGCACTAGCAGATAGCACTGGCCCAAAACCTGAAGACCATTGGAATTAAAGAATTTAAAATGAAGGGCTTTGTGCACACAATTTCTTGATTAAGTATTCTCTGAGTAACATTCCTCACTGGAAATGCCCAATTGAGAAATCAAGCTTTAAGTTTCTTTGAAGATGAATAGCAAATTGAATGGATATTTCCATCTTGAATTTCAAAGTTGGAACAAATTTGATCCTTTCTAAATATGTTACATTAGACCCTGGTTTGGATAAGCATGCATCAGTAATGAAACCATTGTCTATTCAAGTTTTGTAAGTATGTATGTGTGCATGCCTATTTGTTGTGAATGGGCTAAGAGATTAGTGTGATGGGAAAATTCATTTAGTCCGTTTCTAAAAATAAAAGGCAAATTAGAGGATTTAGATATGATCATTGATCATTCACAAAAGTTTTCCAGTCAATGATAGGCTGTTATCAACAGAGCTAATTAAATACCAGGATGCATCTTGATGGCAATTGACCCTCAGTCAAAACAAATTCTGGATCACTGCTTGAAATATTGCTTGCAGTTTTGTCATCCTCAATTCAAAAGGACTTTGCTGGAGAGGCTTAAGTTATAAGGAGAGCTTCATCGAGATGAGTCTGTTCTGGTATGAACCAAATTTTAAATGCAAAGGTCCTCCATCATCGTCAAGAGCAAAAAATGTTGGCCTTGTCCGCGATACCTACACCTAAAGATGATTTAAAAAAAGATTATCTAGACGTAAGTAGGTCCACAACCACAGAACTAAAAGGATAACGATTCAAGATTAACAGGTTTCAAATGAGACTGCAGATTGTGAGTGAATATATGAAATTAATCTACAGCAGAAGCTGATGATGTGTTGGTTGACTCCATTTGAAGAGCAGCAGATAGGTACAGGCCTGCAACAGATCGGATTGCTTGAGGTCAGGAGTTCTGGGCTGCTGTGGACTATGCCGATCAGGTGTCCTCACTAAGCTGGGCATCGATATGGTGTCCCCGGAGGAATCCGGGATCACCAGGTTGTGTAAAGAGGGGAAAGAAAAAAAAAACAGATTTGAAACTATAAGAATAAGTATAAACTGAGATGGCAAAATACTGTAGAGGACACAATAATTTCTGTATCATTAGGGTTGGGAAAGGGGAGAGTTTGCTGTGGACATTCACTATGAATACAAGGGAATGAATGGATACTTTACACTTTTACCTAGTTACCAGTCTGGATCAGGTATTAATCATGTAAAAATTTTGTTGAGGAGACTAAATAGGCAAAATAGAATCTACAATAGGATATATGGTATATAATTTATGGAAGATGGGCTAAATGACCTTATCTCATTCCACATCTTCTGTTCCTCTCAAGGTTTGAGTTTCCTCTTTGCTGAGTTACTACTCTCAGCACCACTATTGTGAGGGAGGTCCAAGCAAAGGCCGGGTACTGGCATGTAACTAAACAGAAGAGAGAAAATTAGGAGAGGTAGGCCTAGGCTGGTTTTGTGTATCATCTTGTAAGAAAGAAGAAATAGGAGCAGGACAGGGCCGTACAGCCCCTTAAAACTACTCTGCCATTCAATAAGATCATGGCTGATCGAAGCAAGAAAAAAAGTGTGACACACAGCATGATAGATATGTTCTGGATGCAGGTCCTGTAATGTGAACTCCATTCCCTAGCTACCAGCTCCTACCTCTCCCTGGCAACAGTCTGACATTAAGCCAGTCTGTTCGCAACCTTGGTGTCATGTTTGACCCTCATGCCATCACTAAGACGGCTATTTCCACCTCCATAGCATCGCCCAACTTTGCCCCATCTCAGCTAACCTGCTGCTGATACCCTGATTCTTGCCTTTGTTACCTCTAGACTTGACTATTCCAATGTACTCCTGGCTGATCTCCCACACTCTATTCTCCCTAAACCTAAGGTCATCTAAAACTTTGCTGCCCCTATCTTAACTCGCACCAAGTCACGTTCCCCTATCACCCCAGTGCTCACTGACCAACTTTGGCTCCTGGTCAAGCAACGTCTTGATTTTAAAATTCTCATCCTTGTTTTCACATCCTTCCATGGCCTTGCCCCTCCCTATTTCTGTAATCTCCTCCAGGCCCACAATTCTCAAAGATATCTGTGCTACTCCAATTCTGGCCTCTTGTGCATCCCTGATTTTAATCGCTCCACCATTGGTGGCTGCGCCTTCAGTTGCCTAGGCCACAAGCTCTGAAATACCCTCCCTCCACCTCTCCACTGCTCCACCTCGCTTTCCTCCTTTCAGACACTCCTTCAAATCTTTATCTGACCCAATACCTCCTTTTGTGGCTCGGCATCAAACTTTGTTTTATAATGCTCCAATGAAACACCTTGGAATGTTTAATACATTAAAGACACTATGGAAATATAAGCTGTTGTTGTTGTGTATATGTATATATTTTTATTTGGCTTTTTAAATTTGTTCTTACGATGTGAGCTTTGCTGGAAAGACCAGCATTTATTGTCCATCCCTAACTGCCTTGCGAAGGTCTCCCAATCTCATAGAATCGTTGAAATTTATAGCACCGCAGAAGGTCATTTGGTCCATTGTGTCCACGCAGTCCATCCAGCCTAATCCCACTTTCCAGCTCTTGGTCCGTAGCCTTGTAGGTTACGACAATTCAGGTGCATATCCAAGTACTTTTTAAATGTTATGAGGGTTTCTGCTTCTACCACCCTTTCAAGCAGTGGGTTCCAGATCCCCATCACCCTCAGGTGAGAAACTTTCCCCTCGAGTCCTCTCTAAACATCCTACCTTTTACCCTAATCTGTGTCCCCTGGTTATGGACCCTCTCAACCAAGATGAATAGGGCCTTCTTATCCACTCTGTTTAGACCCCTCATAATTTTATACACTTTAATTAGGTCTCCTCTCGCCTCCGCTGTTCCAAAGTAAACAACCCTAGCACATCCAATCTTTCTTCATCACTAAAATTCCCCAGTCCAGGCAAAGCCCCATAAATCTTCTTTGTATGCTATCCAGTGCAATCACATCTTTCCAATAATGCAGAACTGCACACAGTACTCCAGCACTTCAGCTATGGCCTAACTAGTGTTTTTACAGTTCCAGCAAACCTCTCAGCTCTTATATTCTATGCCTTGGCTAATAAAGGCAAGTATCCAGTATGCCTTCTTGATCACCTTATCTACCTGCCCAGTCACCTTCAGGGATCTGTGGACATGCACTCCAAGGTCTCTCTGTTCCTCGACACTTCTCAGTATCCTAGCAATTATTCTGTATTCACTAGCCTTCTCCAAATGCATTACTTCACACTTCTCTGGATTGAACTCCATTTGCCATGGTTCTGCCCACTTGACTGGTCATCGATATCGTCCTGCAGTCTACAGTTTTCCTCTTCATTCTCAACCACATGGCCAATTTTTGTATCATCTGCAAATTTCTTAATCATACCCTCTACATTCAAGTCCAAATCATTCATACATAGCATAAAAAGCAGGGGACCTATTACTGAGCCCTGTAGAACCCCACTGGAAATAGCCTTCCAGTCACAAAGACACCCATTAACCATTACCCATTGTTTCCCAAAACTGAGCCAATTTTGGATCTAACATCACTTTCCCTTGGATCCCAAAGGCTTTTACTTTTCTGGCCAGTCTGCCATGTGAGACCTTGCCAAAAGCCTGACTGAAATCCATGTAGGCTACATCAAATGTACTACCTTCATCAACCCTCCTTGTTACCACCTCAAAATATTAAATCATTTTAGTTAGACACAATCTTCCCTTAACAAATCCATGCTGACTGTTTTTGATTAATCCGTGTCTTTCTAAATGAAGATTTATCCCATCCCTCAGAATTTTTCCAATAAATTTCCCACCACCAAGGTTACGCTGACTGACCTGTAATTACTCGGTCTATCTCTTTCGCCCTTCTTAAACAATGATACAATGTTAGCTGTCCTCCAGTCCTCTGGCGCCACACCTGTAGCCAGAGAGGATTGGAAAATGATGGTCAGAGCCTACACTATTTCTTCTTTTGCTCCCTTTAACAGCCTAGGATACATTTCATCCAGGCCTGGGGATTTATCCACTTTCAAAGATGTTAAACCCCTTAACACTTGCTCTCTTACTATGTTAATTTCATCTAATATTTCACATTCCTCCTCTCTGATTGCAATGTCTGTATCATCCCTCTCTTTTGTGAAAACAGACGTAAAGTATTCACTAAGAACCATATCCACATCCTTCGCCTCCACACATAGGTTTCCTTTATGGTCCCTAGTAGGCCCTACTCATTCTTTAGTTAGCTTCTTACTCTTTATGTATTTACAAAAAAATCTTTGGGTTTTCCTTGATTTTATTTGCCAATATTTATTCATGCCCTCTCTTTGCTTTCCTAATTTCCTTTTTAATTTCACCCCTATGCTCTTTATACTCCTCCAGATTGTTTTTGCAGTATTGAGCCTTCGGTATCTGTCATATGCTTCCTTTTTTTCTTATCCTCTTCTTTAAGCCCCTTGACATCCAGGGGGCTCTGGATTTGTTCGTCCCACCCTTTTTTCTTTAAGGGAACACACTTACTGTGAACCCTCACTATCTCTTCCTTTAATGCCTCACACTGATCTGGCACTGATTTACATTCAAGTAGCTATTGCCAGTCCACTTTAGCTAGATCACAGCTTAGTAAAATTAGCATTTTCCCCAATTGAAAATTTTTATTTCTAGTCTATTTTTGTCCATAACTACCCTAAATCTAACTGAATTATGATCACTTCCACCAAAGTGCTCCCCAACTGATACCCCTTCCACTTTCTCAGCTTCATTTCTTAAAACTAAGTTCAGAATCACCCACTTTCTTGTTGGGCTTGCTATGTACTGGCTAACAAAGTTCTCTTGAATGCATTTTAAGAATTCCTCTGTGCCTTTCACACTAATTCTATCCCAGTTAACATTAGGGTAGTTGAAATCCCCCACTTTTACTGCCCTATTGTTTTTGTACTTCTCAGAGATCTGCTTACATATTTGCTCTTCTATTTCCCTCTGACTGTTTGGGGTCTAATGTACAGTCCCAGTGCTGTGATTGCCCCTTTTTTGTTCTTCAGTTCAACCCATATGGCCTCATTTGATGATACTTCTACCCTATATTCCCTCCTCACAGCTATAATTGTTTCTTTAATCAATATTGCAACCCCCCACCTCCTTTTTATCCCCATTTCTAACATGTCTGAGGACCCCTCAAACAGGAATGTTGATCTGCCATTCCTGCTTTTCTTTCAGCCACGTCTCAGTAACACTATAATATCATACTCCCACATGTCAGTCTGTGCTCTCAGCTCATCTGCATTATTCCCTAGACTTCTTGCATTGAAGTATATACCATTTAGCACTGGCACATTCTCTTCTTGTCTATTTTCTAGCCTTTGTTTCCTCTGCCTTCCAAATACACTTACTAATTTTCTGCCTTCCATTCCCAACTTTTCTTCTCTCCCTTCTAAATCTACTCTTGGGTTCCCATCCCCCTGCCAGGCTAGTTTAAACCCTCCCCAATAGCACTAGCAAAACCCCCTGCGAGGATATTGGTCCCGGTCATGTTGAGATGCAATCCTTCCAGCTTGTATAGGTCTCACCTCCCTCAGAAGTGGTTCCAATGCCTGAGGAATCTAAAGCCCTGGCTGCTGCACCATCTCTCCAGTAACGTATTATCTTCCTACTTCTGTACTCGCTAGCACGTGTCATGGGAGTAATCCAGGGATTACTACTACTGTTTTTCAATTTCTCTCCTAGCTTCCTAAACTCTGCCTTCAGGACCTAATCCATCTTTCTGCTTACGTCATTGCTACCGATATGGACCAAGAGCTCTGGCTGTTCACCCTCCCCCCTCAAAAAAAACAAGAAAGCCCCCAGCGATTTAACATCCGCAGCACTTAAAGCAGCCAGAAGTACTGCACAAAGAACAGCTAGGCGTTGCGCAAACGACTACTGGCAACACCTATGCAGTCATATTCAGCTGGCCTCAGACACCGGAAACATCAGAGGAATGTATGATGGCATGAAGAGAGCTCTTGGGCCAACCATCAAGAAGATCACCCCCCTCAAATCTAAATCGGGGGACATAATCACTGACCAACGCAAACAGATGGACCGCTGGGTTGAGCACTACCTAGAACTGTACTCCAGGGAGAATGCTGTCACTGAGACTGCCCTCAATGCAGCCCAGCCTCGACCAGTCATGGATGAGCTGGACATACAGCCAACCAAATCGGAACTCAGTGATGCCATTGATTCCCTAGCCAGCGGAAAAGCCCCTGGGAAGGACAGCATTACCCCTGAAATAATCAAGAGTGCCAAGCCTGCTATACTCTCAGCACTACATGAACTGCTATGCCTGTGCTGGGACGAGGGAGCAGTACCCCAGGACATGCGCGATGCCAACATCATCACCCTCTATAAAAAACAAAGGTGACCGCGGTGACTGCAACAACTACCGTGGAATCTCCCTGCTCAGCATAGTGGGGAAAGTCTTTGCTCGAGTCGCTCTGAACAGGCTCCAGAAGCTGGCCGAGCGCGTCTACCCTGAGGCACAGTGTGGCTTTCGTGCAGAGAGATCGACTATTGACATGCTGTTCTCCCTTCGTCAGATACAGGAGAAATGCCGTGAACAACAGATGCCCCTCTACATTGCTTTCATTGATCTCACCAAAGCCTTTGACCTCGTCAGCAGACGTGGTCTCTTCAGACTACTAGAAAAGATCGGATGTCCACCAAAGCTACTAAGTATCATCACCTCATTCCATGACAATATGAAAGGCACAATTCAACATGGTGGCTCCTCATCAGAGCCCTTTCCTATCCTGAGTGGTGTGAAACAGGGCTGTGTTCTCGCACCCACACTTTTTGGGATTTTCTTCTCCCTGCTGCTTTCACATGCGTTCAAATCCTCTGAAGAAGGAATTTTCCTCCACACAAGATCAGGGGGCAGGTTGTTCAACCTTGCCCGTCTAAGAGCGAAGTCCAAAGTACGGAAAGTCCTCATCAGAGAACTCCTCTTTGCTGACGATGCTGCTTTAACATCTCACACTGAAGAATGCCTGCAGAGTCTCATCGACAGGTTTGCGTCTGCCTGCAATGAATTTGGCCTAACCATCAGCCTCAAGAAAACGAACATCATGGGGCAGGATGTCAGAAATGCTCCATCCATCAATATTGGCGACCACGCTCTGGAAGTGGTTCAAGAGTTCACCTACCTAGGCTCAACTATCACCAGTAACCTGTCTCTAGATGCAGAAATCAACAAGCGCATGGGTAAGGCTTCCACTGCTATGTTCAGACTGGCCAAGAGAGTGTGGGAAAATGGCGCACTGACACGGAACACAAAAGTCCGAGTGTATCAGGCCTGTGTCCTCAGTACCTTGCTCTACGGCAGCGAGGCCTGGACAACGTATGCCAGCCAAGAGCGACGTCTCAATTCATTCCATCTTCGCTGCCTTCGGAGAATACTTGGCATCAGGTGGCAGGACTATATCTCCAACACAGAAGTCCCTGAAGCGGCCAACATCCCCAGCTTATTCACACTACTGAGTCAGCGGCGCTTGAGATGGCTTGGCCATGTGAGCCGCATGGAAGATGGCAGGATCCCCAAAGACACATTGTACAGCGAGCTCGCCACTGGTATCAGACCCACCGGCCGTCCATGTCTCCGTTATAAAGACGTCTGCAAACGCGACATGAAATCGTGTGACATTGATCACAAGTCGTGGGAGTCAGTTGCCAGCATTCGCCAGAGCTGGCGGGCAGCCATAAAGACAGGGCTAAATTGTGGCGAGTCGAAGAGACTTAGTAGTTGGCAGGAAAAAAGACAGAGGCGCAAGGGGAGAGCCAACTGTGCAACAGCCCCAACAAACAAATTTCTCTGCAGCACCTGTGGAAGAGCCTGTCACTCCAGAATTGGCCTTTATAGCCACTCCAGGCGCTGCTTCACAAACCACTGACCACCTCCAGGCGCGTATCCATTGTCTCTCGAGATAAGGAGGCCCAAAAGACTACTACTGTTTTTCAATTTCTCTCCTAGCTTCCTAAACTCTGCCTTCAGGACCTAATCCATCTTTCTGCTTACGTCATTGCTACCGATATGGACCAAGAGCTCTGGCTGTTCACCCTCCCCCCTCAGAATGTCCTGCAATCACACAGTGACATCCTTGACCCTTGCACTAGGGAGACAACATACCATCCTGGAGTCACGTCTACAGCCACAGAAATGCCTGTCTGTTCCCCTCACTATGAGTCCCCTACCATTATTGCTCTTCCACTCTTCCTCCACCACACGACCACACCCCCCACCCCCCTCCCCAATTGAGGTGAGCAACCCATAGTGCTGTAAACTTGGATCTGTCTGCATTCCCCAGAGGAACGATCACTCTCACCAACAGGATCATAGGAACATAGGAGCAGGAACATTTAGAACTGAATACCAGTTGGAGAGCAAGATGCACTCGTGAGATCTCTGCCTTGCCTGTCTGGTCCTCCTTGTCCAACTGGTAATCATCCATTCCCTCTCTCCTGCACATTTCTACGCTTCGGGATGACCACCTCCAGAAACGTGTTATCCGCAAAGCTCTCAGCCTTACACGTGCCCCATAGTCACTCCAGTTGTTGCTCAAGGTCTGAAACCCAGAGCTCGAGAAGCTCTAGCTGGTGACACGTCCTGCATATGTGGTCGTGCAGGCCACAGGAAGCAGTGTAGGATTTCTCACATGGCACAGGATGTGCATTTCATGAGGCTAAGGTACGCTGCCATGCCTTTACTTTCTAGACTATTATCTGAAAACACTTACCAGCTACTCAGCAATCAACTCCTTCACTGCTTGGGATGTCATTATAGCTGTTTTGCATATATTTCTTTAATTGTCAGAGATTTCGCTGGAAGCTCTCTTCCCTGCTTTAACTCCTTGGTCAATGCGCTCAGACTGCACCCAGGTCCACCGCTGCTGCCAGTGAGTTTCTCTGTAATATAGATAAATGCCTCCCTGCTCAACTAATTAATGCCTTTAGAATACAGCTCTCATGTTTTGCTGTCTCCTGCTCCCTCACTTGGACTGCTTTTCTTTTGTAAAAGACCAGAACAGCACCTCTTCCCGCACTGCGCTGAATTCCCTCACTCACCAAATTCCCTGACTTAAGCATTCTGTCAAAGCAATACTCTGTTGAGCTGGAATCTGTGCTATTTACTTCATTTGTACGAGCAAAAATTCAAAAGACCTGAGTCAGCCCCTGCTGACTAGATAACCAGTTCTAACTAGCCACCGACCTAACTGTGCAGCTGCCATTTGCAGGCAATTTGTTTACCACTGACCGACCCTGTAAAAGAAACTACAAGTTAAGACTAAAGTTAAGTTACATGTTAAATGCAAAACTTGACTAGATTTCAGAAAGAGATCAACCCTTAAAATTCCCTCACTCACCAAATTCCCCGAGTTAAGCACTCTGTCAAAGCAGTACTCTGTCGAGCTGGACTTCTTGCTCTACCTCTCCAAACTATGTAATAACTGTGGCTGAAACCAGGGAGACAATTGCTTTAGCACACTGGCATACCACTGTGGTTACCAAGAGCAGTGAATACTTAGAGTAAGTTGTCTCCCTAATCGCAGCTACAGTTGTTGCATGGCTTAGAGAGACTAAGGAGACAACTCACACTCGCTTTCTGGAGCATATCAATCATGTTGTGCATCACACTTTTTTCTTACTTAGAACCAGAAATTCACCAGCAGTTTCTCTCACGAAATAACAATTTAACTCTGACTGACCTGAGGCTGTGTTTAATTAACAACAATTACACTATGGGGCCTCAAAGTGACACAGATCTCAGCAGCAGAA
Organism: Heterodontus francisci; assembly: GCF_036365525.1. Taxonomy (NCBI): domain Eukaryota; kingdom Metazoa; phylum Chordata; class Chondrichthyes; order Heterodontiformes; family Heterodontidae; genus Heterodontus; species Heterodontus francisci. The sequence goes on along the minus strand of NC_090381.1, from coordinate 99,819,645 downwards.
CAATGCATTGTGCATTACATGGTATAAAACTCATACCCTTACCAAAGCAGCATATCATTCAAGTTTCAGGTAAATCTGTTAGTACCTTTAAATAATTTTGACCATTTTCCCTAAGATGTGACCCAGCCTAAGGTGACAACTAACAGAACTTTCTCTCTGGAGATTGAAAGTTTTAATGCCTCACTTCTCGAAGCATCTTTCCAATTAAACATTTAAAATCATAGGATAGGAGACAGATTGGTATTTGAGCAAAGTCTGGCTAATCAGGTTTGCTAACCACAGATCCAGTGTTAACATATTTGCTCACATACTGTAATTTCTATTCAGTTTTGTGTATGCAGTAAAATAACCAATTGCTTTAGTGCTCTGGTACACCATCACTTAAATGGGCTGCAATGTCGACTTTGAACACAATGAGCTAGTTATATAACCTGTGACACATTGATAGTCTCTCCCGCCATTCTTTGTCCCTTGTGTTGTGGCTCATTGAGACAGTTATGGAGCTATATACATGATTAACACACTCATTAAAGGATGGCTCTTAAAATAAATTAACCAAGCATCACAGAAATGAAAAAGTAAATAAAAACAGAAAATGCTGGAAATACTCAGCAAGTCTGGCAGCATCTATAATAAATAGAGTCATAGAGTTATACAGCACAGAAATAGGCCCTTCGGCCCATCGTGTCTGTGCCAGCCATCAAGCACCTAACTATTCTAATCCCATTTTCCAGCACTTGGCCTGTAGCCTTGTATGCTATGGCGTTTCAAGTGCTCATCTAAATACTTTTGAAATGTTGTGATGGTTCCTGCCTGTACCACCCCTTCAGGCAGTGTGTTCCAGATTCCAGCCACCCTCTGGGTAAAAAAGTTTTTCCTCAAATCCCTTCTAAGCCTTCTGCCCTTTACCTTAAATCTATGCCCCCTGGTTAATGACCCCTCAGCTAAGGGAAAAAGGTTCTTCCTATCTATCCTATCAATGCCCCTCATAATTTTGTATACCTCAATCAGGTCTGCCCTCAGCCTTCTCTGCTCTAAGGAAAACAACCCTAGCCTTTTCAGTCTCTCTTCATAGCAGCGAGAGCGGCGGCAGCAAGAGCGGGAACAGGCGAGAGGAGCCGGGAGATAAAAGGAGCCGAAGCCAGAGACCAGAAGCAGCAGCGAGAGCGGCGGCAGCAAGAGCGGGAACAGGCGAGAGGAGCCGAGAGATAAAAGGAGCCGAAGCCAGAGACCAGAAGCAGCAGCAAGAGCGCTGTGTTCTGTTCTGTTCTGTGGACCTGCTTGACCAGCAAAAATTGAAGGGTGAAGTCACAGGAGAGCTGGTAAGTGATTGGTGGGTATTTCTTTCTTCCATTTGAGCAGTGGGAGCGGTGAGAGCGCGAGCCAGGGGGCAGCCGGGAAGGTAAGTTGAGCTATAAAGTACTTACCTCGTGATTCGGCGGACGCGGACACGGGGACTGCTGGGTAAGTGAACTTATATATTCGGGCAGTGGCTAAACCCGAAACACTACATGTGTAGTGTCTCCCACCCATCCTCCTCCACTAACCAGAAAAAAAGGACTCTTGTGTGGAGGGTTTGGTAAGGTAAGATTTTCCTTTATTTTATTTATTTATTTTAATCTCTTTTGTCAATTTAGAGCAGAGGAGATGGAAGCTAGGGCAGTTGCATGCTCCTCTTGCAGGATGTGGGAGGTAAGGGTCACCAATTGTGTCCCTGCTGACTTCACCTGTGAGAAGTGCACCCAACTCCAGCTCCTCGCAGACAGCGTTAGGGAACTGGAGCTGGAGCTGGATGAACTTCGGATCATTCAGGAGACTGAGGGGGTGATAGAGAGCAGTTATAGGGAAGTAGTGACACCTAAGTTACAGGATAAAGGTATCTGGGTGACCGTCAGGGGAGGGAAAGGGAATAGGCGCACAGTGCAGGGATCCCCTGTGGCCGTTCCCTTCAATAATAAGTATACCGTTTTGGATACGGTTGGGGGGGACGACCTACCAGGGGAAAGCCACAGCGGCCAGGTATCTGGCACTGAGCCTGGCTCTGTGGCTCAGAAGGGAAGGGGGGAGAATAGGAGAGCGATAGTGATAGGAGATTCAATGGTTAGAGGAACAGACAGGAGATTCTGTGGTCGCGAACGAGACTCCCGGATGGTATGTTGCCTCCCGGGTACCAGGGTCAGGGATGTCTCGGATCGAGTCTACAGGATTCTTAAGGGGGAGGGGGAGCAGCCAGAAGTCGTGGTACACCTCGATACCAATGACCTAGCTAGGAAAAGGGAAGAGGACCTGAAAAGCGAATATAGGGAGTTAGGTTGGAAGCTAAAAGGCAGGACGAACAGAGTAGTAATCTCAGGATTGATACCGGTGCCACGTGCTCGTGAGGCTAGAAACAGAGAGCGAGTGCAGCTGAACACATGGCTACAGAGCTGGTGTAGGAGGGAGGGCTTCAGATATGTGGATCATTGGGATACCTCCTGGGGAAGGTGGGACCTGTGCAAGAAGGACGGGTTGCATCTAAACTGGAGGGACACCAATATCCTGGGCGGGAGGTTTGCTAGAGCTCTTCGGGAGGGTTTAAACTAGTTTGGCACGGGGATGGGAACCGGAGCTACGGATCAGTGGATGGGGTAGCTGTGGAACAGGCAGATACAGAGTGCAGAGAGTCTGTGAGGAAGGTTAGACAGTTGACAGGGCAAAGTTGCAGCCAGTATGATAGGTTGAAGTGTGTCTATTTTAACGCAAGAAGGGTCAGGAATAAGGGTGATGAACTTAGAGCATGGATCAGTACTTGGAGCTACGATGTTGTGGCCATTACGGAGACTTGGATATCACAGGGGCAGGAATGGATGTTGGATGTTCCGGGGTTTAGATGTTTCAAAAGGAATAGGGAGGGAGGTAAAAGAAGTGGGGAGTGGCATTGCTAATCAGGGATAGTATCACAGCTGCAGAAAGGGAGGTCGTCGAGGAGGGTTTGTCTACTGAGTCATTATGGGTGGAAGTCAGAAACAGGAAAGGAGCAGTCACTTTGTTGGGAGTTTTCTATAGACCCCCCAATAGCAACAGAGACACGGAGGAACAGATTGGGAGGCAGATTTTGGAAAGGTGCAGAAGTAACAGGGTTGTTGTCATGGGTGACTTCAACTTCCTTAATATTGATTGGAACCTCCTTAGTGCAAATAGTTTGGATGGAGCAGATTTTGTCAGGTGTGTCCAGGAAGGTTTCCTGACTCAATATGTAGATAGGCCGACTAGAGGGGAGGCTATGTTGGATTTGGTGCTTGGCAACGAACCACACCAGGTGGCAGATCTCTCGATGGGAGAGCATTTCGGTGATAGTGATCACAACTCCCTGACCTTTACTATAGTCATGGAGAGGGACAGGAGCAGACGGGATGGGAAAATATTTAATTGGGGGAGGGGGAATTACAATGCTATTAGGCAGGAACTGGGGAGCTTAAATTGAGAACAGATGTTCTCAGGGAAATGCATGACAGAAATGTGGAGGCTGTTTAGGGAGCACTTGCTTCGACTGCTGGATAGGTTTGTCCTGATGAGGCAAGGAAGGGATGGTAGGGTGAAGGAACCTTGGATGACAAGAGATGTGGAACAGCTAGTCAAGAGGAAGAAGGAAGTTTACTTAAGGTTGAGGAAGCAAGGATCAGAAAGGGCTCTAGAGGGTTACAAGGTAGCCAGGAAGGAACTGAAGAATGGACTTAGGAGAGCTAGAAGGGGACATGAAAAAGACTTGGCGGGTAGGATTAAGGAAAATCCCAAGGCGTTCTACACTTATGTGAGGAACAAGAGGATGGCCAGAGTGAGGGTAGGGCCGATCAGGGATAGTGGAGGGAACTTGTGCCTGGAGTCGGAGGAGGTAGGGGAGGTCCTTAATGAATACTTTGCTTCAGTATTCACTAGTGAGAGGGACCTGGTCGTTTGTGAGGACAGCGTGAAACAGGCTAATATGCTCGAACAGGTTGATGTTAAGAAGGAGGATGTGCTGGAAATTTTGAAAGACATGAGGATAGATAAGTCCCCGGGGCCAGACGGGATATACCCAAGGTTATTATGGGAAGCGAGGGAAGAGATTGCTGCGCCTTTGGCGATGATCTTTGCGTCCTCACTAGCCACTGGAGTAGTACCAGATGATTGGAGGGTGGCAAATGTTATTCCCTTGTTCAAGAAAGGGAATAGGGATAACCCTGGGAACTACAGACCAGTCAGTCGTACGTCGGTGGTGGGCAAATTATTGGAGAGGATTCTGAGAGACAGGATTTATGATTATTTGGAAAAGCATAGTTTGATTAGAGATAGTCAGCATGGCTTTGTGAGTGTCAGATCATGCTTCACAAGCCTTATTGGATTGTTTGAGGATGTGACAAAACACATTGATGAAGGAAGAGCAGTGGATGTGGTGTATATGGATTTTAGCAAGGTGTTTGATAAGGTTCCCCATGGTAAGCTCATTCAGAAAGTAAGGAGGCATGGGATACAGGGAAATTTGGCTGTCTGGATACAGAATTGGCTGGCCCATTGAAGACAGAGGGTGGTAGTAGATGAAAAGTATTCAGCCTGGAGCTCGGTGACCAGTGGTGTTCCGCAGGGATCTGTTCTGGGACCTCTGCTCTTTGTGATTTTTATAAATGACTTGGATGAGGAAGTGGAAGGCTGGGTTAGTAAGTTTGCCAATGACACAAAGGTTGCTGGAGTTGTGGATAGTGTGGAGGGCTGTTGTAGATTGCAACGGGACATTGACAGGATGCAGAGCTGGGCTGAAAAGTGGCAGATGAAGTTCAACCTGGAAAAGTGTGAAGTGATTCATTTTGGAAGGTCGAATTTGAATGCAGAATACAGGCTTAAAGACAGGATTCTTGGCAGTGTGGAGGAACAGAGGGATCTTGGGGTCCACGTCCATAGATCCCTCAAAGTTGCCACCCAAGTTGATAGGGTTGTTAAGAAAGCGTATGGTGTGTTGGCTTTCATTAACAGGGGGATTGAGTTTAAGAGCCGCGAGGTTATGCTGCAGCTCTGTAACGCCCTGGTTAGACCACACTTGGAATATTGTGTTCAGTTCTGGTCGCCTCATTATAGGAAGGATGTGGAAGCTTTAGAGAGGGTGCAGAGGAGATTTACCAGGATGCTGCCTGGACTGGAGGGCATGTCTTATGAAGAAAGGTTGAGGGAGCTAGGGCTTTTCTCATTGGAGCGAAGAAGGATGAGAGGTGACTTGATAGAGGTGTACAAGATGATGAGAGGCATAGATAGAGTGGATAGCCAGAGACTTTTTCCCAGGGCGGAAAGGGCTATCACCAGGGGGCATAATTTTAAGGTGATTGGAGGAAGGTTTAGGGGAGATGTCAGAGTTCGGTTCTTTACACCGAGAGTGGTGGGTGCGTGAAATGCACTGCCAGCGGTGGTAGTAGAAGCAGATACATTAGGGACATTTAAGCAACTCTTGGATAGGTACATGGATGATAGTAGAATGAAGGGTATGTAGGTAGTTTGATCTTAGAGTAGGTTAAAGGTTCGGCACAACATCGTGGGCCGAAGGGCCTGTACTGTGCTGTACTGTTCTATGTTCTGTAGCTGAAATGCTCCAGCCCAGGCAACATGCTGGTGAATCTCCTCTGCACTCTCTCCAGTGCAATCACATCCTTCCTATAGTGTGGTGTGGAGAGAGAAACAGAGTTAATGTTTCAAGTCAGTGACCTTACATCATAACTGTAAAAGGTTAGAGATGTAACAGACTTAAAGCAAGCTCAGAGGCAGGGAAAACGGGGAGGGCGGAAAAGAACAAAAGGTCTGTGATAGGGTGGAAGGCAGAAGAGATTAATTGACAAGAGAGATGGTACAAGACCATTTCAGATTTATTTCAGATTTCTAGCACCTACAGTACTTTGCTTTTGTATTGATGAAAAAGTAATTTTTTTAAATAAAAAACAGTCAAATGCAATCCTTTCTTTTTGCTTTCCCCCTCCTGAAGTAGCCTCAACAAAGTCCATCGATTCTTGTTTTCCTACTGAGTTCATGCTCAACGTCAAAGGTGATTAGCATCTCTTCACCCAACATTGAACCAATCATTTTCTAAAGATGTCTACTAAAGAAAAGCAACAAAGAGAAAACATCCTTGTCAACTGCATCAGAAGAGTAAGGTTTATTTTCACCACTGAAGAACTATCTACTAGTAGACAAAATCATTTCTATCACAGATTGATGGTTCAATCCATTAGAGAAGCAGTCTGCTCTACTGTCTTCTGGCATTGCCTTCCACTCTGCATTCACTCTGTTATGTCTTTATGCATTCATTTCTACTTACTTTCCACGTATAAACAAAGAGCATTTCAGGCACTTTTTGGGTACAGTGGAGAGATCTGATACATGGCACGTTTGAAATTTTCTTATAATTTGTGGGATGTGTACATCACTACCTAGGCCAAAATTTATTACCCATTCCTAATTGCCTTTAAGAAAGTGGTGAGTAGCAGCTTTCTTGAATCGCTGCAGACCATAAGATGTAGGTACACCCACAGTGCTGTTACGGAGGGAGTTCCAGGTTTTTGGCGCAATGACAGTGAAAGAACAGTGTAATAGTTCCAAATCAGGATGGTGTGTAGCTTGGAGGGGATCTTGCAGGTGGTGGTGTTCCCATTCATCTGTTGCCCCTGTTCTTCTCGGTGGAAGAGGTCGTGGGTTTGGAAGGTGCTGTCGAAGGAGGCTTGGTGAGTTGCTGCAGTGCATCTTATAGATGGTACACACTGCTGACACTGTGCGTTGGTGGTGGAGGGAGTGAATGTTGAAGGTGGTGGATGGGGTGCCAATCAAGCGGACTGATGGTGTTAAGCCTTTTGAGTGTTACTGGAGCTACACCCATCTGGGGAAGTGAAGAGTATTCTGTCACACTCCTGACTTGTGCCTTGTACATGGTGCTCAGGGTTTGGGGAGTCAGCAGGTGAGTTACTCACCATAGAATTCCCAGCCTCTGACCCACTGTAGTAACTGCAGTATTTATGTGGCTGGTCCAGTTTAGTTTCTGGTCAATGGCGGAACCCAAACTGAGTATCAGTAAGCAGGATATTGTTGAGTAAGTGCTGCTTGATAGTACTATCCCTCACTTTGCTGATGATTAAGAGTAGATCGATGGGGCGTTAATTGGCTGGATTGTATTTTTGTGGGCAGGACATACCTGGGCAATTTTCCACATTGTTGGGTAGGTGCCTATGTGTAGCTGTACTGGAGCAGGTTGGCTAGGGGTGTGACTAATTCTGGACCACAAGTCTTCAGCATTACTGCCTTGAGATGCTCCCCTATTTGACACAATCAGCCCTTTGAATAAATATCAATTCTAGGTACTGCCCAATATGCTTCCTCTGTTCACTGATACTGGCAGAATCACAAAACATAATCAGCTGTTGGCAAATTTCCCCATCACTTTCGGCATAATAATGGTGAGATGAGTCAAAATATCTGGCCAGTTTGGGGATGATAGATTGGTATCCCAGCATTGCTAAAGATGCCTAAACATTGTAACTGGCCTATTCAACAAAGGCAACAAACAAGAAAACTCGAAATTAATTTGTGTTCATCCTCTTATACAATGGTTGTCCCAGGATTGACTTTCATGAGCCCAACTTGTGCTGCTAATGAGACCAGTACCTGTCTAATAATATAATACTAATACAAATACAATAACTGTTGTTGTCCCCATCCAAAATGCAGGGGCCAGAAGTGCAGCTATAACTTCTGTCTTTCTATCCTCAAAAAAGGAAATTCAGGTAAAGGGACCCTTTGCTTTATACCTTTAACTTTATTGCGAACAGCACCCAACAGTGCAATTATAGACTTTTTGGGAAGAATATTCCTGATCTGATGGGCGGCTTGACGGCAGGAGCAGGAGGAAATTCAGATATCACGGACCTGAAATGTTAACTCTATTTCCCTCTCCACAGATGCTGCCAGACCTGCTGAGTTTTTCCAGCGCTTTCTGTTTTCATTTCAGACATCTGGTCAGTGGTCTGTCATGTTCCCACCTCTAGGTGATCTTCCTGGAGGCCAATTTGAATAGTTAACTGCCTATTTGTGGGATGATTGGGGATGCCACTGGGTTCTTCGCTTTGGCAGATGGGACCCCCACTGAGGACCAAGCAGGTGCCTGGAGCCGGCTGGCTGTGGGGTGGGGAGGTGGGTGCGGGGGGATGCCACGAAGCCTCCTGTTTTCACCCCCCCACTGGAGCAGCATGGATCAGTGGGACACAACTGCGGCCAAAAGGGTGGTCAGGCAGCTGTGGCCAGAATTTACTTTTTAAAAATTCAAACCTCTTCATAGGATGCCTCAAGATGAAGGTGCCCTCACAGTCCCCATCATGCAGTGGCTGCGCCGACCTCTGCCAGTGGGCATGCCATCCTTCCAAGGCTGCAAGCTCTCTGGTTGAGCCTGCAGACTCTGGAACCCACCTGCCATCCTTAATTAGGTGGCAGTTCTGGAGGCAGCCAATTTGGAGGCCACCTCACGGAAGATTGCACCGGGGAGCGTGTTGCCAGCACATGCGGGGTCGGATTATTTTTAAAGGGGACAATATTCCGCCTTTTATTTCAAAACTTGGGTTGTTACATCCTAAAGAGCACACCTCATTTGCTGAAGCCCATAATGCAGAGTATTACCTAGGCTTATTAAAGTAGAACACATGGTGAGGTAAATCAAGATGCTTTGAATAATTGGTATCAAGCCTGGGTTTGAAAGCTGTGATTCAGCGGTAGCATTCTCACTCTTATTTAGAATGTTGTGGGTTCAAGTTCCACTCCAGAGGTTTGAGCACAAAATCTAGTTTGATATTCCAGTCCTGTACTGAGGGAGTATTGGATGGTGAAAGGTGCTTTTGGGCGGCACAGTGGCGCAGTGGTTAGCACCGCAGCCTCACAGCTCCAGCGACCCAGGTTCAATTCTGAGTACTGCCTGTGTGGAGTTTGCAAGTTCTCGCTGTGTCTGCTCCGGGTGCTCCGGTTTCCTCCCACAAGCCAAAGACTTGCTGGTTGATAGGTTAATTGGCCATTATAAATTTCCCCTAGTATAGGTAGGTGGTAGGAGAATATAGGGACAGGTGGGGATGTGGTAGGAATATGGAATTAGTGTAGGATTAGTATAAATGGGTGGTTGATGGTCGGCACAGACTCGGTGGGCCGAAGGGCCTGTTTCAGTGCTGTATCTCTGTAACTGTAACTGTAACTGTAACAAAGCGTTAAACAGAGGCACCATCTAGCTTCTCAGGTGGATGTACAAGATTCCATGGCATAATTTTGAAGAAGAGCTGATAATTGCTTCCTGGTTTCCTGGCCAATATGGTTTCCTCAGCCAATATTACAGAAAAAAATATACGGCCATTACCACATTGCTGTTTATAGGACTTTGTTCTGCACAAACTGTCTGCCCCATTTCCAGCATTACAACAGTGACTACACTTCAAAAGTACTTCATTGGCAATAAAGGGTTTCAGGATGTCCTGAGGTTGTGAAAGGTACTATATAAATGCAAATTCTTTTTGTTTCTTTTCTGTTGATTGCGGGAGGAAAGAAAGGCTGAAGGAAGCAAGAAGTTTCACAAATTGAAGTCCAAGAAAGAATGAGTTAGGAGGAGACAACGTGATAAATCTAGATTTGAACTTAGTATGAAGGAAGGGAAAAATGACAACATGTAATATATAGCACGTACATAGCTGAGGAGAAACAGTAGAGCTTAAGGGGAGCTTAAAAGGAATAATGACCACAGTAGTAATGGTAAAATAGAGAGGGGTTAAATCAGGAAATAGAAAGATTGTGATGGCAAGAGAGAGGCTGGAGGCTAAAGATGAGAAAAAGATCACCGATTAGATGACAATTTTTTTCTTGTATAATTGGTCTATGACAAAGATGCTAGTAAGAAATTGGCTAGTATGGAGCAATGTGTACATCAAAATCAGTCATACCTTGATTAATTGTGCCCGATATCTGATTGTCCCTCAGTGCCACAGTGCTGGCATTATGGATGGGCTTGTGTAAATGTTCATTTACATTGTACTGTTGCTTCGTTTAAGCACTAAAGGTTCAGACCATTCTGAATTTGCACAATTTGTCAAGAGAAAATTCCCATGATTTTTTTTGACAGTCTTTTACCTTGTCTCTTTATTCTCGTAATTATATCTTTCCACCCTGCTGATTATGCATGTTTCAGATCCGCTGCTCGTCTTCCCGCATTAGGTCAAATCATTCAACCCCTTCTTTAATTCAGCAAAAGATAGTTACAGTAACACTGACTGAAGGCTGTTTTTCTGTCATAAGTCATTTTCAGAAGTTTCCAAGTCAGTTATAATAATTCTGTGTCAGACTTGTGCATTGCACGCCCACTGAAATAAGTATATTTTGTTGGCGCAGCTTCTGATGAGCGTTATGAAAAATGAGTGATAAGTTTATACCGTCAAAAGCTGTTAATATGTAATTTCGATCACTTTAATGCATGCATTGAACGCGAAAAGCATCATTAACAACTGAAAATAACAAGAACTATCTGTTCATTAACTTTGTTACAAGAGTGTGTCATAAAAATCTTATTAAAAATTACTCCCCAGTTAACTGTATATTCCACCACCTCATGTGACAATTTATACATAGTGTAATAAAATTCTCACTGATTTTGTAAAGCTAAACAACATGGTTTGTTCTGTTCAGCCAATCTGTTAGATTTTACCAAAGTTAAAGTTGAGTCTTTTTCCGTGCAGCACAGGAGGCCATTCGGCCCATCATGACTATACTGGCTGTTTGAAAGAACTATCCAATTAGTCCCACTCCCCTGCTCTTTCCCCAAAGTCCTTCATTTTTTTCCTGTTCAAGTGTGTATTCAATTTTCTTCTGAAGGGTACTATTGAATCTGTTTCCACCATTCTTTCAGGCAGTGCATTCCAGGTCATAACAACTCACAATGTTAAAAAAAAAACTCTCTCTCTGGTTCTCTTACCTTATCTTAAATCGGTGTCCTCTAGATATTGTCCCTTCTGTCAGCAGAAACAATTTCTTCTTACTTACACTATCAAAGCTCTTTATAATTATGAACAAATCTCCCCTTAATCTTCTCTGCTCTAAGGAATGGATTTTTTTTCAGAAAAGGTGGGAGAAAGAAACTCAACATCCCTTAAAAGGAGATTGATAGATGGCAACAGGAAGTCCTTGCTAGAATTATACATGGACTCTGGATTTAGTGGCTTGATCGGGCAAATGGGATTTTCTTACTGCAGACTTTCTTATGTCTTTATGTGCAACACAGGACAATGACCTGATTCCCTGAGGCACAGTCACTGTGGAATGCTCTTGCTAGTCAGTGTTGTATTCTTTTTACATAAAGTCTTATTATGAATTTTACTATTAGCTAGCAAAGAATAGATTGAGATGGTTCACAAATAGAACAGTAGAAGAGAAAGTTAGTGAAATCAGCTAAAACACTGTACTTTCACCACTGAACTCAGATCCAGCTCAAACTGACAGATGAAAACCTCTTTCTAACGGCTGTAAGGTGATAAATGAAATCACTTCTGTAGCCTCAGCTCAGATCTTAGTGGGTAAGATTCCACAACCTAGAAATTACTCTTGGCAATAATAGTATACTTAATTCATTTCATTGTTCTCTATTGTAATGGAGATGTCACCCTATTAATTTCAAATGAATTAATGTGTTATTTAAATAGCAGAAAAGGGAACATCATACGAATATGTTATTATGCATTCATGCAATAGACATTTTTAGGATCATATCCAAAAAGTCTCCATAAGTTGATACTATCTAGCACTGAATGTACCATTTCACTCCGAAATGCTGTCGTGGGAGATGGATTGTCACAGTGGTGCACTAAAGGATCCCCTCTTGTGATTGGGATCAAAAGCACTTTGCATTTACCTAAGCATGGTTGATGCTGACAGTGGGTTTGAAACATATTCCACTCTTAAATACCAACAACACTCACCTTGTTGAGCATAAATTTGGTTGTAAAAAAATTACAAATTGAATAAATAAAATCGTGAGCTTTTGAATAGTGTGTATGCACAATAACAGTACAATCCTCAATGACACAGTCTTTGGGGACACTCCTGCCTGGATATCACTGGAGAACATCCATTCTGCAGCTGTTTAACACCAAATGACTGAATCCATGGTTCTACAGGTCAGCCCTTTGGTGATTAATTATAAAGAGTAGATCTTCTGGAACTCAAGCAGGGTAAGTGCTTTAGATTGCCATCCATGATGGTCCCCTTTAACTGTTCATTTGCAATAAAGCAAATGTGTGCCTCGCACATTCATCCAAAAAAAAACAAGCTTACCAATGACAACCGATGTCCCATAGTCCCTTGCTGTCACCCCCCCCCCCCCCCCCCCGGGGTGCTCATTTGTTTTTGAGAGATACAGTCAGGAACATTTGGAGAAAGCTACCTGTTCCTTTAAAACTAGAATGGTGGGAGAGGGGAGTAGTAAGGGATGAGGAAATCAACAACAGTGGCAGACTCTGCTATGACACTGACCTTTAAACCCAAATTAAACTTAAACAGCTTCTCAGAGAAACATGTATCTTGCTAGAGATTCTAGGGGAAGAAAAGTGCTCAGTCATCAGTATCTGTTGCCCTTGTATAAATGCAATAATAATTCTGAAGATACATTTTCATCTCCATACACAGTGTGACTTCTTCATACATTATAGCAATAATATCCAGGGAATTAAAACAAAACTACTTTCTCTGAAGCATTCAAATTGCATTGAAAATATTTTTCATCAATGCACATTTATCATGGTTACTGTGGAACAAGGCTCTCCAACCTCTGCTTTGCTTCTCTGCATAAAAGATGGTGAATGTAGTGCTGAGTTAAATATATGTTTATGCCATTGGAATGGGGTGTCAGAAGGCCTAGGCCACACAGTATAACTTGGATATAAACTAACGGTGTTTCAGATTTTAGAAAGGAGTATGTGACAGCTCTAAGCAGGCAACTCTAGGACTGCTGTAACACAAAGCTATGTTTAAAAACTTCCCAGGCCATCTGTTGGTCCACCTTGTAGCTTTTTAAATGTATTTTTAATCTTTTTACGATTATCAGAGAACCAAAGATCTCATTACTTTACTACTCATATTAAACTCCAGCCAACATTTGAAGGTTGATGACGAGACAGCAACTTGGAATAGGCAGTATAGCACAGGCCAAATGGCACTGCATCACTCCAATCAGTATTTGTTGTATCACAACACCCTTTAAACAACATCTTAAATTTACAAAGAACAAAAAAATTATCATAAAAATAACTAAAACATAGATCATACATCGATAAAACATAGATAACCCGGATCCTGGTTATTGTCAATGTCTCCGTAAAAACAGTACAACAACAACAACAGCTTGTATTTAAATAGTAGCTTTAACACAGTAAAACATCCCGAAGTGCTTAGAAGAGTTTAAGTCCTGTAAAAATATATTTTTTTAATTCATTCATGAGATGTGGGCGTCACTGGCAAGGCCAGCATTTGTTGCCCATCCCTAATTGCCCTTGTGAAGGTGGTGGTGAGCTGCCTTCTTGAACCGCTGCAGTCCATGTGGGGTAGGTACACCCACAGTACCATTAGGAAGGGAGTTCCAGGATTTTGACCCAGCGGCAGTTAAGGAACGGCGATATAGTTCCAAGTCAGGATGGTGTGTGGCTTGGAGGGGAACTTGCAGCTGGTGGTGTTTGCATGCATTTGCTGCCCTTGTTCTTCGAGGTGGTAGAGATCGGGGGTTTGGAAGCTGCTGTCAAAGGAGCCTTGGTGCGTTGTTGCAGTGCATCTGGTAGATGGTACACACTGCTGCCACTGTGCATCGGTGCTGAAGGGAGTGAATGTTTGTGAATGGGGTGTCAATCAAGCAGGCTGCTTTGTCCTGGATGGTGTCAAGCTTCTTGAGTGTTGTTGGAGCTGCACCCATCCAGGCAAGTGGAGAGTATTCTATCACACTCCTGACTTGTGCCTTGTAGATGGTGGACAGGCTTTGGGGAGTCAGGAGGTGAGTTACTCAACGCAGGATTCCTAGCCTCCGTCCTGCTCTTGTAGCCATGGTATTTATATGGCTACTCCAGTTCAGTTTCTGGTCAATGGTAACCCCTAGGATGTTGATAGTGGGGGAATCAGCGATGGTAATGCTGTTGAATTTCAAGGGGAGATGGTTAGATTCTCTCTTGTTGGAGATGGTCATTGCCTGGCACTTGTGTGGCACGAATGTTATTTGCCACTTATCAGCCCAAGCCTGGATAATTTCCAGGTCTTGCTGGATTTCTATATGGACTGCTTCAGGAGTCGTGAATGGTGCTGAACATTTTGCAATCATCAGCGAACATCCCCACTTCTGACCTTATGATTCAAGGAAGGTCATTGGTGAAGCAGCTGAAGATGGTTGGGCCTAGGAAATGCCCTGAGGAACTCCTGCAGTGATGTCCTGGAGCTGAGATGATGGACATCCAACAACCACAGCCATCTTCCTTTGCGCTAGGTACAACTCCAACCAGCGGAGAGTTTTCCCCCTGATTCCCATTGACCTCAGTTTTGCTAGGACTCCTTGATGCCATATTCAGTCAATTGCTGCCTTAATGTCAAGGGCAGTCATTCTCACCTCAGCAAATGACAGCCAGATTTATAGCTCAATATGTTATAAAGGTACATCAAATATAGGCAGCTTCCATTAAGTCAAGTCAATGGGAGAAATTAATTTTGGTGGGCTATTCAGGGCATCAGCTGTAGCTCAGTCGGTTGTACGCTTGCTGCTGAGTTATGAGGCTTGAGTTTCAAACCCCACACCAGGACCTGAGTACAAAAATTGAGTGTAGTTCTGTTGGCGGTGCTGTCTTTTGGATGAAAGTTTAAACCAAGAGCCGCATCTGCCCTTTCAGATGTGTACAAAAGATCCCTTGGCACTATTTGAAGAAGAGCAGTAGAGATATCCTTGCTGTCTTTGCCAAAAAAGATCCCTCAATCAATATCACAAAAGCAGATTACCTGAAATTATTACATTGCTGTTTGTGGAAGTTCACTGTTCACAAATTGATTGTTGCACTTCCTACAGTACAACAACGATTACAATTTAAAAGCTCTGTAAAGTGCTTTGAGACATCCTATGATCCAGAAAAGTGCTAAATTAATGCAAGTCTTTATTCTTTCTTACTGTAGGTACAAGGACTGCTATATCCTTTCAAACTATTTCTAATGTGTAAGATCCTTGCAATTGCCACTGGCCCTACTTCTGTGCTCTTGGCATACTTTAGGAAACAGAATGGTGTTATTAGACATACTGAGAGAAGAAAAAACCTGAAAATAGCTTCAGCCATTCATGTATTTATCAATTATATTTTTAGATACATCACTGAAACAGGCCCGTCAGCCCACTGAGTCTGTGCTGACCATCAACCACCCATTTATACTAATCCTACGTTAATCCCATATTCCTACCACATCCCATCAATTCCCCGACCGACACTCGGGGAAATTTACAATGGCCAATTTACCTATCAACCTGCAAGTCTTTGGCTGTGGGAGGAAACCGGAGCACCCGGCGGAAACCCACACGGTCACAGGGAGAACTTGCAAACTCCACACAGGTAGTACCCAGAATCAAACCCAGGTCGCTGGAGCTGTGATGCCGCGGTGCTAACCACTGCGCCACTGTGCCACCCAATTATGGGCTCAGATAGAAGGATTCATATTGAACATCACACAGGAAGCAAGGAGCTTCACAGCAAATCTGTAGTTCCTATGGTCTGTAGTCAGTAGGAATGTAACAACACAGGGTGGAGGTCAATAAAACTGCATATACAGAGAAAACTCAGCAGACTTCCAAGCCAGTGTAAAAGGAAGAAAATCTACATAGAACCAATTCTATGAGTTAATATCTAATTGCTGATGAGGTTAATGAAGTATAGATGTGGTACTTATGCCAAGTCCCTTTTAGCGTGCAGATCGCTATATTTCAGCTTGTGACAGTTTTAGTTTTATCCTGATCCCTGCAGGTCAAAATGTCAGCACTGCTCAAAAGAAGACAAAGAACAGAAGAAGTAAAGTATGTGGGACATGCCGATAAATTAATGTTAAATTATTAAAGCATGATTGGAAATATCGCCATTTTTCACAGCTGTCAGTTTAACTATGAAGGCATCAGCACATTGAACTAGTTGCTGCTTTTTCATAATTGAGCCCAGAGCTTCTAGCTGTGCCCCACAGCCTTTCATTAATCACCAGGACTGAAGTTCAGCCATACAGTGACAGCTCAAAAAGGCACTGAATGGGCAAAGTATTTTACAGGTGGGATCAGCAATGGTTTCTAGCACATGATTCTTGACTGATGCTTTTCCAAATCTGAGTTAAAGGAGAATGAACTAAGCCTCCATGCTAAGGTCACCCCTTTATTTGCATTCCTCACTGTTCTCTCCATTTAATTACCGTCAATGTTTCTCGATTGTTTCTTGATCCATTGGTAAAAGCGCACTGCGTTCACTTATTCGGATTATCTGGATTGAAAGTTTTTGTGGGAAAGGAATGTAGCTCCAGACTCATTCTTATTTAATGAATTAAACCCATGCTGTAAGTGTGAGGCTTTAAAAAGACTTTACATAATGTTACACAATATATTCAATATTGCAGTATATTTTATTAAGTTTTCAACAGACCTGTGTTACATGTCAAGATGCATATCACCAAGACTGAAATGAGTGAAAGATAAGACAAGAAATAGCGATTAAGGTTATGTCACATTTGTTTCTATCCAGCCTGAAGAATAAAGGACTTTATAGAGAATATATATAACAGGTTTATAGGGAGGTCACGCCATGATAGTTCAGCCAATCTAAATGAGTGAGCAGAGAGTGCTCTGACTGGAGGATTAAGAAACAGTAGGGAAACAAAATGATTCATCTGAGAGAACACCAAATTAATATAATGAAATGATGACTCGGAGGTGACCCCTCAGTTTCTTTCTGACCTGACCTGACCCTAACTTCCCTTCTCCTGTTTCCACCAAGGACCAAATTGAATCCAACTTGCATTAGTCAAAATTTAAAACTCAACTCTTGCCTCATGACTCAGATGCCAGAAAGATAGGTTAGATAAACCACTGCTACCATAAATAAGGTCAGCAATGGCAGAATCAGCTGCGATCCATCATGATCTCCGAACATAGCATGTTTTTGAATAGTTTTAAAGGTTACAGATTGTAGTATTTAACATCTATTGAATTGTTATTAGCTATTGGCAAATCTATAATAATATACAGTTTTTGTCCATCCACACTTTTCTGATTGGTTGGTGGGTTGATTTGGTGGGTGGAGCTTGGCGCACCTGGAGGCACATGGGGCGTGTGGAGGAATGGAGCACATGATGTAGGTGTGGCTGCCAATGGTTGGTGGCAGCAGTGGCCCAGTTGAGGTGTGTTGGTGGAGAAAAAGTGCAGCAGAAGGTAAGGGGAGCCCAACAACAAATTTAATCTGTCTGGTGGGATTGGGCATGGTGTGGGGGATGGCATGGGATGGACGGTTGGTGGCGCGGTGGCAGCAGCAGCGGCTGGGTGGGGCTTGGTGGAGAGTGAAAACAGCGTAAGGTAAGGGGAGCCCAACAACAAAGTTACCCTGGCTGGAGGGATTGGTGAGGAGGGGTGGATGGCATGGGATGGTGGGGATGGCATAGGAGGGGGCAGGTGGAATGACATAGCGGGGGAAGGCATCAAGGGGGATAGCATGGGAGGATGGCATGGGAATAGGGCAACGACAGTGGCGGAGCCAGGGAGTTGGTGGACAAAAAAAACAGCGTCAGGTGAGCCCAACACCAAAGATAGCCTGGCTGGAGAAATTGGGAAGGGGGAGAGGAAACAGCCTTGAGGCAGGGTGGGAGGAACAGCATGGGAGGAGGTGGGGGTAATGGCTTGTTGGGGGGAATGTCATGGGAGGGGGGAAAGCATAGGGGATGAGGCATGAAATGTTCGATACAATAAGCATAATGAGAGAGGAAGTACAAGAGGCTCTGACATCCTTGAAAGTGGATAAATCACCAGGGTCAGATGGATTGTATCCCAGGCTGTTAAAGGAGGCCAGGGAGGAAATAACAGATGCTCTAAGGATATTTTCAAATCCTCACTAGATACAGACGAGGTACCAGAGGATTGGAGGTCTGCGAACATTGCACCATTGTTTAAAAAGGGTGCGGGGGATAGGCTAAATAATTATAGGATGGTCAGTCTGACCTCGGTGGTGGGCAAATTATTAGAATCAATTCTGAGAGATAGGATAAACTGTCACTTAGATAGGCATGAATTAATCAGGGATAGTCAGCATGGATTTGTTAAGGGAAGGTTGTGTCTTACTAACTTAATTGAATTTTTTGAAGAAGTAACAAGGTGGATTGATTGGTGCAGTGGATGTTGTCTACATGGATTTTAGTAAGACATTTGACAAGGTACTACATGGCAGACTGGTCAGAAAAGTAAAAACCGATGGGATTCAGGGGATTGTGGCAGGTTGGATCCAAAATTGGCTCAGTGACAGAAAACAAAGGGTAATGGTCGCCGGATATTTTTTCGAATGGAAAGTGGTTTCCAGTGGCATTCCACAGGACTCAGTGTTGGGTCCCTTGCTGTTTCTGGTATATATTAATGATTTGGACTTAAATGTGGGAGGCATGACACAAAAATTGACTGTGTAGTTGATAGTGAAGAGGATAGCTGTAGACTCCAGAATGATATCAATGGTTTGGATCAGTGGGCGGAAAAGTGGCAAATGGAATTCAATCCAGATAAGTGTGAGGTAATGCATTTGGGGAGAGCAAACAAAGCAAGGGAATACACAATAAACGGGACGATATTGAGAGAGGTAAAGGAAGTGAGAGACCTTGGAGTGCATGTCCACAGGTCCCTGAAGGTGGCAGGGCAGGTAGATAAAGTGGTGAAGAAAGCATAAGGAATGCTTTCCTTTATTGGCTGAGGTATAGAATACAAAAACAGGGATGTAATGCTGGAACTGTATTAAATGCTGGTTATGCCACAGCTTGAGTATTGCGCACAGTTCTGGTCACCACATTGCAGGAAGGATATAATTGCTCTGGAGAGAGTACAGAGGAGATTTACAAGAATGTTGCCAGGGCTTGAAAATTGCGGCTATGGGGAAAGATTGGATAGGCTAGGTTTGTTTTCCTTAGAACAGAGGAGGCTGAGGGGTGACTTAATTGAGGTGCACAAAATTATGAGGGGCCTCGATAGACAGGAAGGGCCTGTTTCCCCTAGTGGAGAGGTCAATTACCAGGTGGCACAGATTTAAGGTGATTGGTAGAAGGATTAGAGGGGACATGAGGAAAAACTTTTTTCACCCAGAGGATGGTGAATGTCTGGAATTCACTGTCCGGGTTGGCGGCGGAGGCAGAAACCCTCAACTCATTTAAAAGGTACCTGGACCTGCACCTGAAGTGCTGCAACCTGCAAGGCTATGGACCAGTGCTGAAAGGTGGGATTAGAATAGGTGACTAGTTCTTCCAGCCGGTGCAGACACGATTGGCTGAATGGCCTCTTTCTGTCCTCTAACTTTTCTATGGTTCTATGGAGACATGGGAGAGAGGAGGGCATGGGTGGGGCAGCATGGGAAGAGATGGCATGAGAGGGGGCAATGCATGGGATGGCAGAATGGGCTGGTATGAGATGGATGGCATGGAAAGGATGGAATGGCATGGGATGGGGATGGCATGGGAGGGAGGGATGGCATGGGAGGGGTGGATGCGATGATGGAATTGGTTAAGTATGCTAATTTGACCTCAAATGTTCTGCAAGTCTCTGCTCGTAAACCATATAATAACATGGAGCACAGTAGTGCCTGGATACATCATACTCTTGAAACTATTAGGGCCTGGTTACGTTTACTGTTGAACACGTCAGTACCTAGATACTCTGTAGTGTTGAAGATCCTAGAGATTATATACAGTGTAGCATATTGGCCCAGAGAAAATGGATCTGGCAATACTAGTGTTACGATGGGATTGATTCCATCGCTGGCTACTGGCACTCAGCCTGCAGGAGTATTCAGGTTAAGGAGAAGTCACCAGATTTATTTAATGGTGGAAGCTGTCTGTGTCACTAACTACACCTCAGCTGTCCAGCTGCCAGAGAGGCTACAAAATGCTACACTGGTACCCAGGCCTAATGGTGGGAGGTTTAAGGCCAGATCTCGCACAAAATGAAACTGAAATGTGCCTCCAGTGCCCCCCATAACCTAACAGCTGCAGGTAATAATTCTTTTGTGATTATCAGTCCTTTCTCAAGGTCCTTTGCTGGGATTCCTCTGGTGGTTCCCACAACCATCACAGAAGAATTGGGTATGCCTTGTTCTTCTCAGCGAACTGGTCTCTGAAGATGCACTAGGCCTGGTCTATTTTTCAGGCCTTTGGCTGCACTCCCTGTAACTGAGTTACAGTGGGAACATGCTAGAAGTATAGAGAATTTCAGTCCTATTGTGTGCTGGTGTGCTGGGGTGATGCACTACGATACTGGCACTTGTGCCATTTCAGCACCCACCACCCACCATGAATTTTCCCACATAGCAACTCCAGACCTCATACCCAATTTCTACTGTGAACCTACTATGGTGAGCAGCTATGCTTGTGTGGTAGTTTAAAAGTTGTGTTTGCAACTTTGAACTTCTGGCTGCAGACCCTGCCTTACGTCAGAGGAAGGAATCTTACTGGTAAGGAGTACGGGAACAGGGGTGGAATTGGTCTTCAGCGTTAGCATGAAATGGGTGATAATATCTTAACGGTAAGTTTTACTCGCTGGCCGAAGTCAACAAAAAAGAAAATTGAGCAGGCTGTAAAACAGTCTGCCAATTCACTGTCACTCATTTTGCCCGATTGCCAAAGACTAATTTCACCCCAACTCCATAAAACCACATTGCACACTTGTAGAGGGTGACTGAGAGCTCACCCACTGTCACCAGCAGAAAGTGTTTGCCCTAGTATTTGGTAATGGGAGATATGGGCACTGGTGGCACTTCCACCAGTCAGCCAATTCACTTCTTGATGCCTCTGGAGATATTAATGTCAACTCACGTATTCTGCTAAAACCATCTTTGACAACCATTTGCCATTGGAGCTGCTTATATTGTATCCATGGGATATTAGTCTGGACACTTGGGGAAGTGTAAGGAACCGTTCAACTTAAAGGAAGGAGGAAGGGAAGAATCAGATCAGGGTGGCTTGCCTGTGTTACTTTGTGCTTTGTCCAAGAGTATCACAGGCAAGGTTTCTTGACCACTCCCTTGGAAGTGAAGTAACTTTTGAGCCATGGACCCTGAAGAAACTGCAGCAACACAGTGACAAAACTGAGAGGACAAGCTATTAACTCAGAGATCACAGAGGTCTGACCCTGAACACTGTTATTGCTCTGAGCTTTTGCTGTGGGGAGACACAAAGCAGGTGAATTCCTGTTTTGACAAAAAATGAGAATCATGTTTTTTGCTATAATTACCAACTCGCTAATAAAATGGCACGTCCAGAAATCATACATTTCAGAAATGTAAGTTCCCAGAATTTTGTTAGCAGATTATTAATTGATAAGGGAATAAACAACATTTTTCTGTTTTTTTTCTTTTGGGAGGAATTTTACTTCCAAAATGTTTACAAATAATGTCAATGCTCAAAGTAAACTTTTGAATGTGATTACAATATTAATAATGAATTAAGATTCCAGACCACTTCAGAAAGAAAAAAAACTCAAACCCAAAATGTCTTTAAAAATATTATTAATATTCCAATTATTTGAAATAATTCATCCTGATATTTTTTTTTGTTTTAACTGAGGACTAATACTTTACAGCAAATTATCCTCAACAATATCCTTGGCCTAGAACCTCTTGCAGTTACAATTTTCATTCATACCAAGCTTTAACTTTCCTAGTTTCCTCAATCAGTATTTTTTTTTCCCTTGACTTTATCCTAAGGTGTTGCATGTCAGAGCGTAATGGATGTATTGAAACAGCCCCTCTTTCAGATAACAAATTATCAACTTCATCGAGGTTCATTAATTATGTCATCTAATTGGATTGAGGCAGGTGCAAAATACCTCAGATGAAGTGGTCACTGGCAGAGAGGCCTGAGCACAAGTTTTTCTATTAGAAACCAGCATGTCTCCAGACTCCTGGAATTACTTTGTACTTATTGATTAATGGCCATAATTTATTACAGTGCAGAGAATCTTGCATTGAGTTAAATGTGCGATTAATCAATTTTCCATCAAATTATGAACAGCAGAACAGTTGAAGGAGAGAAAATGCCAAGTGAATTTTTCCCATGGCTTTGTGAGCCTAAGGTATGTGGGCATCCAGTTTAGGGGAGTTAATGATTGTCTTTCAGTAGTTTAATACTTCCTGCCACACTGATAAATGTCATGTCTACAAATGGACCATAGCTAGTGGTGATGGAGAGACCACCGTGCACATGTTTCATAGCTGGCTTCCTCCAATATAAAGACATGCTTTTCTTTTTTTAAAACTCACTTCACGACAGTTTATTAATGCAAAATACATTGTTGCCTTCAGCTCCCGATATATCATTGTTATGTCAGCAATATTATATTACGTTGATAACTGATACTCTGAAAGCAATCCTGAGGCGACAAAAAGATAGATTTTGATTTTTTTTTAAATAACAGATCTCATTTTTAAGTCCCCTATAAAAGAGCCAAAAAGATTCATGTGCCTTTTGGAATGATGATTTAAATTTGGTTCTCTAGTACATTAATTCAGTCTAAAGCACTTTTTTTAATAACAGTTGAGCTGCTGCATCTGTTCAAAATTATAGTTGGCACACCACACAAGGGTTATGACATTTCTGCTGTAACTATGTTCTGAAACATTGTGAATATTGCCAATGACACATTTCTCTCAATTATGGTACTTGTGACTATTCTGAACTGCAGCATCTTCATGCAGCCAAATTAAGGCTATATTTGCTTAACATGCTGATCCAACATTCAAGACACTTCATCCTGTCATTAAAGCACTCGAGGTGTGAGTCTCGGGGGAGAAGCACACAGGCACAAATGACGTCAGATATTCTGCGCCTTGACATTACTATTTGTCAGTGTGGGTGGGGAGTGCGAGCATAGGGAGATGGACATTATGCATGCATTATGTGGTAGATGCTAGAAGAGAGATGGAGAAATATGATCATAATGTAGTACAGACTAAAACGAAGATTCAGATTCTGCACTCAGAGGGGTAGATCTTAATTTAATGCGATAGTGTAAAATGGATGATAGCGAGTTGGCAGCCAGGTTTACATCAACTCCCAATTTTTATTTCCATTGAAGTCAAGATCTACCGCACTGTGTGGAGAAGAGGGTTATGTAATGTCGTGGAAACCTCTGTCACTGAGGTAACCTATCAGCATTTCAATCCATTTGTTAGTTTTTTTCATGCTTCATGGAAAAAAAATAACTTTTTTCATTGGGATTGGTGACTGTTAGTAACAACCAACCCTATTAGTTGGAGACAAAAGCAAAATACTGCGGATGCTGAAAATCTGAAATATAAACAGCAAATGCTGGAAATGCTCAGCAGTTTAAGCAGCATCTATGGAGAGAGAAACAGAATTAATGTTTCAGGATTGTGTTAAAGTGTCAGATGAGGTGAACGATGAAATGGAACTGTGGACCAAGATAACTCTGGACAGAGTGAGTCGTTGCTGCTGAGGTTGAGAGCCTTTATGTGCTGGTGCATCACGCTGAGCGTGAATTTCAGAAACCAATGGGAGCAGCAGTTCAAAGAATGCTGAATATCTTGGGAGTTATTGTGAGTGGATCCAAAACAGGAAGGGAGGAATTTATTTGGAGAGATAGACTAGATCCTGTATGAAATAATCAGGATGCTTTGTAAGAAAAAAGCCCTGAAATTCCACACAAGTTGCTCTAATGAGTCTGGAGCTGTACGCATAGTTATTTTCCTTTGCTGAAATGTCATGGGTCAGCTCATTTACATATCATTGGAGAATCTACAAAATAAATCCTATGTAAAATTAGAATATTGTGCTTGTGAGAGGGCAGAGGGAGTGGGGGGTAGCGGTGGGAGTGTTTGGAAATTAGAGTACAAGTCAAGCTTAGCTGAAGCTTTTAGCACCAGGTTGAATAACACCTAGTAAGTAGGGAAATGTTTGGATCACTAAGTTCACAGTCAGTGGCTGCACTGGATGGTGTTGTATGCTTGGCTAGTCTAGCTAGGAGAGATTACTGAGTCTTCGGTAAGTTTTAACAATAACTAGTTTATTACATATTACAGAACTTTATACAGCTTTATACAAGTATGTCTAACTCCACTGATGCCATGAGGCTTCTTCTTCTCAAGTCTCTTTCTCATGTGATCGCTTACATCATCATAGTGGGAGGTATTACTCCAACTGTCCCAAACATTAACCCTTTCAAACCTTTATACTACATCCCTCTCCAAATCTTTGTCCTTTTTTTTTGTACATTAATTTTTACTTTTACATACAACCCCATCTCCCCCCAAGTCTCTGACATCATCGATTCAATCTGTCAGGAGGCTTCACAACTCTCCCTGATCGTGTTGTTGTCAGACTCAGAAGATCAGTAGTCTTTCTCTGAATTCTTGTTTCTTGACTTGGACGACCTTCATTGAGGTTTGCAGCATCTGGTGCTTTCTGAATTTCAGGTTCAACATCTGATTCATCCAAATGTATGACTGATTGAGGTCTTTGATGAATAGGGATAAGATTTCTCCTGTTTCTTCTTATAGTACCTTCTGATGTATGTCCTAAGTAAGATCCCCATTGATAATCATCTCTCTGGACTATTGCTCCTTCTCTACCTTGGTCTCGTACCCATACCTTTTCTCTTTCCATCAACTTGGGTTGGTTCCTGGTACTATATCTCCCGTTATAGTTATAAGCGTGTTGTTTTTGATAATCCTGGACCTCTAGCCCTGGAAGTACTTTTTTGAGTAGAATGGGAATATATGTTCTGAGCTTTCTTCCCATCAACAGTTCTGATGGTGCAAATCCATATTGGATTTGCTTCATTAGCGGATGTGGTATCTTCCTAGGCATGAAAAGACATACAGGTTTAGCATCTTTTCAAAAAGTAATACTATATTTGGTCTTCTGTCTACCTAGACCAGTAAATAATTTCTCAAATTCTTTTTGGAAGTGACCCTTGGATTCTTGCTGCTTTATTTCTTCCACTTTCTTGATAAGATAAAGGTCTATACAACTCTTCAACTTAAAAGAGAAAGTTCTTGATTCTGTAGAACATACAGTGTTTCCAATATCTGGTCTCCCTTGTACTGGAGTGTTGCCTGTAGCTTTCCCTTGACTTTCAGTTCAATCCCTTCTAGACCATGTAACTGAGTTTCTGTTGGTTGCATGCTATGCGTTGATAACCATGGCTTGTTATCCGATAAAACTGTTAGCTTGCTCAGTGTCTAGTTTAAAGTTGGTGATATGTCCGTTGACATATAGATCTGCAGTCCAGAATGCATGATTAGGGTCATTGATCTCACCAAAGAAGTTTTCTGGTTTCTCTTCTGATGAAGATTGTTCTACTTCATGACTAGCTCTATGCGTGAAGATTTTTCCTTTAGAACCTGTGAAAGTAGAAGTTTTACTTTGGCACATATTCCCAAAATGGCCAACTTTCTTGCAGTGAAAACATTCTGCATTGTTTGCAGGACACTTCACCTGTGGGTGTTTTTGGTGCACAGCACTGGCAGGGTTGCACGGCATCTTGCACTTTTCCTCCCAAGTGCTTTTTTTCTGGTGCTTCTTTTACAGTCCCGTGCTTAAGGAACTGTATGGTCACTGGAGGTTTCCTGAACCAAGGTTTTTCTTCACCTTTCAGGATTGCTGTGCTCTGCTTACAGACCTCTGCTTGTCTCATGAGCTGTATTGCTTTGTCTAGGGTGAGGTCTTCCTTAGACTGCAATAAATCTGATAGGGATTCATCAGCTACTACAATGCGGTCTCGTATTAATTCAGCTTTTAGGTCTCTATATTCACAGTCTTCAACTAGCCTGCAATGGTCATTAATAAACACATCTATTGGTTCACCTGGTTTCTGGACCCTTCAGTTAAATTTGGCTCTTTCTAGAATTTTGTTGCTCCTCAATTTTAGATAATTATCAAAGGCTTTTAAGACTTCCTTAAATTTCCCGGATGTCTTATTAATGCCTTGTCTTGCAATAACATGATCTGCTATTGCTGCTACGGAATAAAGTAATGTGCTGACTTGTTCTGCTTCTGGCTTGCTGTCTAATTTTGAAGTAATTCTGTACCTCAAAATTCTTTTTCTCCAAAGTGACCAGTTTTGAGTTTGATTTGGTCCTTCCATGTGTCCAAACTTCTTTGGTAGCGTAACTTTAAGATCCATGGCTTTTCTAAACTTTTTTAGGTAGTTTTCTTTCTATGTTAAATTTTCCTTCCCGTACTGGAAGTTTTCCCGTGCTTTTCGGAAGATTTCCCATGCCTTTCAGCCTTGCAGTCACCCCGTGTAATGGCGCTGACCTTGGATCCGCCCTTGTTAACTATTTTTGGGTTTTCCCAGTGCTGCCTACTGCGTGCACTATTAGAAACAATTTTGTACTCTGTTTCAAGGGTTGCTCACCAGATCCCCAACTGTTGCTTGGTTCTCTGACTCGAAGCCTGTGTTCGCTAGACCGGGATTTTATTCACAGCCCACCATGCCACTGTGGTGCAGCCTGAATGCCTCTGCAAGGCAACTCCCTGACTCTCCGTTTCATCCACAGAGCAGCTCTGGAGTTCTTCACAGCCTCTTCTTGAGGTCTGCAGCTTTGGCACCACTTCTTCAGTTCCGACAATTTTTATATGTTTCTAAGGGTTCTATAGCAAGAATCACCACTGTTCACCATATTATATGTTTAGCTAGTCTAGCTAGGAGAGATTACTGCGTCTTTGGTAAGTTTTACAATAACTATTTTATTACATATTAGAGAACTATATACAGCTTTGTACAAGTATGCCTAACTCCACTGATGCCATGCCGCTTCTTCTTCTCAAGTCTCTTTCTCATGTGATCTCTTACGTCATGATGGTGTGAGGTATTACTCACACTGTTCCAAATATTATCCCTTTCAGACCCTTATGCTGCAGATGACTTGGGTGATTTTATCTAACTTTTCAAGAATGCCTTCCACTGGAGAATTTGGCACAAAATTGGACAAGGAGGAACAGAAGGAGAGTAAAAGACAGGTTAGCATTTGAGTTTGACCTTTCCTCATAACTCAACTCTAAATTTTTGTTTCAATAATACTGACTCATCCTTATGCTTCAAGAAGTTACTTAAAAATAAATATTGTTATTTAAAATAGTAAAAATCAGCATTACCCTCTGTCAAGATTTCTTTTTTGCCTCTGCTGTCAGGGGATCTAGGAAAGGAACAGGTGCAATGGTGAGTTAGCTTTGTACAGTGAATGTCGAATGCTCTGCTGGTTGGGACTAAGTATAGTTGTGTTGTAAATGGTTGCAATTCATACTTTAATATGATGGGGCAGTGGTTAGCACTGCAGCCTCACAGCTCCAGCGACCCGGGTTCAATTCTGGGTCCTGCCTGTGTGGAGTTTGCAAGTTCTCCCTGTGTCTGCGTGGGTTTCCTCCGGGTGCTCCGGTTTCCTCCCACATGCCAAAGACTTGCAGGTTGATAGGTAAATTGGCCATTATAAATTGCCCCTAGTATAGGTAGGTGGTAGGGAAATATAGGGTCAGGTGGGGATGTGGTAGGAATATGGAATTAGTGTAGGATTAGTATAAATGGGTGATTGATGGTCGGCACAGACTCGGTGGGCCGAAGGGCCTGTTTCAGTGCTGTATCTCTAAACTAAACTAAACTTATGCCCATTTTCTATGGGAAAAATTAGAGTTGGGTAGGGACCAATATCCACGTGCATATTAGCACACCCAATCCCCCTTGCAAGTGTGTCACTTGTCATACTGGCAGCCAGCAACTTCCAGTGTTTGAGGCACCCCTTTAAATCAAGTTAGAGGCCCTTTGTTAAGCTTATTGGAGGCCTAATACCTGATTCAGTACCCCACAGCCAAATGTGGCATAAACGTAGCCTGCTCTGCTCAGTTTTTCTAGACATACAGCAGCCTAACCAGTGGTCCTTAAAGTAACTGCTGGAGGCCATCAACAAGACAATAAGCAAAATATTTTTACTTACCTTGATGTGAAGTCCCCTCCTAGCTGATTTCCCTCCTTCCATCCCAGCCCCCAATATTGACCTGTGGTCTGGCTCCTCATTGGATCTCACCATATTTCCAGATCATTGACTGGTGAACGGCCTCGGGACACCTGATTGGTGTCAGCCACTCGCTGCTTTTATGCAAACGAGGCTCGAGGTCCAATTTGTAGGAATCCTCGAGCTGACATCCTTAGGCATGGGTTCCATATGTGCTGACCATTTTGCACCAATTTCCTGACACAAAACTAACTTCTCAGTTGATATAACTTGGTTTAGATTTGCAGAAAAGGGAACTGGACCCTGAAAAATTGTACTGAAGTCCCTACAACTACTTTTTTTTTTGCATTTAAACTATGTGTAACCCTCGTAGGAGAAATTACTGTGGGATTAAAAGACAGACTATTTTATTAGTATTCAATAAAAACATACCTCATAAAATTCCAAGATCAACATGCGTCAGTCCCCACTAGAAAAGAAACTTTTATCGTGGGCACTCACATTTCCTCTGTGGTCATTTCTAAATTCAAGATTAGTCACAACCTGTGCTTTTGTGTACTTTAAATTTGTTTTTCCTGCAGTAAAAGTGATTGGGTTTTGGGTATACGTACACCTTAAAGTATAGCAATCTGGTCCCTGTTGCAGTTTCAGTCTAACTCCTTGTCCTCATGCGTCATGAGGTCTACACTCTTCGGAAGCTGTCAGCCATCTTTGTTCCATTGTTGGGTTTGTATTAGTAGCGTTGTAGGGCATTCTAGAGAATGTCTTAGACTCTGGTAAAGGTTAACTAACAGCTCATTATTACTATATACACTCTCAGTAAGCCAGCTAAGCTAGCATCCTTCATGCTGCTATACCTTCTTCTTCTCCAGCCTATCTCATGTGACTGTTACATCATCGTTTGTGCAGTGGGAGGGGTCTCTCACTGTCTTCGGTATTAACCCTTTACATGCTATACTGCATCTCCCCCCAAGTTTTTATCCAACATTTTTCCAAACATATATGCATTTCTGACTTCTCTACTAGTCTCTCCCCCCCAAGTCTCTGACTTTACAGATTCAGTCTTATCAGAGGTTTGACAACTTTCCTCGATCTGGTTGTAATCTGTCTGGGATGATCAGTTGTCTTCGGAGGAAGTCTGGGTTGCTGACTTGGTTGTAGTATTCCATTTGGTTTGGGTTCATTTATCTTCATCCGGATCTCGCAGATGGATTACTGGCTGTTGGTTTTGCAGAATAGGAATGATATTCCTCCGATTCCTTTGTATGTTCCCTTCATTCATTTGTATAACATACGATCGCTGATGGTTCTCATATTTGTGGATTACTGTACCTTCTCGTTCCAGGTCATGTATACAAACTTTGTGACAATTGTTTAATTTGAGTAAGCTTCTTGCTCAAAATCTCCTATTATAATTCCGGGTTTGCTTCCTTCTGTAAGAGCTTTCTCTTTCTTAAACTTTCTCGTAGTCTTGAGTCTTCAATCCTGGCATTCATTATTGAGGCAATATTGGAAGCTGTGTTCTTAACTTCCTTCACATCAGTAATTCTGCTGGTGATAATCCGCACGGCAGTGGTGTTGAATGATAAAGGAGGAGTGAGATAGGAAGATCTTCATTTTTCTTGTTCATTTCAATTTCGCGCCCCTAGCCAAGCTGTTCCTGTACAGCAACAACACTGGCATCTACCCGGCAATGTAGAAAATTGCCCAGGTGTATCCTGTGCACAAAAAGCAGGACAAATTCATCCTGGCCAATAACCACCCTATCAGACTACCCTGATCATCAGCAAAGTGATGGAAGGGGTCATCAACAGTGTTATCAAGTGGCACTTACTCAGCAATAACCTGCTCACTGATGCTCAGTTTGGGTTTCGCCAGGGCCACTCAGCTCCTGACCTCATTGGTCCAAACATGGACAAAAGAACTGAACTCCAGGTGAGGTGAGAGTGACTGCCCTTGACATCAAGGCAGCATTTGATCGAGTATGGCATCAAGGAGCCCTCGCAAAACTGGAGTCAATGGGAATTGGGGGAAAACTCTCTGCTGGTTGGAGTCATTCCTAGCACAAAGATCGATGGTTGTGGTTGTTGGAGATCAATCATCTCAGCTCCAGGACATAATTGCAGGAGTTCCTCAAGGTAGTGTCCTAGGCCCAACCATCTGCAGCTGCTTCATCAATGATCTCTCCATCATAAGGTCAGAAGTGGGGATGTTCACTGATGATTGTATGATGTTCAGCACCATTCATGGTTCCTCAGATACTGAAACAGCCCATGTACATATGTAGGAAGACGTGAACAACATCCAAGCTTGGGTTGATAAGTGGCAAGTAACATTCGTGCCACACAAGTGCCAGGCAATGACCCTCTCCAACAAGAGAGAATCTAACCATCTCCCCTTGAAATTCAACGGCATTACCATCGCTGATTCCCCCACTATCAACATCCTAGGGGTTACCATTGACCAGAAACTGAACTGGAGTAGCCATATAAATACCGTGGCTACAAGAGCAGGACGGAGGCTAGGAATCCTGCGCTGAGTAACTCACCTCCTGACTCCCCAAAGCCTATCCACCATCTACAAGGCACAAGTCAGGAGTGTGATAGAATGCTCTCCACTTGCCTGGATGGGTGCAGCTCCAACAACATTCACGAAGCTCGACACCATTCAGAACAAAGTAGCCCACTTGATTGGCAAACCATCCACCACCTTCAATATTTGCTCCCTCCTCCACCAACGCACAGTGGCAACAGTTTGTACCATCTACATGATGCACTGCAACAACGCACCAAGGCTCCTTCGACAGCACCTTCCAAACCCGCGACCTCTACCACCTAGAAGAACAAGGGCAGCAGTTGCATGAGAACACCACCACCTGCAAGTTCCCCTCCAAGCCACACACCATCCTGACTTGTGTTCTGTTTCCCTGGCTTTGGATTAACCAGTTGGACGGGCATTGGACTCCTTCTCATCCACGGCTTATCTTCAGCTCGCAGGATGTCCCTATTCTGTTTGCGAACTTCAGCCTGTATTACAATTAGAATGGCTTTTTCCAGTGTAAGATCTTCCTTGGATTGCAACAGGTCTGACAGGATTTATCTGCTATACCGACGACTATCCTGTCTCTGATTAGTTCTGCCTTTAATTCGTCGTGTTCGCAACCTTCTGCCAATCTATAATGGTCATTAATATAGCAGTCTACCGATTCGCCAATCATTTGCGCCCGCTTATTAAATTTGGCTCTTTCCAAGATTTTATTGGTTTGGAGATTAAAATATTTATCAAAGATTTGGAGTACCTCTTCGAATTTATCGATAGCTTCATTGATCCCTTGTTAGACAATTACGTCGTCTGCTATCACTCATACTGAATACAGGAGAGTGTTCACTTGCTCCACTTCAGATTGGGTCTGGAGTTGAGAAGCAATTCTGAACTTTAAGAACCTTTTTCTCCACACCAGCCAATTTTGGACCTGATTGGGACCTTCTTGATTCTGGAAACTCTCAGGCATTCCCAATTTTGGATCCATATTGCTTCCTTTTGTTTGCGAGGCTTTGCTAGGGTGTTCCCCTTTAATTTTAAAATTTTCAGGCTTGGCTTAAGATGTTTGCATTCTGTTTGCGGCTTTCCCGCGCTCCCCGAGCTTTCCCGCACTTTCCTGCCATTACCACGCTTTTCCTCCTCGGCGAGGCTGAGCAATTGCTGCCGACTGCACTCACCTCCCTAGTCACTGATTCGACCAAGATTGTGTTCTGCACCCGATTTTTTTTCCTAGTGCACCTTTAAAATAAATGGTCAGTTTCAATGACTCACCGCTCTTGGATCGTCGTTGGCATGAAGACTCGGACCTGACTGCGGGATGTGTTGGAAGTACCAACGCAGAGCCCCACTCTGCTGTGGTGTGGTCTGAGAGGCTGCAGAGCTCTTCACAGCCTCTTCTGCTGGTAAGTAGTTTGATTACTGTTCCAGGCCAGTATTTATCCTTAAATTTCTCTGTTGTTCCCCTGGTGTTTCTTATTAAGGTAAGGAGATCTTCAAACTCTCCCGGTCACTTTCACCATTGCCACCATGTTGCATTGTTGGGTTTGTATTAGTAGCATTGTAGGGTGTTCTAGAGAAAGTCTTAGATTCCGGTAAAGGTTAACTAACAACTCCTTATTATTTACAGTTACTATATACACTCTCAGCAAGCCACCTAAGCTAGCATCCTTCATGCTGCTATGCCTTCTTCTTCTCAAGCCTAGCTCATGTGACTGTTACATCATCACTTGTACATTGGGCGGGGTCTCTCACTGTCTCCGGTATTAACCCTTTTCATCCTTATACTACAATCTTTTGCAAGTTTTCTAGGTGGAAACTAAAGTTAAGATGCAGCTTATACCCTCACACATGTTACAGACTGGAGAAGAGATGGGGGTTATACTGCCACAGCATAGTACAGACCCACAGAAACCCTGGAAGAATGCCATTCATACCATGTCTCTATGAAGATGAAAAACAAGATTTTTTTTGTGGGGGAGTCCAAAACTCGGAGCCATAAATGTGAGATAGTCCCTGATAAATCCAGAAAGGAATTTAGGAGAAAATTCTGTTTAGAATGTGCAACTTGCTACAACATGGAGTAGTTGAGATGAATAATATAGATACATTTATGGTGAAGCTATAAAGTACATGACAGAGAAAGGAATAGAAGAATATGATGATAGGGTGAGATGAAATAACATAAAAAATAGGAGCAGGAGAGAGCCATCAGTCTTTCAAGCTAGCTCTGCCATTCAATAAGATGCTGGCTGACTTTCGACCTCAACTCCACCTTCTTGTACTATCCCCATATCCCTTAATTTCCTTCATACCTAACTCTGTCTTGAGATCAATGACTGAGCATTCACAGCTCTCTGGGGTACAGAATTCCAAAGATCCACAATCCTCTGAGTAAAGAAGTTTCTCCTCATCTCAGTCTTAAATGGCCAAAACCTTATCCTGAGACTTTGACTCTAGTTCTCGACTCCCCAGCCAGGGGAAACATCCTCCCAGCAACTACCCTGTTAAACTCCTGAAGAATTTTTTATGTTTCAATTAGATTGTCTCTTATTCTTCTAAATTGTAGGAAATGTAAGCCTACTGTACTGAATCTCTCCTACTAGGACAATCCCCTCATCCCAGGAGTCAGTCTAGTGAACCTTCATTGCACTCCCTCTAAGGCAAGTATATCTTTCCTTAGGTAAGGAGACCAAAACTGTACACTGTGCTACATATCATCCATTTCCACCATAATCTCGTCCGCTAAGTTAAGGGTCAGACCTTCCTGTAAGGCAAACAGACCACCAGAATCCTCGCAACTTTGACAGGTGAGTACTGCAAAGCTCCCCCTTCAACAACCACCACCCCCCCTCACCCCACCCCACCCCCACCCCGCTAGTGACCTGTCCAGGCATTGGGTGCATAATTTCAGCACCTTGATTATCTTCTGCACCACTTGGCACATGGACACAGTTATATCATTCCTGGCCTGCACTATTGGTCCTGTAGTAGTGTCTCAGAAACTGCTTGAGCAGGTAGCCCTCCTTGATGCAATCTATAGAGGGCACCATGAAAGTCTAAGTGCCAGAAAGTCTGAGTAGAGAGGAAGGAGGCTCATGTGGAGCATAAACACCGGCATAGACCAACTGGCCGAAGGGCATGCTTCTATGCTGTAAATTCTATGTAATGATTACTTGTATGTTTCATTATTGCCACTTCTCTTCTAGAGAGAAAATGAGGGAATAGTTTTTTATTCCCTTAGATTTTCCTTCTCCTCTAAACATCAATTGAACCCATAAGAAATAATTGTTGTACCCCTCAAGTCCTGCTGACAATTCTCACAGTTAGTAACAACACATGAATCACAAGCCAGGAACCCAACATCTAACGATGACTAAAACTTGCACATTATACAATAGGAAATAGTTAATTCTACACATCAATCATATGATTGACTGTTTGACTATTGGTTTAATTGATCATTTTACATCAGAGCACTAATACTTTCTGTCTTTAATTAGCTAACAGTATAACAATTAAGTTACAAATAATAATGGCAAGTGAATTTAACAGATTATTCTAAAACATTATGATGCACAGGATAATTCTACCTTTGATTTTTAAATATAGTGATGGTTAGAGAGTAACAAAGAATGGATTCTTGCGGCTACACAAGTGCTGAAGTTTATTAAATCAATGCATGTTTATTGTCATTCCATTATATGTAAAATGACTTTGAACAGAGCTAGTTAATCTATAATGAAAGAAAATGTGCTTTATTTCCAACTTAAATAACTTTGACAACTGAGTAGCCACAGGGAGGTACTGCCTTGCGTCTTCTGAGGCAGTGGCTTCTGTCTTGTGGTTTGCACTACTTCGACAAATGGCCTATTATGTTGTTTAAATAACAAAATAAAATTTCATTTCCTCTCAGTAATGATACCTTACTGCTTCTTGGCGACCACAAATGAATCGGACAAAAGCTAAGCTGGACAAAACT